>NW_027555514.1:259754864-260159864 GCF_003287225.1 Phascolarctos cinereus | reverse complement strand
CAATATCTTTCTTTTAAGATTGTGTTGGCTAGGGGCAGCTAGGTGGCACAGTGGATAGAGCACTGGCCTTGAAGTCAGGAGGACCTGAGTTCAAATCTAGCCTCAGACCAACCACTTGACACTTACTAGCTGTGTGACCTTGGGAAAGTCACTTTAACCCCAATTGCCTAAAAATAAAAAAAAACAAATAAACAAAAAAAAGCCTTGGGGCAGCTAGGTGGCACAGTGGATAGAGCACCAGCCCTGAATTCAGGAGGACCTGAGTTCAAGTCCAGCCTCAGACACATAACACTTACTAGCTGTGTGACTCCCGACAAGTCATTTAACCCCATTGCCTAGCTAAAAAAAAAAAAAAAAAAAGATTGTGTGGGCTTTTTCTTTTTTGGCTTATATATCATTATATCGAGTTATAATAAGTTCGTAATTCATGAAAATTAATGAAAATCTCTGGCACGTGAACTATGGTTTAGTTGCCATCCTTCACTTTTGCCATTGATTTTTTGAACCCAAAGTTAGGACTTTACATTCATTCCTACTAAAATTTACTTTTATTAGATTTAACCCAATGCTCTATCTTGTTGAGCTCTTTGTGGACCCAAGTCTATGCCTCTTAGTTAACCCTACAAGCTTTCTGTCATCCCCAAATTTGATAAGATTTCCATCTTTGCCTTTATTCAAATCTTAAACATATTAGGTAGATGTAAGCCACACACAAATCCCTGAGATTCTTTGGTAAAAACCTTCCTCCAAGTTGAGGGTAACTTAAGTCTGGTCATTGAACAGATGCTGAATGCTTCTAGACTTGATATTATTGAGTCCAAATGTCTTCATTTTGTACCCAAGAATATCATGTGAGATTGTATCTAGTGCCATGCTGAAATCCAGGTGGCAGAGCAATCAGAAGAGAATCCACAAGTAGGATCTTAATGGATAAGAAATGATTCTCCCTTTAGGAGATTCAATCCACAAAAACAAAATGTAGAAGTCAAATAGGAAGATATGCACACTGATTCAAGAATAATCAAAGTAGAAGGCACTAAATAGAGCAAGGCATGCCCTGGGGAATAGAGTGACATTTTATATGCTAATGAATCCAATTAATATCCCATTAAAATCTTGGAGAGAACGCAAGTCATAAGAATTGACAATAGCTATTTTTTTTATGCATCATGAGGTTCTGTAATTAATATGAGGTTCTATTATTAACATCACAGATTCTTAGGACTACATAAATCAAAGGCCAAGTTGATTTGCTTCTCTTGCATAAATTTTCTTATAGACTGCTATGATGCTTTAAGATGTGTATCCATACCTAAAACTCCAGTTGAGACTTATTTCAGGAATCTGGCTTAATATCTCTTTTTAAAAATCTTCAGTGGCTCCTTACCTCCTATTGAGTAAAATGTAAACTTATTTTATTGACATTCAAGGCCCTCCACAATTTGGAAAGTCCATTTTACTTTTCCAGTCTTATCTATACCATACCTTCCACCTACTTTGACAGGATTCCTTTCTGTTCCTGAACACACTCGGACCTTCTCTTTTCTGTGTTCTTACTCTTTTTTTTTCTCTGAGTCTAGAACATTTGATCCTCCCTTGTAAGCCTAGGATTTTGATCTATAAGTTACCTTAGTAAATACTTGACTCAATCCCTTCATTTTATAGATGAGGAAACTGAGACCAAGAGAGATAAAATGACTTCTCCGAGAGTATACAAATAAGACAGTACTTGCGCCTCTAAATCCAGTGTTCATTCATTTTATCACTTCTTCACCCATTTAATTCCTAACTACCATTTAGAGTCTTAAGTGAAATGTCACCTCCTTCACGAAGACATCCTTCCTTTGTGCCTTGCACTCAAGAACGAGCTTTCCACATTGAACTTCACAAAGTATTTGACTGTGGACCCTCTAATACACTATTTTGTTCTATCACGTACATTTGTGTGTGTGTGTGTGTGTATGTATATATATGTATATATATATATATATATGTATATATATATACACACACATATGTATGTATATGTATGTGTGTGTATATGTGTATCTATCTATCTACCCATCTATCTGTTCACACATGCAGGTATCCTATCCCCGTAATAGACTATCAGATCCTTATCTGTAAAAGAGAAAAAATATGGACTCAGAGCAAGTCAATCTTTTGTACTAAGGGTTTTCCACATCAACATTCTATTGACAACAATGGAGAATTCAGGCTGTCCAGCCCTTGTCCGTCCTTGCTCCAATCTTCCCTTCACACTGCTGACAGAGTAATTTCCTTTAAGCAGGGGTCCGAGCATTTCCCTCTCCTATCCAACTTCTAGAGACTCCTCATTGCCTCTCATCTTTTAAAGTCCCCCCCAAACTTGCTTTTACCCATCTTTCCAGCCTCATTTTACATCCCTGCCCCTATCACACTTTGTGGATCCAGCCAAACTGACTTTGTTTCTTTGCTTCTCCATCTCCTGTATTCATGCCTTTGAACTGACCACCTTCTGTGTCTGAAATACACTGACTCCTCCACTTAAGTTCATGAGATCTTTCTTCCTTTGGGATTGAATTAAAGCAATCTCTTCCATATGAAGCTTTTCCTGATCATTCCAAATGGCTTCTATCCCTATAAAACTTAATTTTTTATGTGCATTTATTATTTTTATATCCTGTATATAATTATATATGTTCTTATGTGTACATATATAGGTACACACCTATTTATATACATATATGTGCATGTGTATATGTGTGTGCAGACATAGAACTATACCATATCCCTGTATCTCTTTGTCTACATCTATGTCTATATCTAAATCTATATCTATGCCTATCAGTACCTCAATAACTACATCTACATCTATATCCATATCTATAGTTATCTATCTACCTTTGTATCTATTTACTTGTTTTCTCCTCCTTTAGAATATAAGCACTTTGAGAGCAGAGATTGTTTCCTTAGTATATATATCCCAGCATCCAGCATGGTGCCTGGCGTATAGTAGGAGTGTGACAAACGCTTGTTGGTTTATTCATTTATCTTTCCCATTTGATAGAGTTCAAGATATCTCCTCTTTTTTCTAGCCCTACAGTTCACTGATAAACTCATAAGCATTTATCTATTATTTCATTCATTCATTTATTTATTCATTTACCTATTTATCTATTTACTTATTCATTCATTATTTATTCATTCATACATTTATTTTGTCATACATTCACCTAGTTATTTATTGTTTGTTTCTCTGTTTCCTAGTCTTACAGTGTCACCATAAGAATATTGCTGTTTAAAAAGTATGTCTATGGGTCACTGTGAAACTTGAAGTCATTTCAAGGACAACACAATTTCCCAAAGGTAACTGACCATGTTATATCCCTCCTGTTTGATTCTAGGCCTAGTTCATCATCCATATACAATGTTTGGTCAAAGTATATGCATTAATGGGCCAGTTCCATGGGTTGTATATCCAGCTGTGTACAACAGGTCTGTACAACGGGCATTTTTCATCCACTTATGCTTTCTTCTGTGAATAGTTAAGCCAAGGTCTCTTGAGTGATTAGTGGTCTCATTTAGGATGCTCTGTAATGTTCTGGGTTCTTGACAAAATCTTGCCAAACTATAAACAACAGATAAGATCAGAAGACAATACAAGTTTCTTAGTCATATGTTTTCAAGAATGCAATAGAGCCCATAATGGAGACGAAAAGATGCTATGAAGATTTCAGTGCAATCAATATAAACATTCTGTAGAAAGCCCTGAGATCTGCCACTAACTTTAATGAATTTTCACATTTACTTACATGGTTTTGTCCCAAAACAAACCTTTCCATTTAGAAAAAAAGGATTAAATATTGCTCCCAACAAAGGGCTGTGTTTATATACTGTTGGAATATACAAGCTTAGATGATTATATTTAAAAAACCAAACAGACGGCAAGCATTTATAATGCATCTACTATATGTTAGATAGATGTTAAGTACTAGAAATACAAAGAATGTAAAAAAAAAAACAAATAGAAAACAGTCCCTGTTTTCAGACTCACCGTCTAAAGAGGAAGATGGGAAGACAATATGCAAACAACTATGTAAAAACAAGATAAATAAGATAAATTGGGGATACCAAATTGGACAAATATTTCACATGTATGTATCGTTTACAGTTAGCAATTCATTAATCATACTGCTCCACCATACACATGCACACACACATTGATATACATCTATATATCTAGGTGCAGATATATAGATACATAGTCATACTTC
This sequence comes from Phascolarctos cinereus, assembly GCF_003287225.1. Lineage (NCBI taxonomy): Eukaryota > Metazoa > Chordata > Mammalia > Diprotodontia > Phascolarctidae > Phascolarctos > Phascolarctos cinereus. The sequence continues at coordinate 260,155,608 of NW_027555514.1, read as the reverse complement.
ATATAGACATGTGATTCTCTTACTGGTAGAAATTCCCTCCACTGATGCAGATGGGCAATTCCCAAGAATTTATAGTTTAAGAAGGTCCCTGGGGCACTAAAAGGTTAAGTGATTTGTCCTAGATCATATTTGTCAAAGAATGGACTTTAATCCACATCCTCCCACATTTAAGGTCAGCCCCGCGTCCACCACAATTCAGTGACTCTCTCTTGAATTCCTTTAAACAAAAGCATTCACGGAAATGTGGACTCCACTCCTTGAGGGTGGGAACTGTCTAATTTTTGCCTCTATGTGTCTGTCTATGGGCAGTGCCTGACCCGTAGGCATTTCATAAACGCTCCTTGAATTGGATATTTGGAGAACTTTCATGTCCCAAAAGTAGTCTCAGTGAGTGAATTCTATAATCAACAAGATATTTAAAATTAACCTAGGTGTTAAAACAAGAAGAAACTTCAATGCTCGAAAATAATGAACAGGGTCAAAATAGGACTCTGCTGCTAGGAGACCCAGTATGAACATTTATTTTTGTTTGTTACTGAGTTGTTTTCAGTCGTGTCCGACTCTTTGTGATCCCGTTTGGGTTTTCTTGGCAAAGATATTGGAGTGGTTTGACATCTCTTTCTCCAGCTCATTTCACAGATGAGGACCCAGAGGCAAACATGGTTAAGTGACTTAGCCAGGGTGACACAGCTAGGAAGTCTCTGAGGTCAGATTTGAAAGCAATCACATTCCAACCTTCTACCATAGGTATACTCTTGTGAAAGACATTTCAATAATTCATTTCAATATTTATTAATTGCCCATTATGAAAAGGGAATGTGCTAGAGGCCGTTAAAGATTTTGTTTCTTCACATATGAGGCAGAACTCAAATAAATTTTGTGGGAAGAACAAGAAAAAAAAAATGAACAAAATTTACAGGATTTTAAGGATTACCTTAATTTCTTTGGCTAACAAATTGGAGAGTGCTACCTTGGTTTCTCTGCTTACCAGGCTTGAGTATCCCTAACTTGTGCAAATTCCTCTTTTTAATGTTGAAATCTAGCTTGTAAATGACTTTTGGTAACTTCTGCACATGTGGTATCTTTGCTGAACAGCCAGGCCAAAGAAAAGCCGTGTACAAACCCCTGTTTGCATACCACTGAAACCAGGGCCTCTGCTAACCACAGAAACCCAGCTGGACTGTGTTACATGACGTGGCTGTGTTATTTCCATTCCTGACTCCTGAGGAATGAGCTGATCCCTATCCTATCTACATGATATAGGTTTTTGAAATGTGGTTTTTAATTTTTTTCTAAATTAACAAATGCATTCACCTTTATAACAGTGATAAAGAACACACTAGTATGGTTTATTAATATAACAAGGACTTATTAATGCCCTACAGGTCTAAATTCTGTTCAGTTCAACAATTAAGCACCTATTATATGCAAGGTACTCAGCTAGGTACGGAGGGTACAAAGATGAAAAATGGTTGCTGCTGTCAAGGAACTTATATTCTAAAATATAGTAAATATAGTAATAATATATATTAATAATTAATAAAATATTGTAGAAATATAGTAATAAAGTAAATATAAAGTTAGTCAATGAGGGAGAGAACACTAAAACTAAGAGGAGGAAGAAGATGCAGATACCTGAACTGAGCCAAAGGGAACCAGGGATTTTAAGAGGCAAAGGTGAGGAAGGAAAATGCACTCAGGAATAGGGGGTAGTCATTGCAAGGACATGGAGTTTGGTTGAATTGTAGAGTGTTAGAAGAGGAGGAAGAAGAAATGAGCCAGGGAAGGCAGATTAGACTGACATAATGAATGAGGTTTTATTTATTTTTTAAGTTTTTAAGCTACAGGCAACAGGATGACGTTGAAGCCTTTTGAGCAAGGAAGTACAGTGTCCAAAACTGTGCTTTAAGATTGTTTAACAATGACATGGAAGATGGTTTGGAAGAGAAAGAGACTGGCTATAAGGACACCAATAGGGAGTCTTTTGCAGTGAGAAGTGATGAAGGTCTGGATCAAGGTGAGAGCTGTGTAAGTGAAGAGGAAGGAACAGATGTGTCAGATTTCTTGGAGGTTCAATAATCTCTCTCCTAAGTTTCAGTCCCATATCACCAACTGATTATCAGACACTTTCAATAGACTATCCCATCACATATAATTCCTCTAATACGTATGGCTGTGTATATTTGTCACAACAACCTTGTGAGTTAAATGCTATTGTCATCCCCATCTAACATTTAAAGAAACTACATTGATCCTAAAGGCAGAAGGTCCCCTGGAGTTTGTTAAGTAGTGAGGGACATGATGTGCTTAAGCCAAATCACTTTGGTGGCTGAGTGGAAGATTCATTGGAGTGGGGAGAAACTTGAGGCACCACCATAGACCTACCAGTAGAGGATAAGTGACTTGTCTAGAGTCACACATCTAATAAATGTCTGAGGCTGGATTTGAAATCAAGTCTTCCTGATTCCTGTACTGGGGATCTTTTCCTTGGACCACCAGCTGCCTCAGATAAGTAAACTGAGACCCCCCAAAAGTTGAATGATTTCCTGAATGTCATATCTCATGAAGACAAGACTGAAAAGCAGAACTAGAAATACCCAAGTTTTTTGCCTCACAGGCTAATATCCTTTTCATAACATCACACTGCCTCTTGGTAGAAACATATTTCTACTAGCAATTAATTTGTAAACTGAAGTGACTTTCTTTCCCAAAGAACGAATAAGCACTATCCTGTGGTCTGCATTCAATTAGATAACCCTAGATGAGGCATGACACCATAACAACTGTACCCTGGATCATCTCAATGGTTGTTTATGCTTTCAACTGGAAATTCCGAGAATGGAGATTTTATTAAAGGAAGGAAAAAATAGCATAAGTATAGGGTTTCCAACCCCAGGGCTTTCTGATGATTCCCATGCCCACTAGGTCAGGTTGACAGGGTCAAAAGGGAACAATGCAGATCAAACTTCATTTCCTAACTTATTGAATCAAGCTAGTTGAGTCTGAAAGCAGAGCTTTGGATAGGAGAGGCTAGCTGTTCCTTTTATCCCTCAAGATTGTCCCTAATTCAACACTGAAGTAGTTCCACTTCAATTGCTAAAGGCCATATTCTGACTTGGTTATTTTTCCCAAATGAAAACGTTGAAAATGCAGCCTATGTTAGTTTTTTGAAAGCTCAGGGTTCATGCATTGCTAGAGGTCAACCAAACAAATTTAAGCAAATTGCTTTAACCTTCTCTCAAGAGCAGATGTTGGTTTCAAGATGAAAGTAACAACAGAGAAGCAGGGTTTTCATTTTACTCTTTGAATTTAGAAGAGATGGAGAAGGAATGATCAACTTTTACAAAGTGAATAGGCAAGGCAAGATGGTGTAGTGCACAGAACAATTGACAGGAGTCATGAGAACTGGTTTCTAGATTTACAAAGGAGACAATTGCATGAATTTTGCCAAATTACTCTTTGTTTCTCAGCTTCTTCTTCCATAAAATGGGGGAATTGGTTGAGATTATTTCCAATATCCCATCCAGCTTGAATATATTTTTGGTTCTTAGAGAATAAAAGTTCTAAATGACATTTTCACCAGTAATCATGGGCTGTTGACAGTTGAGCAAACAATGCTTTGATCCAGCAACCAAGTTAATCATCCTTCAGTTTCATCAACCTTGTCACCTTATATTTGAACATCAAAAAAGAGGTAATTTTCCAATATCCGCTGGACTTCATTAGAATTTCTCTGAAGATGTAATTATATGAAAAAGAGCAGTTTTAGTGTTGACGTGCCTGCTATAAATAGAGAGCTAATCAACTGTTTTCATAACAACAATTTAAAAAAAAAAACTTGATCTTGAAAGCCCTTGAAAGTCATTGCTCCCACAAGCTAGATCTTTAGAATGCAAGCTTTGGCTCCCATAAATATTTTAAAACAAAAGGACATAAAATTCCAATTTATCTTGCACCTGTCTTCTACTTAGAAATACTTCATTTATAGCTATTTGTAAATGGTGTCCTTATGGATTTAGCTGGCTAAAGTTAAAAGAATTTAAAGCATTTAAATAAAAGAATACTTAGATGATGAAAACCTTGCAATGCCATTTTCATTTGTTTTCTGCTCTTACACTTGGGATTTTTAAAGGTTCCATTTGCATGATTGGGATGAATAGATGGACCAAACTTCCTGTTCTCAGATTTTATATTAAGGATAAGGCATTGGACTAGGGGCTAGGAAGACTTGGAGTCAAATCTTACCTCAGACACTTGCTAGATGTGAGACACTGGGCAAGTCATTTAACCCTGTTTACTTCAGTTTCCTTATCTGTAAAATAAAGGAGTTGAACTCCATGATGTCTAAGACCTTTTTCTAGCTCTCAATCTATTGTCTTAGTCTAACATGGATTGTCTGGCTTGTGGGAGGATGAAGGGGAGAAATCTTTGAAACATGTGTGGATATCCTCTACCTAGTTTCTGTACAAATGACAACATGAAAACCTGAGGTAGGCATTGTTCAACTATGCGTGACTCCTAAGATTCTGTTACTGGGTAATGATGAAAAATCTTCTCATCGACTTTTACACCAGAATAACTAAATGACTAAGGGGTTGCCAACACAAAACTGAGTGGGTATTCAAAAGGAATGACATGCCCCTTCTTTCTTCTCTTTTCTTTTTTAGCTATGATTGAGACATGTATACTTTAAGCTTAGGTGAGTAAGGGGGAGGGGATGAGAGCTGCCTTCTCTCCCACCTGGCCATGGTAGCTATGAGCACGTGGCCACCTCTATTTCTCTTGCTTATGACTTTTTTATTGTGGAAAACTGAGGGATGGAAATATTGAGACAACTGGGTTTGAGAGACCCAGAGATCCTATCAGAAATCCTATCAGATCCTAATGGTAGCAGTAGCTGTATCCATTGAGCTGATAAGGTTTGTTTTTTGGAGCAATAGTGGTTGACAGGTAATGGAAGCACCTGCAATGGATATAGATGGTCACTCCAAAGATACAAGCATCTTGAGGGAGTATGAGCCTTTGTGGGAGAGAAAATTACTTGCTGTATGTTTTAGAAAGGTACAGGTTCTGGAAGTTTGTCTGAGCAGCTTGTCTAGCCAAGAGTTACACCCAAGGGGAACTTCATGAGGACTCCATGAATGCAACATAGGCTTCCAAATTCAAGCATTGCGAGTTACCTCTTTGCTCCATGTATCCTCTACATGTGTCCCTCACTAGCATTGTACTTTAAGCTTGTGCTCTCTTTCCCCATGAGTATGAGTAGTTGAGGAAAGTTTTTAGCAGAATATTTTGTATCACCTGTTTTTGTCACGCCTGATGAAAGTTATGAATTACACTCCCTCTTCATGGTACAGAGGTGAGGATTTGGAGGATCTAGATTAAATCCTATTTCTGATGCTTACCACTTGTGTGACCTCGGACATACGTCCTAACCATCCTGGACCTCAGTTTCTTTATCAGTAAACTGATCGCATTGGACTATCAAAGTTCCTTCCTCTTCTAGATCTGTGATCCTACCTGTGTGACTTCAGACAAGTCACTTAACCTTGTCATGTTGTCTTTGAGCTGCCTGGGGCACTAAGAGCTTAAGTCATTTCTTCTGAGTCACACAGCGAGTAGGTATCAATGACCCAACTCGAATCCAAGTCTTCCTGATGGTGAGGCTGACTTTCTAACCACAACTCCCCGATACCTCTTACTTTATATATTTATCTGTGCACATGCTTTGTCTCCTCAGTAGACTATAAGCTCCTCCAGGGAGGGGAGTTTTGATTTTTGTCTTTTCATTTATACCCTTAGTGCCTGGTATATAGGAAGTGCTTGATAAAAGGTTGTGGGACGGAATTGAGGGAACCCGATTCAAAGCCCTTTTCTTCCATTTCCATTGCTCTGAGGGCACATTTCATCCAATGTGCAAATTCATGGCCACTCTTAGAAAAATAGTTCAGAATTCATGCTCTATAACGATAGTCTTGACAGCTAAAAATGTAATTACAGTAAGACCCCCACTTATCCAGAGGGAAGATTTCTGGCAACCACAGCTTCTCTGGAAGAGAGCCACAACGCTGAAAAGGCCTCTGATGTTGCTACCGCAAAGACCTTGCCGCTGAAGCCATGACCTTCTTGACTCTGACCTGACAAAAACAAGAACCAATGTGGTTATCTATTTGGACTAGAAACATCCCAAGAGAAATGGGGTAAACAGTCTGTTAAAGACAGGAGCCTTGAGAAGTAACAATCAACAATTTGACAGAGAGGGAGGAGACCAACCCCCCCCCCCGAAAAAAAGTCTCTAAGATAAAGATGCAAGAATCAGTTGTTATAGCAGAGGAGGATAGATGTTCTTAGAGAAACTCCTGAGCCATTAAGATTCAGAGTCCTTTACTAGGCAAAATTAGCACAATGGGAGGAATGTGTTAGATGCTTTAGAAAGATTTAGACACTCTCCTCCTGCACCCAACCGCCTGTTCAGTCCCCCAAAATGAAGAAATGTGTCTGTTTAAAGATTGTGTTTATATATATATACACATACATATACATAATGTATGTATATATGTGTATATATGTGTGTGCATATGTGTGTACATCTGTATATATGTATGTATATGTGTATGTGTATATATGTGTGTGTGCATAGGCATACACATATATAATATAGACATACACATATACAAGAATACAATATATATAGACATATACTATGCATACGCACATATGTAAACCCATGCATTATGTATGCATATACATGCACTTGTATAAATACATGTGTATATGCACATATGTGTATATCTACACACGTATAGATGTGTATGTGTGTCTATATATGTGTAAACACACATGGATGTAGATATAGATAGATATAGATACATATATACACACACATACACACATATCAGCTAAAGAACATAATTACAACAAGACTTCCCACTTATCCAGAGATCTGATTTCTGGCAAATACATACACACACATATATACATTTCACACATACATATACACATGTATACATATACACACATATACACACATATGTGTATGTATATATCTATGTACACATTGCCAAATAGATATAACTTATGCATATATTGCCACATACATATATATGCACGTATATGTCTGTGTGTGTACATGTATTGCCAGAAACCAGAAGCAGCCTAACTTCTCACCCTAGGGAAGAGTTAAGTAAACTGTGGGTCATGAATGGAACAGAATATTCTTACATAGAGGTTCTTAACCTTTTTTGTGGTCACGGATCCCTAACACAGTCTGGTGAACTTCTTTGACCTCCAGTCTCAGAAAGATGTTTTTAAATGCATAAAATAAAACACATAGGGTTACAAAGGAAGAATGTTCTTTTAAAACAGTTATCCTTTTTTTTTTTAAAGGAGTTCATAGACCCCTGAAATGTAGATCCCAAGTCAAGTCAATAAGCATCTATTGATACCACCAAATAGGCACTATGCTAAGTACTGGTAATACAGAAAAAGGAAAATAAACAAACAAGCAAGCAAAGAAACAAAAATCCTTCCTCTGGAGGAGCTCACAGTCTAGTGGGAGAGACAATATTCAAACAATTACATATGAACAAGTGATATATAAAATAAATTAGAGATAATTAACAGTGTGAAGGCACAAAAAGGGATTAAGAAAGTCTTTTAGAAGGTGAGATTTTAGTGAGGACTTGAACTGAGTGTAGAAAGTCAAAAGGTAGAAATGAAGAAGGAGAAATTATCAGGCATGGGGGATAAACTATGAAAATGCTGGGAGTCAAGAGATGCAGAGTCTTGAAAGAAGACTATCAAGATGGTGGCTGGGGTCACTGAATGGCAGAATATATAGGGCAGTAAGGTCTAAGACTGGTAAGTGACCAATACAAACCAATATGAGGTATATATGTCAATGTGGAAAGAATTTCATGAAATAATTCAGAGAGAGGAAAAAAGAAGTCAGAATCAGAAAAACAGAGCACACACATTTTAGACCAAAAGAGAATAAGTTAATGAATGAGAATGGACAAACAGAATCCTAAGAGAGATTTAGAGAAAGTAACTGGAAAAAAAAATTAGGACAGTTTATTGAATTCATTTATTTAAATGTAAATAATTACAAACCAAGCTTAATTGTTTATTTCCATGTACAATATTACTTAGAGTAAATAATTACTTTATTTTATTTTTAATAGCTTTGGGAAATGGAAGGAGGTGGATAGGCTTTCAAAATCTTAAGAATTCCCTGAAGTGGAACAATGCATTCTCCAATTGTGAAGATAATTTACTTTTGACTGGATTGTTATCCTTATAAACCCAGAGATGATGCTATTAATCTACTTCAACAGGGCATGAATCTCAAGGTTTGTTTTTGTTTTTATTTTATTTACTAGGCAATGGGGTTAAGTGGCTTGCCCAGTGTCACACTGCTAGTAAGTGTCAAATATCTGAGGCTGGATTTGAAGTCAGGTCCTCCTAATTCCAGGGCTACTCTATCCACTGAGTCATCTACCTGCTCCTATTTTTTTTTCAATAGGAGACAGTATGGTGTAGGCAATCAAATGGTCAGTCAACAAGTATTTATTAAGTGCCTTCTATGTAATAGGAACCGTGGTAAGGGCTCCAGGCAATACAAAGACAGGTAAACAAATAAACAAGCTGTCCCTGCTGTCCTGAACCTCACAGTCTAACGGGGAAACAACATAAAGATAACTAGAAATAAACAAGATATAGACAGGATGAATTGGAGAGCATCAATAGAGGCAACCCACCAGCATTATAGGGGATCAGGAAAGGCTTCTTGAGGAAGGTGTGCTTTTAGCTGGGACTTGAAGGAAGCCATGGAGGTCTGGAGATGGAGATAAGAAGGGAGAGCATTCCAGGGAGGGGGAAGAGCCTCGATGCTTGGATGGTGGCATTTAGGAGAGTAGAAGGGACACTGGACACATCCTTCCCTGAGTTGAATACATTGTAATACATTCCAAAAGATGCAAGGAGAGGTGATGGACGCTTCTTCCTTCAGCTGGTTAACCTGTTACTTAGAGACCAGACTGGTTTCCACAGTTGTTCAGTAACTACGGCTGATGCACTTGCCCACATGGGATGGAGGGTGGGAAGAAGAAACAAAAGACCAAATGTAACCAATAATATCCAGTGAAAGGAGGTGCTGACTGTAAGGTTACACCTACTAAAAAACATTATTAGGTATCCTACGGAAGACGAAATCACCATTTTAAGTTTTCTTAATTAGTGAAGGGAGAGTTTTCTGGAGGCTTCAGGGAGTGATGTGATAACCTGGTGGTACAGGACAAAAATGAACCTCTGGGAGTCTGAGTAGAAAGGAGAATATTTTGATGGCCAGGTTATCGATCAATCTATCAGCATTTATTCAGTGGTTACAATGTGTTAGACGCTGTGCCAGGTGCCAGGGATATAAAGAAAAAACAGAAACAATCCCTGCCCTCATAAGTCTTATATTCTGATGACCTGGTGTGTGTGTGGTGTGTGTGTGTGTGTGTGTTGTGTGTGTGTGTGTGTGTGTTGGGGGGAAGGGAACGATATGTAATTACTAACACAAGATACCTACAAGGTAGATGGAAAGTATTCTTGAAGGGGAAAGTTCTATTTACTGGGAGGCCTGGGAAAGCTCTCTTGAAAAGGTGAGGTTTAAGCCAATTGTTTGTTTGTTTGTCAATCAGGGTTAAGTGATTTGCCCAAGATCACACAGCTCATAAGTGCCTGAGGCCAAATTGGAAGTCAGGTCCTCTTGACTCCAAGGTCAGTGTTCTATCTACTGAGAAACCTGGATGCACAGGTTTAGGCCAATGTTTGAAGGAAGCCAGGGATTCTAAGAAGGCCAAGTGAAGAGGGAGATCTTGATATATAATATACAAACATTCTGATGGCTTTAGATCATATGCAACTATTAATAGACGTAAGAAACTCACATTATATAGCAATTTAAGCTTTCCAAAGGGCATTTCTTGTAACCACCTTGGGAGGTAGGTGGTAAGCCAACTGCTAGTCCTTATTTTCTGATTAGGAAATAAAAGCTTAGTGAGGTGACAGGACTTCCTGGTTAGTATCTAAGACAAGACCTGAACCCAGAACTCAGGATTTCAAATTCATCCCATTTTCTACTGAATTGAAATCTAAAGCAAGTAGTGCACCCCAAGCATCCTCGTCCTTCTCCTCATCCTCCTCATCATCTTACTAAGCCAGATCAAAAAGGGTCTCAAGGAGAGCAAATAGAACATATGGGACATCAGTACCAACCACGGCATTTCCCCTCTCCTGCCTTTGGTTCTGGAGCACAGTGGAGTAGACAGGAGGTTGCTTGGGTACAGAATAGCTGGACTGCATAAAGAGATTTGGAGTGGGGGAGGGGGATGAGACATCTTCAGCGAGGTGGAGGTGGAGGGAGAGCTTGGGAAGCAGAAACAATTTTGGGCCAAGAGCTGATGTGGCAGCCGTGCTGACCTGATCTGCTACCATCCACATTCATTAGGCATGAAAAGAGTTGAGACTCTAGATCCAAGTTTTCGCTAGTCATTTATTTCACATTCTTATATAGACCACCTGAGGCCCCACATCAAAGGACTCAGGCAATGGGGTTTTATATGACTAAATTTTAGTGGAAAAATCCATCTCCACTGTGTTTCAAAATCATTTTTCCAAAAAAGGCAAATTCCCACTTTATATCCTTGCAGATCACAGTCTGTCATGATACCAAAGGGCATATATACTGATTCAAAAAAAAAGAAAGAAAGAAAGAAAAAGAAAAATGAGTTCTGCATATTCGTATATGCAGAAAGCCTGGTTTTGCCATCAACGTTTTGGCTCAGTGGCACCTTTATAAATCTGCCCGACCATGAGCCTGACTGCTATAACATCTGTCACTGTTTGTCCTAAGGCACCAGTTTTTGAGGGGGAGGAAGTTGGGGAGGGTGTCTTGAAAGGTGCATTGGCTCTCAAGAGCACATTCAATGCTCTTTCAATCTCTTTAACAGCCATTGAATGTTCTGATCCCTAAATCTGAATGTGAATAGCCAAAATTTAGATAAGTAAGGATAACGGTAAATATTAGGGAAAATTCTAATTCTATATAATAAATCAACAAGTTATACCCTTATTTATTAGAATGCCTAAAATCTGGTTGAGTCTTAGAAACTTCTGCCTCTTTTCCTATAATTCTGCTATCTTTACTGACAATGTGAAAGATGTCTGCACAGAGACCTCTGTCTTTGGAGTCAGATGATTTACCTGCGTGACTTGGGACAAGTCATCAAACTCCTTAGACATCAGTTTCAGCTTTCAGCTCTATTCCTCTGAATTGATTTTTGTATTTTTCTTTGTTTCTTTATTTACCACACTGAAAGAATTTGTCACCTAGAAATCAGCTTGCTGCTGATGGGACTGTCTAGCAGAGATGGGAACCTGTGCCCTTCAGGCCACATATAGACTTTAGGTCCTCGTGTGCAGCCTCTTGACTGACTCCAGACTTCACAGAACAAATCCCCCCAATAAAAGAATTTGCTCTGTAAAACTTGGACTCAGTCAAAAGGCTGCACTTGAGGACTTAGAGGACCACATGTGATCTCAAGGCTGAAGGCTCCCCACCCCTCTATGCTCACCTAGTCTTCAGAGAGTAAAGTGAGCCTGTTGCCAGAATTGTTTTCAGAGCCTTTCAAGTTCATGCAAGCTCCACTCTTCTAACCCTTTGAAACCTTAGGTAGTACCCATTTTAATATTCCCATTTTATAGACAAAGCATATTGCAACTTGCCCAGAGTTAGGAAGATAATAGTTGTCAGAATCAGGACTCAGACTGAGTTTTCTGACTCCAAAATCATTGTTTTTACTTCACTCCCTACTCCTAGGCTCTAACTTCCTCCCCAACTATGTTCTGCCCTGCGGTGGCATTTTCCTGAGTGGCGCCCATTTTCCTGGATCATTGTTTCACGAAAGCTATGGGACCCACACTTTACTTCATACAGTTGTTAATAATTTGCTTATTGCTTGAATACTGTTCATATCCTTTGACCAATTATGTTTTGGGGAATGACTTTTTTGAAGCCCACATTCATTAGGATTTTGTTATTTAGTCTCTATTTAAATTTGAATGATTTAAATTATTTAAGTGCCCTTTATTGATTATAATGTTTAATGTCACTTCCAGTCCTTCTTCTACTCTTTGTGTCCAAGCTATTCTTTTCTCTAAGGCTCTACTTCTATTTAATTCACTGGCTTCTGTCTCTTTGGTTATAACCACTGAGACTATCCTCTTGTAAAGTTCTAAACTGTATATGGAAACTGACCAAGGTTGCTCTTCCTTCTTCTTTATTATCATTCCATCTGGTGACATTTTCAATCTTTGTTGGGGTGTTTGTGGAAGATTTGGGCTCCTCTAGGATCTTTTACATTGACCTCTTAACCCAATGCCCTCAATCAATTGTTTTAAATAGTCACCAAACAATAAACCTATTGGGATCTTATATTTTCTACAACTTTTGGTCAGTTGTAAAGATATGGCCTTATGTGGGATATCACTATTGGAAGTCTGTCTGTTCCGTTTTAATTATCATCAAGAATGTCCTCAATGAGTATATAGATTGAACACAATAATGGATGATAGATAGATAGATAGATAGATACATAGATAGATAGATAGATACATAGATAGATAGAGATGTGTAGGTAGCAGATAGAGATAGATAGGTAGATAGATAGAGATAGGTAGATAGATGGATAGATAGGAAAGTAGTCATATGACTTGGTACTTATTAATATTCTCAGTTGTGCTTTGGGGGGGCTAATAATAACTGAATTCCCCCTCCCTATGCCTTTAGTATTTTCTCTTCATATGAATAGCTAGAGAATGATCTTTCAACTGCATCAGAATTATATTGTCACCAGGACAGATCTTATTCAAAAGGCAAACATTTATTGACCATCTACTATGTGCCAGGCACTGTTCCAGATGCTGGAGATGAAACTAAATTAAAAAAAAAAAATCATACCCTTAAGGTGCTTTCAGTCTCACCAAGGAGAAAACACATACAAACATAAATAATCTTGAACAAAATATTTGCAAAAGAAATACAAAGCATATACCTTTTCTGTCTAGGGAACGTGCTTAGGAAACATGTTTCCAGGGCACATGTATAGAATGGGACACATGGATGGAACGTATGTTGCCTGGTTGTGCACACATAGGAAATATAGCTACTATCTGATTGTAACTCCCAACTTAATGACTCAATGCTAGACCACACTCAGCCTGCATCAGTTGGGGTCTTAACCTTGTAGTGGTGATGGGCCCCTTTGAAAATCTAGTGAAGCTTATAGAACCTTCTCAGAATTTATATATACATATTTGTGTGTGTGTGTGTATTTAATAATGAAAAGAATGTTAAATTTCAGGTGAAAGTTAGTGAAAATAAAGATTTTTTCCTCTATCCAAGTTCATGGAACATTAGAAATCTATCCTCTCACTAAAAGAAACCCCATTTTTGACAATTTGCACCCTGCCTCCACCCCTAACCCTGCCCCCCCTTTTTTTTCGACTCTGAGATTCTTTTTGGTCTCCCAAGGAGATGAAAGGCAGAGAGAAAAGAGAAAGGATAAAACCCTTAGGTGGAGCTGCTTCAAGCATCACTCTTCGCCTCAATAAGTTTTGTTTCAAATTCCTGCCTTTATTACGTATATATGGTCTGCTTCAATTCTTTTTCAGGCTTTGAGCCCCACCCTACACATAGAATTACTCAAAAGAAATACCAAGTTCAACCGCCTGTGGTTGGCACAACTATAAGCCATAATTATTTACCTGGTGGTCCTTTCGCAAATACTCACCATGAGCAGTGTAATAGGGCATTGTCAAAGGTTCATTCATAAACTAGCAACAAAATTTGATCTCATCTAAACTTTGTGGACTCTTGCCAGATACCAGGTTTTGGGGGGGGGGCAATGCTATAGGATCTGTGTAAAGCAGCTTGAAGTAGTGGATAGAATGCTAGATTTGGAGTCAGAAATACCTGGATTCATAATTCCATCCCTTCCACTGTATGGTTACTACAAATGGAACCTTCAGAAAGTAATTTAATCCTTCCGTGCCTCAGTTTCCTCATTCCTCAATTGATAAATGGTCAAAGTATATGAACAGGCAGTTTTCTGATGGAAAAATCAAAATGATTTATAGTCATATGAAAAAATTATCTCCATCATTACTGAATGGGAAAATGCAAATTAAAACAACCTCAAGATATCATTTTATACCTACCAGGTTGGCTAAAATGATAGAGGGGGAGGGTGACTGGTGTTTGAGGGGATATGGAAAGATTGGGACACTAGTTCTTGTTGGTGGAGTTGTGGAATGATGCTACCATTTTGGAGAGCAATTTAGAATTACATCCAAAGAGTTATTAAAGTACTTATACCTTTTGACCCGGCAGTACCGCTACTTGGTCTGTTTCTGAAGATAGGGAAAAAGGAAAAGAACCTATATGTTCTAAAATGTTTATAGCAGCTCCAGCTCTCTTTGCGAAAGAACTAGAAATCACAGGGATGCCTACCAATTGGGGAATGGCTGAACAAGTTGTGGTATATGAATGTAATGGAATATTATTGTGCTATAAGAAATGATAAGCTCAATGATTTTAGAAAAGAAAAAAACCTGGAAAGACTTGCATGAAATAATGAAGAACGAAATAAGCAGACCCAAGACAATATTGTATACAGTAACAGCAATATTGTTTTAAGAACAGCTTTGCGTGAATAAGTTATTTTGACTATTATGAATGTCCAAATTAACTATAAAGGACATATGAAGAAAGTCTATGTCTGCATCCAGAGAATGAACTGATAAACAGAAATATATATAGAATAATTTTACATACGTATGTATTTGTATCTAATGGTGGCCATCACTAGGGCAGGGAAAAAAAATAAATTTATTGATGATTTTGTTGTATAGTTGAAAGGAATAGCAAGTTGTACATAGTAGAGTTGCAGTTTCATGTGCAATTATCTTTTTTATGGCGCTGTTATGGAAATGCTTATTTTATCTCATAAATTAAATTTAAAATAAAAATATAAAAAGAGGAGTTTAGATTTGATGACCTCTTAAGTCCCTTCTGGCTCTGAACCTATGATGCAATGGTCAAATTTAACTTAGTTCTAATTTCTATTCTTATTGAAAATACGTTTGTCCCCCAAACGTTGGATAGGGAGCCTCTTGTTGACTTTAGCAAGTCCCTCACCTCTCCTTGCCTCAGTTTCTTAATCTGTAAAATAAGAAGATTGAATAGATAACCTCGATGATCCCTTCTTGTGACCCTGTAATTTGACATCTTCAGCATAGTCATGGCATCAGTGCAGAAGGCTTGTGCCAGGACTTGTCGACCAACCCCAACTTTAAATCTCATTTGGAAGGTCTGCGAATGTCCTATCTTGAAGTAGAAGTGTGTCTGCCCTGACAGCTGCTATCCCCCCACACACACACTTCTTCCCTCTCCTGTCCCACTCCTATGTAAGTAGGAAGGAGGAACTCAAATGCTTCTGAAGCTGAAGGCCCTAAGATGACCTCAGTAAGCCCTTCTTAGCCTCATGTTGGTGCCTGCCTTGTAATTGCCATCTGGGAACATTCAATCTTTTCAATTACAGGGAATTAAAACACATTCCACAATAGGTCTTGTCATCTCTGGATGGCACCCACTCCATCCCCTCTCTCTCTCTTCAGAAGGCAATGATAATACACTTATATTAGGACAGTTCACCAATAGTTTTCCCAGAAGATTGGCTAAGGTAACTGTTTGAACAAAAGCCCAGTCTTTATGAAGAATTAAGGACTTTGTCTCTTGTAATTTTTAGTGTTTCAAAGCATCAGCCCAATAAAAACACCTGGGAATAGATTGAAATCAGCCTCCAGGAACCAAGGACTTCGATGAAAAGCTGGTCTTTTGATGAGAAACGCCTTACAGAGATTTAAACTGTGAACACAAAATGCCACAACTACCTAATCTTCATCTATTAGCCCCCTAAGTGCTTTTCTTTTTCTTTTTCTTTTTTATAGGTTCTTAATTACAAAGGAAACTCGTGCAGCAGTGATTCAAGGTTTTCACAAAATATCTAAATACACAATACAGCATAAATGATCACATATTTCTTCCAAATTGTAGTGTCCATAGATATTTGAAATGGGTGTGTTTAAAATGAGGTGGGAGGGGAGAAGGAGAGAGACAGAGAGAAATAGACAGAGAGAAACTGAGACAGAGAGATGGAGACAGTGACTCAAGGCAGAGAGCCAAGGAGAAAAGGATAAGGAGAGGGAAGTAGAAGGAAGAAAGGAAAGGTGAACGAAAGGGAGAAAGGAAGGAAGAAAAGGAAGAAAACAGAACCCACATTGATAAGAAATGGTTTGACCAAGTGGATAATATTCTGGCTTGGAAACAGGAAGAACTGGGTTCATGTCGCACCTCTGATACTTAATAGTGATGTGACCCTGAAGAAGTCATTCAACCTCTGTGTCTTAGAAAAAAAAAAACCCTGGCATTACTGAATCATAGATTTATTATCTTTGTCATTTGAGAGAGAGAGTACTCACATCTAAAGTTCCTTATGATAACAAAATCACAGATCTTCAATAGGCATGTGTTTTATCTATCCATCTATCTATCTATCTATCTATCTATCTATCTATCTATCTATCTATCAATCTATCTATCTATCTATGATAGAGATAATTTATGTATGTCTATATGGATGATTTTAGAAGTAATATATATATACTTTAAAGTTTTATATATATTTAAAGCAATATATGTCTATATATGTATGTGTATACACACGCATATATTTAAAAATTGTCCATTGCTTTCATGGGAAACTTAAGGCCAACAAAAGAATTTTCAATTTCCTACAATCAATTCAATCTGCTTTCTTTGTCTTTTCAACTGTGGCTTCAGCTAACTGGCCCTTCGTATTGTCTATTCCTACATACTTCATGACAAAGTCAGATTGGAATCTGCTCTACAGATATTTTTGATCCACTTGCTTGTGTGAATGCCAGGTCAGACTCCTTTGATTGATTATAGATCTTTTTCAGGAATCTCTGCAGTGTTTTCGGAACTTGATGCCATCAATAAAAGTCATCTGCCAAAAGGGCCATCTGAGGTCCTCAAAGAGGATGACTTCAGTTTTATGTAAAGGTTATTTTCAGAAAGAATGGTGAATATATGTGAAAATGCTCAGGTAGGGGAGAAAAGAGGGAGAGGGGGAGAGAAAGGGGAGAAGAGGACGTGGGAGGGGGAGACACAGAGAGAAAAGGGGAAGGATGAGAGTTGGGGAAAGGAGAAGGGAAGGGGAAAGAAAGATGGAGAGAGAGAGAGACAAACAGAAGGAAAGACACAGAGAAAGAGACAAAGAGAGAGGGAGAGAGGAAGGAAAGGGAGGAGAGGAGTGGGGAGGGGAGAGGAGAAAAAGGCAGAGAGAGAAGGGGCTGGCCACTTGGCAAGAGCAAGGGATGACAAGTATCCAGCCATACTGCTCTGCTGAAACCCTCGCCATTTCCATCTCCTCGCTATGTCTCACGTCACTGGTAATACCTTGGCCCAGGCAACATATGGCGCCCACCAAAATGGCCTGCAGGCAATATGTTGTGCAGGCCTGGTTAGGCCTTCAGCAATACCTTCCACATCCTTTTGATGAGAAGGGACACACCTGTCACTTGAGCTGCAGGTCTCCCTCTATGTGTCTCATTGTCTTTGTCTTTCTTTAGGTCTCAGTCTATATATAAACATAATACCATACCATACCATATATACCATACCATACCACACCATACCATACCATACCATACCATACCATACCATACCATACCATACCAAGTGTAACAAAAGTCTTAGTTCTTTAACAATAGAAAACTGAATCAAGAATTGAGATATCACATATAAAAATATGTGTGTGCAAATGTGTAGATGTGTAGATGTATATATGTGTACACAATATACATATACGTATCCACAGGCATACAAATATACATGTTACGTGTGTATTTTACTTCTGAAAGTCTTTACACACATACACAGAACTGCTTCGCCTCCTGCATTGTATGTGCATCTCTTTCTCTATTTTTATCAGGCTCGTGTAAATTAATGTTAATATTATTTTAATAATAAAAATAATAAAGGACTTTAACATTCCGAGAGCATTTTACCATGTAGTGTTTTATTTGAGCCTCATGACAACATTATCAAGTAGTTCTAAAGTTATTATTATCCACATTTTACAGGTGAGAAAACTGAGGCTCAGAGAATTAGCCCACCTAAGATCACACAGCTAATTAATGCCAGAGGGCCTCTTAAGCCCAAGTCTTCCTCCTTCCGTTTCTAGCATCCAGCCACTATTCTATCACCAGTTTCATTCTCATTTGTGCTTTCATTTATCCATCAGTCATATAAACACTGTATCTATATTTCAAAGTGTTTTGCTTTACAAATCAATGCATAATGTACTTTTTAAAATCTAGCAAGGATAAATTATATCTTATACATAAAATTTATTATTTATTGCTATATTACCTTAATTTTATAATTTTTAATTAATTATATTTGTCAAAATCAGGCTAACATTTATTTAATGTGATTTAAATTATTTATTAATATGTTTTATAATTGTAAAATATATGCTTATATATATATATATATATATATATATATATATATATATATATATATATATATATATATATATGTTTACATGCTTTTTGTTGTTCCGTCATTTTTTCAGTTCTCCCTGACTCTTTGTGACCCTATTTGGGATTTTCTTGGCAAAGATACTGGAGTGGTTTGCCGTCTCCTTCTCTAGTGTAATTTGATAAGGAAACAGAAGCAAACAGGATTAAGTGATTTGCCCAGGGTCACATAGCTAGTGTCTGAGGTCACATTTGAATTCAGGTCTTCCTGACTCCTGGCCCGGCCCTTTATCCACTGCATCACCTAGCTGCCTTCCTATGTATAAATATGTGTTTCCATGCATATACATATATACACATAAATGCTATAATAGACAGATACATGCATGTACAATATATATGTGTGTATATACACACATATACATACAGAGAGAGATGGTGAGAGAGACAGACATAGAGAGATACACAGAGTGAGACAGTGACTATACCAAGACTTTAGGATTCTCATTCTGTCTCTCTGTCTCTCTCCACACAGACATAAGTACACACAGACATACAAATATACATGTGATGTGTGAAAGTCTTTACATACATGCCTCACCTCCACCCCATTATACACACACATACACACACACACACACAAACATTTATATACATATACATACATACATATATACATATATATTTTTATATATGATGGTGCTTCAGACAGCATGTTTTGCAGATGATAATATGTTGATTACATGTAGACGTATGCAAACAATACACATATGGTAAGTGTGTACATACATATGCATGTGCATATGTATGCATGTATATATGAGAACATATAATTTATCATTATAAAATAAAAATGAAATATCGATATCACCCAATTCCTGAAATATTGGCGCTATTGGCAAAAGTTGCCCTGAGAACAGATGGTTGAGCCTTTCAGTTTGGTTCTTGTGACTCTCAGGCCATCCTTCCCTGCACGTGGGCAGAAAAGAGATCAGATCACCAAGTGGCCTAGTCCTTGCTTTTCAGCAGCAGAGCTCAGTGAGCGATACAAACAAGCTTCTGGGCCTTGGGTGAATTATTTTTTCTCGGCTTGGGACCAAATGAAAAGCAGAATCTTTGCAGACTAAATAGACGCTTGCTCATAGGGTAAGTACACACTGTACAGACATGACCTGCATCTTGAAGACTCCAAATTAAACAGCCCAGAGTTTTCAGACAACGGTATAAACAAAATGGCAGGCTTTCATGGAAAATAGAAGAACAAATCACTCTTTGCCCCCAAATCTATTTTGAGCCACTGGCTGACTTAAGCGGGGGAAGAAGTGTCTTTGTTGAAGGAAATTATAATCTCAGTGTCTCCTTCCCTAGTGTTAATATTTAATTAATAATATCCCCCTCTTGAAATATCTCTTTGGTCTCAGGAATTGACAGCCCATTTAAATATTTTTATTGGTTTTTACACTGGCCCACAGGTGGCAAAAATGATTTCTGACAGAGGCAATAGTTTGGTTACATGGTTCCCATCTGTCCTCTTCTCCTTACTTAGGTGGCCACCACCCTAATTGAGGGCCCCATCATCTCTTTCCGAGACTATTGCAGAAGCCTCCTAATTGGTCTCAGAACTTATGGTCACTTGTTTCTCCCATTCATTTTCCACTCGGATGACAAAGTGACTTCCTGAGAGGATTCTGGGAAGATGGTGGAGTGGGTCAGAAAATTTCAAGCTTTCAAGATTTTCGTCCACAAAAGAGATAAAATAGCAGCTCTAGGCAAACATAGAATGGTTAAAATATATAAGAATAGGGGCAGAAGAGGGATCCTCTTGGAACAATAGGAGAAGATTGAAAGAAAAATCCCAGAACTGGATTTCCTCTCTGTGCAGAGTAAACACCATCAGGCTAGGGTCCGCTTCAGTAACAAAGGGCAAGCCCTGGAGTTAACTGGGTTGGGAGGTTGCCTCAGCCTCAGGAACTTTTACCCTTTGTACAGTGAGGGGAATTGGGTATCTGACCTGGGGAAGATGGAGGAAACCTCTGCTACCAAAGAACACCAGACCCGGCTGTGCTGTGGAGGGCAGCCTGTGCACAAAGGGATCAGCACATTCCCAATGAGTGCAGAAGCACTGGGGTGGGATGCCACCACCTGTGGGCACTTACAGAGGTCTTGGTTTGAGTTCAAATTCAGAGGAGACAACTGAAGAAAATCAGAGGCCAGAGGCACCATCCCCCACACCCCAGGACTTCAGGTGATCATAAAAACTAAATTATCCAAAAAAAAAAATGCACAGGCCAAGGAGAAAGAATCCAATCATAGAGAACTACTATGGGAATGGAGAAGAACAGGGTTCTTCTTCAGAGGGGGACACTGAAGCAAGGAAACCCTCTTCTACCCCAAAAGAGTTGAGGAAAAATTTTTTAAAAATTAAAAATAATACAAGAAAAACAAGAAAATTATGACAAGAAAGTCAACCAATTAGAATAGGAGATCCATAAGGCAGCAAGGTGGCACAGTGGATAGAACACTGGCCCTACAGTCAGGAGGACCTGAGTTCAAATACCGCCTCAGACCAAGTACTTGACACTTACTAGCTGTGTGACCCTGGGCAAGTCATTTAACCCCAATTGCCTAAAAAAAGAAATAAAGAAAAGGAGATCCAGAATCTTTTTTTTTTAAATTTATTAATTTATTTTGATTTATCAACAATCACTTCCATATGCTTTTGAGTTTTAAATTTTTCTCCCTCTTCCTCCCCACCACCCTCCCCAAGATGGTGCACAATCTCATATAGGCTATACATTTACATTCCTATTAAACATTTTCACATTAGTGAAGTTGTAAGTAAAAATTAAAACCAATAGGAGGAACCATCAGAAAGAGGAAACAAAACTCAACAGAAGGTAAAAATAAGTGATAGCAAGTAGACTTCCATAGATCTTTCTTTGGATGTGGACAGCATTTTCCATCACGAGGCCTCTGGAGATGTCTTAGATCCTTATATTTCTGAGAAGGGTTAAGCTTATCAATATTAGTCATCACACAACATGGCTGTTGTTGTGTACAATGTTCTCTTGGTTCCGCTCACTTCTCTCAGCACTAGACCGTACAAGTCTTTCCAGGTTTTTCTGAAGTCAGTCTGTTCATCATTTCTTATAACACAATAGTATTCATGACATTCATATACCATAACTTGCTCAGCCATTCCCCAATTGATGGGTATCCTCTCAATTTCCAATTCTTTGCCACCACAAAAAAAAAAAACTGCTATGAATATTTTTGTACATGTGGGTCTTTTTCCCATTTATATGGAGATCCAAAATCTTAAGGAAGAAAATGACTCCTTGAAAATGAGAACTGGGCAAAGGGAAGCCAGTGAGGTTACATATATATATATATATATATATATATATATATATATATATATATATATATATATATATATATATATATATATATATATATATATATGTGTGTGTGTGTGTGTGTGTGTGTGTGTGTGTGTGTGTGTTTGTGTGTATTATATATGTACACATATATATACATATACATATATATGTGTATATATATATATATGTATAGGTATATAGATGTGTACATATATATATATATACACACATACACACACACACACACACACACAACATATATATATGTGTGTGTGTGTGTGTGTGTGTGTGTATGTGTGTATATATATATATGTACACATCTATATACCTATACATATATATGTGTATATATATGTATATGTATAGGTATATAGATGTGTATATATATGCACACACGTATATGTATATATGTATATATATGCATATATAAAGAATGAAAAAATAGAAGTGAATGTGAAACATGTCATAAGAAAAACAATGGATCTAGAGAACAGATCAAGAAGAAAAAAACATAAGAATAATAAGACTACCTGAAAATTCTGATCAAGAAAAGAATCTTGATACAATAATACAAGAAATAATTAAATAAAATTGTCCTGAAGCATTAGAACAAGAGAGGAATGTAGAAATAGAAAAAAAATCCACTGATCACCACCTGAAAGAGATCCTATGAGGAAAACTCACAGGAATATTATAGTTAAATCCCCAAATTCCCAGATCAAGGAAAAAATATTATGAGCAATAAGGAAAAAAAAACGATTTATATATGATGTTACCAGGATTAGAATTACACAAGACCTACTGTTGGCGACACTAAAAGATTGCAGGTCTTAGAACACTATATATTGAAGAGCAAAAGAACTAGGCCTTCGGCCAAAAATATCGTACCCAGCAAAGCTGAGCATAATTCTGAATGGAAAAAAATGGACATGTGAACAATTGTCAGACTTTCAGGACTCTGTTAAAAAACAACAAACAAACAAACAAAAAACAAACAATCCTAAAGTCAATAGATTTAACATACAGGAACCAAGAGAAATATAAGGTACACACCAATGATTAATTACAAGGGACTAAATAAGTATAGAATGTTTACCTTTTATATATGACAATTGTAAAACCCATGTTTAAGACTGTTACTGGTAATTAGTTAGCTTATAAGAAAGATTGGGGTAGACCTGAGCATGATATGATTTCAAAAAGCAAAACCTTTCAATAACAGCTAAAAGAGTAATTATCTTATACAGTATGAGGGGCAAGAGGAAGAACCAATACAGAGGAATTAGATGGTGGAGGGGGACTGTTCTGGAAACCTACTCTCATAGGGAATAGATTTAAGAGGGGAAAATACATAAACATCTAGAAGAGCACAAAGGTCTTCTAAATTTACAAAGAAATAAAACTCTAAGGGGAAAGGAAGTGGGTTGAGGATAAAGGAGGGAGATTTAGAGGATAGGGTGAGGGAATAGGTCAAAGGGGTATGCAAAAGGTTGTTTAGATTTAGGGAAATGGGAGGATAAGGGAAGGGTTGCTGGAATTGGGGTAGGTTAAGTAACAGGAGGGTAAGGTAGCAGGTAGGAGAAATAGGACAAAAGAGATATGCACAAACAAAAATGAGTTAGGAGTAGAATCTTTTAGGGAAAATATATGTTTGTATATGTATATATGTGTATATATGTATATGTGTATGTATACATCAATACCTATATATAAGTATTTCCATGCTCAGTTGTAAGCTTCAAGTAGTGGGTAGAAGGGAGGAAGGAGGAAAAAAGAACAAAGTAAAATGTGTGCAGCAGAGAACAAAAGAAAACCTACAAGGAAGCAAAGAAAAGATGGACAACTTTCAACATAATGCACAGTATTTCAAATATAGACTTTCTTGAAATGATACATTATTGCTATATATTCTGAATTCTCTCCTATATTATGCTGTGCATACGATAGGAGTTTTTCTTTTATTATTTTATATTTAAGTTTATAACATTTTTATTTTCTTACTATGTATTTAAGTTTTAATGTTTGTCTAAAATTTAAAAAAAATAAAAAAATAAAAGAGTGAAAAACAAGCAAACATACAAAGTGATTTCCTAAAGCACAAATTTGAACTTGTTACCTGACTACTACTCAATCAGCCTCAGTGGCTCCCCGTTGCCTACAGGTGGAAATAAAAAAAAAATCCTCTCTCTAGCATTTAGATCCCTTTTATAACCTAGTCCCAACCTACCTTTCCATCCTCATTTTGTATTACTCCCCTTCATGTATGGTATGTTCCAATCAAACTAGAATTTTTGTTTTTCTCACATCCCCCAGTCTAACCTCTGTATCTTTGGACTGGCACTCCTGCAGCCTGGTATGCACTACCTCCTCACCTCCACCAATGAGAAGACTTATCACAGAGTCCCCTCTTCCCTTCAAGCACCACCTTCTGCATGAAGTTTTTCCTGATCCCCTCAATTGCTAAGGGTCTCTCTCCTTAATTTGTATTTGTTGTTCATATTTTGTGTGGGTTTTTTTCTGTATATTCTTAATTGTATATTCTCATTTTCTTCAATAGAACATAAACCCCATGAGACCATCTTTTGCTGTTGTTTGGTTTTTTTATCCCTAGTCTTAGCACTGGGGCAGCCAGGTGGTTCAGTGGATAGGGCCTGGGGCCTTACAATCAGGAGGACCTAAGTTCAAATCTATCCTTAGACATTTACTAGCTGTGTGACCCTAGGCAAGAGACTTCACCCTGTTTACCTCAGTTTCCTCATCTGAAAAATGAGCTAGAGAAGGAAATGAAAAAGCACTCCAGTATCTTTGCCAAGAAAAAGCCAAATGGGTTCATGAGAAGTCAGATAGAACTGAACAAGTTTTAGCACATAGCAGGTGAGCCACAAATATTTGCTGATTTAGTAACCAATGCCTTTGATGTCTTCCTTTCCCACCTTCCCTAGATTATGAACTCCTCCAGGTCAGGAAATATTTCACTTTTGTCTTTGTATCTGTGACCCCTAATAACATGCCTGGATAAGCAGGTGCCATCTAAATGGCTATTGATTGGTAGATTGAGTGATTATTCAAATTCTTTTTAGATAATTGAACCCACTCAGAGTTTTAAATAGTCCATCAGGTTATTTAGATAACTGAATGAAATGGCTTCAAAAACCTCTTTTCTCTCATTCTGTTAGCTACCCAAGTGTTTGGACTTAGGAAGGAAATGAAAGAATGCTGGAAAAAATAAGCCTCACCCAGAACCAGCCATGGCAATGGAGTAGGGAAGGTGGCGGGGGGACCAGTCAAAAGGCTAAAACCTCAGCCTGGTCAAATGCTTTAGTTATTTTGCACTTAAATTTTGCTTGCTGGATTGCTCATTTCAAAGACTTCCAATATCTTATACATGTTGACAGTGGGCAAGAAAGCTGGCAATATTTTAAAGATCACAGGATTTAGAGCTAGAGGAGAATTTGAAAGCATATAATCTAATCTACTCATTTTTCAGTCAGGGAAACAGAGGCACATAAGTCAAGTGACTCATCCAAAGTTGCACAGGCATCAGAAAAATATCAGCTCTTTGTCCAGAAACATTTTCCCCATTGAATCATGGTGCTTCTTAATGATGGCAGAGTCTCAGCATTCAATTGTCCCTCTCAAGGCACTAGAAAAATAACTGACTTTTGCTTGTGGAATTCAGTCAATCTGTACAGAATGGTAATAAATTTTCTTGAGGAAAGCCCAGATAAAATTGAATACTTCAAGGTGAAAATTATTTTTTCTCCTATTTTTCCATTTCTTCCCTAAGCCCGAACACTTGGGTAATTTATATATAACAGAATGAGAGATAAGAGATGCTTTGAAATCTTCTTATTCAATTACCGAATTAACCTAATAAACTATCCAGAGCTCATAATGGTTCAATTATTTAATAACTTTTGGGAAAAAATGCTTATACATAGTGATGTTAATTTAACATAACCTATTGAACTTTCATTTTAATGTTGTTTTTACCCTCAAATACATATTTTCTCATTTGCTTATAAAGTGGTCCTTGAGCCTTTGATATGCTTATCTCCTGGCTTTTAAAAAAAATGTTTAAATATTTAAAAATACATTTTGATAATTATGAATATATTTTAAAATAAATGCATATATGTTCAAATACATTTGATATATGCCCAGGTCTATATTTGTATGTATGTGTATACACACATTTTTATAGGGTAGTGTTCTCAGAATTCTGGGTCTCAGGACCCCTTTATACTCTTGAAAATTATTGAAAATCTCTCCCAAAGAGTTTTTGTTTATGTAGTTTATATCCATTGATATTTGCTATATTAACAATTTTTTAAAAATTTTTTAATGAAAATTATTTAGACCACTTAAATCCCCTGAAAGGATATTAGGGACTCCTAGGACCACACTTGGAAAACCACCAGTCTACGGTCATAGATTTCGAGATCTGATAGCAAATGACTCAGTGGGCTTCTATTTACTCTTTATAATATAAGGAAGTTAGACTTTGAGTTCTGTTCTAGCTCTGAATCTATGATTCTATGATCACACATGTGTGACCCTGGGCAAATGATTCAACCACCCTGGTCTCCATTTGTTCATCTGTAAAACGAAGGGGTTGGACCAGATGAACTCCAAGATCCTTTCTATACATCAATCTATGATGATTTGACTGTTAAAGTGTGGGTAATTTGCTATTCATAGCCAGAAAAAAAATCCTCAATCAAGAGGGAGAACTCTCATTCAGTTCCTCCAATTTAGCAGCACACAATAGCCATGTGACCACACCAACACAAATGTAGACCTTTGCTGGGGAAATAGCTCAAAAAAGATATCATTTACTTCAAATGTCAAAGGAGGATGTTTTCCTGAAGAAGCTGAAAACCAAATCTAGACTAGCATATCCTTTGGGAGTTCGGAAGACATCCTTTTCTCAGAAACTTAATCGAAGTCTTCAACAGTCTCTGGGAATGACACAGAGTGAGGAATTAAATGAAGTGATGTAAAAAGAAAACTCTCTCTCTCTCTCTCTCTCTCTCTCTCTCTCTCTCTCTCTCTCTTTCTCTCTCTCTCTCTCTCTCCACACACACTTATACATCTGTTTATATCTGTATCCATGTCCATATATATATATATATCTATATCTATATATCTATATCTTCATCCATATCTGTATATCTATCCATGAAAATTTCCCAACACCTTCATCTCCAGTATAGTCAATGAAAAAAGCACAATTTCCTTACCCTGAGAGAAACAGTAGATCAGTCTTGAAGGCAGCAACAGATATATCTCTTTCTTGCTCTTCTTGTTTTTATCAAAGCTTTAAAAATAATTTTGTTTTTAGTATTTTCACCAAAAACGTTTTAAATTAATCTTTCATCAATGGTTTAATTTTTCCCATCTTATATTTATCATTAAGTTTTTCATTCATTGGATGTTTTCCCAGTTCTCTATACATCTCAAATCATGGCTTACAGAATATGATTCACTACTCCAGTAAGAATCTAGAAATTGTGGAGAAAAGAGAGAGTGATTTTATTTATGGTCTAACATGGTAATACAAATCAAACTGATTATGTAGGAAATGAGGATGAAAGGTTTGAGAGGGGGATCCACAAACAATGGTGGATGAATACCAATGCTCCGATTTTTTTTTATTACTATAAGGACAGTAAGAAGGAAGTGTTGATGTCAAGTACCAAATTCATATCTCGAGTATTATTCCAACTTATTATAGGGTCAATGGCAATTTCTGACACCTTGAATTAATATATTTCAATTTAATAAAAATATTTTCAAGCAACTCTGATAATTAGAAATGAAACTCTTGTTATCTCCATTTTACAGGCATGAAAACAAAGTTTAGAATAGTTAAATAGTTTTTACCAAATGCATGCTATGACATTAAAAATGCTCAAGCATGGACCCAAATGAGATACATGGAAATGCACCTGTCTGCCATTGTTTTTATTTAGGATTTTATTTTGTACCAGTTACATGAAAAACAATGTTTAACATTCATTTTCTTCAAACTTTGAGTTCCAAATTCTCTCTCTTCCTCCCTCCCCACCACCTCCTCATTGAAAAGCCAAGCAATTTGGTATGCATTATACATGCGTAGTCATGCAAAACATTTCCACATTATCATGTGAAAGAAAACATAGAGCAAAAAAAAACCCTCAAGAAA
This sequence comes from Phascolarctos cinereus, assembly GCF_003287225.1. Classification (NCBI taxonomy): domain Eukaryota; kingdom Metazoa; phylum Chordata; class Mammalia; order Diprotodontia; family Phascolarctidae; genus Phascolarctos; species Phascolarctos cinereus. The sequence goes on along the minus strand of NW_027555514.1, from coordinate 260,127,363 downwards.
AATAAAGAAAATTTAAGAAAAAAGGATGCTTCAATCTGTATTCAGACACCATCAGTTCTTTTGCTATTGCCCAATTGTTGGGGACCCTGTCAATTTCCAATTCTTTGCCACCAGAAAAGAGCTGCTATAAATATTTTTGTATGGATAGGCCCTTTTACTTTTTGTTTTTTACCTCTTTTTGGATATAGCCTTAGTCATGGTATTGCTAGGTCAAAGGGTATGCATGGTTTTACAGCTCTTTGGGCATAGTTCTAAATTGTTCTACAGAATGGTTGAATCAATTCACAACTCCTCCAATAGTGCATAAATGTTTCGTTTTCCCTACATACCCTCCAACATTTGTCACTTTCCTTTTCCGTTCTATTAACCGATCTTTAAGTTTTACAAAATACTTTGCAGATATTATCTTGTTTATCTTTATAACTACCTTGGATGTATGTGCTATTAGTATCACAATTTTACCAATAAGGAAACTCAGGCAGGCAGTGGTTAAATGACATGCCTGGGGTCATTGATCTAGTAAGTACCTGAGGATAGTTTTGAACTCAGGCCTTCCTGACTCTATGTCCTAGAGAGTTGCCCAGGGACGCATATTCAGGGTGTGTCAGAGGTGGGATTTGGACTTCGGACTCCTTATTTCTGTGGTCAGGTCTCTATTTACTACTCCATAACTGTCCCTCACTGAGGTATATATTGAGTAAGAGGTAATTCATTAGCAAACAACAATAAATCTTGTTCCAGGCCATTAAGAAGCTGGTCTGGAATGCCTTAGAAAGCATCGGACATCTCACGGAGACTAGATCCTATCTCTGCCCCTTCTTTCACCCTCTCAGTTCATTACTCATCTGTCTCTGTTTCTACACCCTCCTTCAACTTCATCCTTTATTTTCTTCTGTGCCTCTCCTCCTTATTTTTATTCTCTCAGATTTAGTCCTTGCAGGAATCGGTTTCTGTTTATGAGTCCCTGCTTTCCCCGACCTTCATCCTTGTCTGGCATACGCATCTTTCTCTAACAATCTTACTATTACAGAGGATATTGTCTCCTATTTCTCCAGTCATATGCAAAGACCAGTTCCCCTTTGTGATGTAACTAGAATTAGGGAAGGTTAATATTGATACCCTAGTTCTGCATTGTGAGCCATGCATAAGTGTATCTATATTAGGTGGCCATGTATGTTGGGCAGGTTTGGAGAGGTCCTGCTGAAGTTATTATTTTTCAGTCATTATTTAGTTGTGTCCACCTCTTTGTGACCCCACGTGGGGTTTTCTTGGCAAAGATTGGAGTGATCTGCCATTTCCTTCTCCAGCTAATTTTATAGATGAAGAAACTAAGGCAAACGGGGTTAAATGATTTGCCCAGGGTCACACAGCTAGTAAATGTCTGAGGCTAGATTTGAACTCAAGAAGACGAGTCTTTCTGATTCCAAGCCCTATCCACTATGTTACCTAGCTGTCCCAGAGCCATCTAGCTGCTCTGCTGTGGATATTTTATTGACTGTCCTTTTCTTGTAGACAAAATACATATGTTATGATTATAAGCTAAATGGAATACCAGCTTCTTGAGGACAGGAGTATCAAAGTATATGTTACATTCTTTTCCCCTAGTATTCCTGTGTTACACTTATACAGTGCCTTAGGTAACACTGAATGCTTAAAATTTTGAAGACTAACTTCCAATCTTGTCTCTGACATGGCCTTTTGACCCTGGGAAAGCCACCTAACCTCAATTTCCTCATCTGTAAAATGGGGGCAATAACCCTCACAGGGTTGTTATTAGGATCCAATGGGTTGACATGTATGCAGCACTTTGCAGGCCTTAAAGGGTAATACAAATACTAGCAATTGCTATTATAGGTGTTTTCCAAATGTATGTTCATCAACAGACTGATTGCTATGAGAATCCCTGTAACCACAGAGACAGCTTTGTTCCATGATTCTCTGACAATTGATATTAAGTAGCCCTAGTATTGGTAGACAGATCTGCCCGAGCTATCCTTTATTGCCATTGGAGATATCCAGTGCAAAGAATAAAAAAATGTCCTCTAGTTGACGAGGTCCTCATCCTACTGGTGATGATGTTGTTTCCATTGTATCAAGTCTGAGAACCATATAGGGATTCCCTCTGAAATGGTCTCTTTAGGATTAACATTTTTTTTTCTAAGTAAAAGAGATTTGATGTTAGCACAATAAGATTAATGATATACAAATATAGAATTTGAGTTTTAGATCACTTATATTGGTTATTTCCAGGATGACTTGACATCAGTCTATCATAATTTTCCAACCTCTTACCTTTGCCCACCCAATGGCATCAGGAATTATTCAGAAGATATCGAAAAGAATTCAGCCTTTGCTAAACTTGTCATCATGTTCAAATCCTCTTGTCGTCTGGTGCCCATGAACTGCAGCAACTCGGCAGGAACATCCTGGGGCATATAATATCCTCCTCAGTAGGAAAAAAAAATTCCAAAGACACAAAGGGAAAGACATCAGGGATATCCAATCCCCCTGGCCACAGTGCTGTCATAAGGACCTACTTATTTTCAGGGACCATCATATCGTCCGCATGTATGCCCAGAAGCAGCCTCACAAACCCCACAAGAGAACATTCAGTTTTCATATTCTGCTTGTAGAAAGTCATCGCCTAACACTTTGCCTCCATGTTTTAGCTGCATTAACTTATTTGGTAATGTGATTATTTCTATGTTTATATTTGACCACAATGTTAAATGTTATTGAGAATTAGATGATTACAAAAGCTTGAGTGCCTCATATATAGTAAGTGCTTCATTAGTGTTTATTAAATTTAATTAAAACATTAAAAGGCAGGGCATAAATCTCTGTGGATTCTCTCTTACTCTCTCTCTCTCTCTCTCTGTCTCCTCCCTCTCTCTCTGTCTCTCACTCTGGCTAGTCGTCTGTGTTGCTGTCTGTGTCTCTGCCTGTCTCTCTCTCTCTCTCTCTCTCTCTCTCTCTCTCTCTCTCTCTCTTCTCTCTCTCTCTCTCTCTCCCTTTCTCTCTGTTTCTGTCTCTCATTTTATACTCTATATGATTTCTATAGTTATATTCTCTTTTGTAGTATTAATTTCCTCGCAGAAAATCCTGACTTGAAATGAAAAATGAGATATTTTGGACATGTCTAACATGGGGATTTCTATTGCTTAACCATGAATATTTTTAAAGGGTTTTTTTTCTTTAAGGAAGCAGAAGGGAGAAAAACAAATGCTTGTTAATTTAGGGGGAAAAAACCTAAAATAACATTAAAAACTCTGCTTTAGGGAGGTATTTGGGGGCAGCAGTGACTCCCCTCTTCCAGTCAGTAACTCCCAGGATGCTTTAAAGCCAGTGGGTGATAGGTTGTTGGGTTGGCCAACTGCCACCGAATAAAAACGGACAATTTTTGATTGAGAGAGGGAGAAGTATAGTATATGAGTAGTTGAAAGTATGTGGACCTTCAGGAATGCTTCTAAATCAGTGCAAACTTGGAAATCTATTTTTTAAATGATTTTTTAATAGAAGCAAAGAGAGTATAATTTAATAAAAGTTGCTGTTGTTCAGTTATTTCAGTTGTGTCTGACTTTCTGTGACCCTATTCTGGGGTTTTCTTGGAAAACATACTGGAGTGGTTTGCCATTTCCTTCTCCAGCTCATTTTACAGATGAGGAACTGAGACAAATAGGGTGAAGTGACTTGCCCAAGGTCACAAACTTAGTAAGTGTCTGAGACCGGATATGAATTCAGGAAGATGAGTCTTACTGATTCCAAGCCCACTGCACCTCCTAACATCCATTTAATAGAAGAAAGGCTGTATAAATGACAGTTTATAAATGTGATAGATTATTATTGTGCTGTAAGAAATTTAAGATTTTAATGAAACCTGGGAAGAATTGAATGAGCCAGCAGATCAGAATCAGGAGAGAAATTTACACAACAATGTTGTAAAGAATACAGCAACTTTGAAGGACATAAGAACTCTGATCAATGTAATTAACCATCCCTGATTTCAAAGTATTGGTAATAAAGACTGTGACCCATCTCTAGACAGAAGAGTGATGGTTTCAAGGCGCTAAATAAGACACAGAATTTTGGACATGGCAAATGTGTGGATTTGTTTCACTTAACTCTTCAAATTCAGAATAGTTTTTATTCATGTATTTTTGTTGTTGGAGAACATTTGGGAGCAAAGGAGTTTAAAATAAATTGATCCATTTTAAATGAAAATAAAATCCAACTTGTATAAATTTAGACTATCATTGTCAATAATCTCAATCCTAAAACTAGACCTCATAATAAACTTTGCAGCTGCCATTCTAAGATCAGTCTAAGACATGTAATTTAATGGATTTGAGAGGTAGTTTTTAATACATCTGCAAAACTGGTCTCTGAAATTCTGCATTTATGAATCTACTCTTCTTGATCATTAGATACAGGCATTGCTAAGTAGGCCTTGTTCAAAAGCAAACACCCCTGGGAGGGGCAACACATTATCCTTTAGTTGGAATTAGATCACCAAATAATCCCAATAAACCCTGAAAAGAATAAAATACAGGAAAATTAACTTCTGCTATCAAGATAAGTGGGTTTGGAGAGTCAAGAACGGACAGAAATCTTATGGAGAACGTCAGTGGGATCCTGAATACTTTGCTGGGATGCAATTGAGATTTAGAAAGGGAGGAGAAGGTGGCAAAAGAATGATACCAAAGAAACATTTTTTTTTCCCCATTCATTAGTGTTTGGTCTTGACGTCATCATGCCCATCCCATGCTACTTTTATGCCTGAAAAACCACCTGTTTATGGCAAAGGATACAACAACAGTAATAACAGCAAAAACATAATACAGTGTAGTTGGTTGACACTCACCTGGTCTGGATGTATAATTCCAGTCCTCGAATGTCACATCAAGTTTGTGAAGAAAATCACTTGGCCTCTCAGGAAATGGAAGAAGCCTCTTCAAGCTCTGGCATTTTCATCCTGCTAATAAGCGATTGTCGCTTAAATCAATTGCTTTGATAATGAAAATGGCCAGCCCTGAAATGAACTCTGACAAGGCACAGAATCCAGTTATCCTGCTAACTGATGAGCTGTCGGTTGAAATTATAGTACAGACATTTCTAACACTGGATGGGGTATGTGATTTAAATTTAAATATTTCACATTTCTATATGGCAGCCAAGATTTCTGGGAAGACTACACTGACATTCCAGAGTAGGATTAGTTCTGAGTGACTTGGGTGTAGGATTAGAGTGAAAGATCTTGAATTTTGAAATCGTTCACTTTCATACTAATCTTTTGGAGGCCTGGGTTTGAGTTCCAGCTCCATGTTCAAATTATTGGAGTTGAACTAATTTAGTCACAGGCACATTAAAATCTTGCTGTGATAAGATTCACTCAGCCACAAAATGGGTGTCACTACATTAATGCCCCCACTTCCCAAAACCACAGGGACATTGCAAAACAGAAATAAAGCAATGCAACAAACAATAACAACAACTTTGAGATTTTAGAAAAGTTCTTTGTAAATCCAAATGGTGATGACTAGCACACACACACACACACACACACACACACACACACACACACACACATGCACACACCAGTATTAATACAACTTGATAAGTTTCAAGAATCTAGCTGTGGTTTTGAATATAGGTTGCTTATTAGTTAAGAAATATGAATGAGAGTTGTTTAAAACACTCTAACACTCTCTCTCTCTCTCTTTCTCTCTCTGTCTCTCCCTCCCTTCTCTTCTCTTCTCTTCTCTTTACTTCTTTCCTTTCTTTCTCTCCTCCCCTCCCCTCCCCTCTTCTCTCTCTCCTCTCTCTCCTCCCTCCCTCTCCCTCCCCTCTCCCTCCCTCTCCTCCCTCCCCTCCCTCTCCTCCCCTCCCCTCCTCCTCCCTCCCTCCCTCCTCCCCTCTCCTCCCTCTCCTCTCCTCTCCTGTCCCCTCCTCTCCTCTTTCCTTCTTCTCTTCCCTTTCCTCACCTTCCCTTCCTTCCCTCTCATTTGACAGTGTCTTCCTATCTCTCCAGGCTGGAAATACAAGAGGTACTCATGGAACCAGTCCCCCTATTCATCCATATGGCAGCTTTGACCTGCTTCATTTCTGACCTGGGCTGGTTTATGCTTTCTTAGGGAACCTACTGGTTCATTGTCTTTGGGGAGTTATTATATTGACACAAAACTTGACAGATCCTCCTACTAGCCCAACACACAGTAATTCAGAATGCTTGAGCTCAAGAGATATGCCAACCTTAGCCTGCCCAGTGGCTAGGATTACTGGCAACAGTCACCATGCCTGGCCAGCTTTCTTTTTGAAAGATAGAGAAGTAAGAAAGAAGAGAAAGAAAGGGAGGGGGTAGATAGACATATACATAGCTATAGACAGATTGATAGAACGGGGAAAAGATAGAAAGGTAGAGAGATAGAGCTGAACAGATAGATAATAGATTGATGACTAGACAGAGGTAGATATAGAGATATAGATATAGATGAATAGAGAGATAGAGATATAAACAGATAGACAGATGAGCCATTGATAGAGAAAGGCAGAGACAGAAATAGAGAGATAGACAAATGTAGATAGATAGATGAAGGAATAAGTAAACAAAGAAATAGATAAATAAGTAACTGAATAGCTTCAGCCCTTTAGTTTTTCATGACCTTAAGAGGCACCAGTGGAGCTAGATAAACCTGGGTTCAATCTTCATCTTTAACACACACTGATTGTATGATCCTGGACAGGTCATTTAAACTCTTGGTGTTCCAAGGAATAGTGTAAGAAAATAATCTGAAGAGGGGGCATGGGTCTTCACACGCCTTTTATTGCAATACTTAAAATTACAAAATATTTGACTCTCCAGAACTAGTTTTGCTTAGAGACATGGATGGCAAATATCTAGCAACAAATGACTGGTTTAATTTCAGGGGCCTCGACAAGTCTTCCTGAGTCTTGAAAGGAAATAGCTTTTGTAAAGTGCTAAATAAACCTGAAAGTATTAGCTCTGGCTGACCCTATGCCTGGAGACTTTTCCCTCCTTCTCTTGGACTACTGACCTCCATGGGTTTCTTGAAGTCTCATCTAAACTCCCACCTTCTACAGGAAGCCTTCCTCAACTCCTCTTTATTCTAGTACTGTCTCTAGGTTAATTATCTCCTCTTTATCTTATACAGAGCTTGCTTTGTTTATATTTGCTCTCATGTTGCCTTTGCTATTAGATTGTAAGCTCCTTGACGGTAGGGACTAGTTGGTGTTTCTTTTTTTCTGGCCTCTCTTTGTATCCCCAGCGCTAATACAAGGCCTGATACATGGTATGCACTAAATTGTTAATAATTATTAATATTATAATCATCACTATCATCATTATCATCTCTATAATGCTGTTTTATTTATAAAACTACTTTCCAGTACACTAATGATTCCATGCTCTCCTAGAATTAGGTATTCCTTCCACAATTCCTATCTATACATGACCATCCTGTGATCACTGTCTATATCTCCTTGTAGATCCACTATAGGGGGTCCACCCAAAATGTTTGGGGGCCTTATTCTCTGGAATCATATTCTCTGGAAATCACATGGACACCAAATGGATATCAAGTGTTTATTCTTGCTAAGAGACAAACCCATCAGATTGTTGTACTCCACCCTTCTCCTCCCAGCGGGGATCAGACTGCATCCTGTTAGGATTCTGATTCCATTATCTTCTGTCTGTGTGGCCTAGGTTAAACCACTTTGCCTCCTTGGTCCTCAGTTTCCTCCTTTTTAGAATGAGAGTGTTGGTCTAGACGATCTCTCAATTCTTTCGCAGATCTATCACATACCATCATTAATTTTTTACCCTTCTTGAAAGCACTTTTTGTTAGTGAGAAAGCTTGAAGTTAAATGTTGCCACAGAAGGGAATGTGGGAGTTCAGGGATGGGACTAGATAACTCTGAAGTTGAGATGCTAAAATTTTCACTCAGTCTTCAGTTCTTCCTCAGGCCAATGAAAACCTATCTTTTTCTAGGCCCTTGTAGATGGTGAATATGCTGCTCATAGGAAATACTGATACATACCTAACAAGAACCCAAATACACAAAATGGCATAGAAAACAATTTGAGAAGGAGCAGGGCAGAGGAGGGGGGAGGGCAGCTCTGCTACTTTCTTCTGGGTGGCAGGGTGGGATTTACACAGAAATCTTTTTAAAAAGAGAGAATATAAATATAAAGTGTTAGAAACCCACTCTACCTCCATATCCTCCCCACCTGAGTTTAATTCTACCGTGTTGGACCAGGAGATTGTAGAGCGCCTCCCCTCTGTCTAGCTATCTCCCTGTCTCTGTCTTCATCTCTGTCTCTGTCTCTTTCATGTTGGTGGTGGGGAATGTCATAGAGGAAAAGAGGGATACATCCTTTCATGTTTCAAAGAACTTTACTTCAGGTTTGCACCTGGTCACAGCCTAGGGGCAGGCAGAAAGATGCAAGTCAAAACACAGAGATGCGAACTTTTCAAACTTTAAAGAGAAAACTCAAAGCATTTGGAACCAGGGAGTTGTTACTAATGTTCTTAGTGTTTCTCAGGGGCTAAGTAAATATCTTCTTGGAGATTTGGATTCTTTTCTCCCTTTTCTGATGTTTGGAAAGCTCCTGGATATCTGTATCTAAGTCTGAACAAAGTTCTGGGTTCATTTTAAAAAATAATTACTACATTCTCTTCCAACCCACCTCCCCAGCCATTGAGCAACATGTGATCAGCTCCTAGGATATATATGTTCTATAGCAATCCTGCTGCTCACAGCTAGATGATTTTTTTTTTGTGGGGAGACAAGGATGACGTTAGATCTATTGTGCTTTTTACATTGGGAAGGCAAGGGCTAGAGGGAAAGAGGGGGATACACTTTTAAGGTTGTGTTGTTTTCTATGAAACATTTCTGGTCATAAATGTCAGAATAATTTGAATAATGAAAATAATAAGTGAAAGGCTTTTCATATAAAACTCTGGCTTCCTTCCAGCATCCTTTAGGTAACCACTCAAAATATATAAAAATGCCCCCATAGCATGTAAGAGGTAGTACTTGAGTTTCTGTTAAAAAAAATGGTAGAGTGAAGCAAGAGGAGATTAGCATTTTTTTTTAACTGAAGGTTACTCACATATTTGATGCAGAACACATTTAGGATAAGTACAAGATGAATGTTGCACTATCTGCTAGGCTTCCAGTTACTGTGAATAAGGGGGGGGGGGGAGTCCTTCTTTCAGCCTGATAAATGTTACTTAAAAACCGAGAAAGAAGGAAAAGATGAGGAGGAAATAAAGCCAATCCTTCAGTTAAAATCTTTTTTTTTTCCTTAAAGGAAATGAATGTACTAAGTAAGATGAATCACAAGCCAAGTTGTTCAGCTTTTCAGCGCAAGCAGTGCAGGATGCTAAACAGATGAAAAAGAAATAAAGTAAATGAAAAAAAAAAGCCCGATAAAGTTTCTGGCTACAATACAGGAGACATATCATTACCATATGATCTAATGTGGGTGTCAGCCTGGATTGTGTTCATTGAGGGAAACCTTTTTTTTTTTTTCTTCCTCCTAACTGGGCTATGGAGTGGAAAGAAGAAAGAAGGTTTTCCAAGAAGTGACAGTCACAGAGCAGTAACCTTCCCCCCTCCTCCTCCTCTTCCTCCTCCTCTCCACACCTGCAAACTTTTTTTTTTTCCCCTGCTTGGGTTGAATATTTAGTGTAATTACGTCTCAGCTTTTGAGGGCTCCTGTGACAAAGCCCTGGATGAAAAGGTATGGTTTTCAGTAATTGTCCCGCACGTTGCTGCAGACTAATAAACCTTCGGTCGGTCGGAGCAAAAGGCATGAATTGGGGGAGGGATGGGGATAGAAGAACTAGAAAACTTGGAGCCAGGTTGAAAGCTACATTTTCTTACTTGTTTGAGGACAGAAGTTGGGGGAGACATGTTTAAGAGCTTGTATACTTTGTCTTGGTGTTTGTATGTTTTTTTTTTTAAGTTTTGCTTCTCGAATGGATGTTTCTAAACACAGATGACTTTTTTTCTTACAATGAATATCTGCCTTTCTGCATGAATATTGGTAATGAAATGCTTTGACTCTTTCATTGATGTTTACAGGGAAATGTTTCTGAGTTACCCCAAGTCTAGCAGGATTATGAATTCCGGGTTCTTTTGGTTGTTTATGTTTTATTTGTTTATTTCTCCTTCTAGTGATTCTTAGCTGACTTTTAGCACTTCTTAAGCCTCCAAATAAAGTTACCATGGAGGGCAGGGGAGGGGAGGGTAAGGGAGGGGAGGGAGTATGGTTGTAAAGATTTAATGTATAGATCTGAAGCCCTGAAAACAAAGGGCAGATCATCGGTAAAGAAGGCTGATTCTTTGGGCCAAAGATGGAAAGGTTCACAGAACACCATGCCTGTGGACTTTTAATCTCAATAGTTTGCGTGCCTGGAAGTGGGATTCTGTGGACAAAATATGCAGTGACTGCTTGATATTTTAAATGGGGACGTGGCTATTTTATAACACAAATTCACTATGAAGTCAAAGTGTGCGGTTTATTTTTCCCCATCATTTTTTAGAGATGGTAACATGATGACCCCCAGTAAAGTGTGATTTCAGGGCTGTGGATGCCTGTGGCTTTTTTCTTCCCCTGATTATTTTGAGCTAAACCATAGCCAAGAGACTTCTATAGCTAACCTACTTATGGATAAGTGTTTTGATTTCCTTAATTTTAATTGCTTTGCTTTATTTCTGATCCTGTGAATTGATCTGGAGCTAGAAGTTTTTATTCCCCTTTCCCAAACCCCCTTCTCTCCATGTGTTTATTGTTTCACTTATCTCTTTCTGAGTATTAAGTTCTCTGGCCAAGCCCTCTTTGATATCGATACTATAGGCATAAATGACATCACAGAGACCTTCATCTCACTGAAGAACATAAAGCAGCATTTCTGTGGCAACTTGGGAAAACAGGAGTTATTCTGATGACATAAAACTAATTTAATTTGGTCCCTGAAAATCAGTGGAAAAGAAGAATCTTGCTAGTATATTTAATTTCCATGCATATTGCCTATTTAATTGGCAGGCCAAAGAAGAGGGGCAAGATGCTAGATAAATTATCTTGATATTCTTTTGACTTAGATCAGGTTCATTATGTTTAAATAGAAACAGCTCTCCTTTTATAAGTCAAGAGCAAATGAGGTTCCTCAGCATACCTTTGTTAATGTCCTAATGATGGTAAGCCTCCTAAATTAAATATGAACACATAGGTCATGATTTCTTCTTATTGTATTTTCCTCCTCAGTTGTACCACCTGAAGACCCACATAAAGTATGGGACTCCTAGCAGGTTGAGTAATGATTGGGCATACCCAACTAGATAATGAGTCCTTATTCCAAGATGCTGTTCCTATAGGTATCCAAATGTCACTAGTAAAGGAAAGTAATTTTAGCAAGAAATGTGATATCATTTCTAGTAATTCTAAGATCTATATCCCAACCCCCACACTGCACCCTGAATTCAGGACAGTTTAAATTTAACAAACCTTTATGAAGCTACGTGCAAGGCACAGGTGTAAACTATTTGGAAGGGACCATTTGAGGAACTGGAGTAAGTAAATAATCAATCCATGGAAGGTTCTTCAAAAACAAAAACAAAGATGCTTAGCAAACTGATATGGATTATGACACAAATGAGATGCTTTTCAGTATTAAATTATGGGGAAATGGGCACAAGAATACGTTAGAACACACATAAAAAAAACCCAACCCTTTCTCAGTTCCATGGATCTAAGATCATAAGATCACAGATAGAAGGACCTGACAGGTCATCTATTCCAATATCCCTATTTTACATATGAGCAAATTTAAAGAGGCCCGGAGAGATTCAATGATTTGCTCAAAGTAAGTGGGAGCCAACACTGAACTGAGGTGCTCTGCCCTCAAATCTCTCGTACTTTCCACTGCTCCACATTGCTTTTGGAGAAGGTAACCACCTATGGATATTTGGCTCTGAAATAAATAAATATAATATTTCATATTTATTATATAATATGTAACATTTATCCTATAACATATAGCATTACACATGCAATTTAAAAATGAATAAATAAATATGGTTATATGATATTTGTCTGGGCTACTAATGTAATTTATTAAAACTTCAAGTTTTTAGTTTAAATTTCCTTCCAAAGTTATGGAGAATTAAAATATGCAAACCCAGCAAACTTGTGGTAAACCTAAGCTCTGAGTTCTAACATAGCAGACTGAAAACCACTCCCTATAATTTTGTTCTAGAGAAAGCTGCCAAACAATAGAGTAGGTCTTTAAAGACAATATTGTAACTGGAGAGGAAAAAAAATGGATTTTAAGAGGATGTATATTGACATGGAATTGATTAATAACCGGTTAAATAAGCATCCAACTTTGTAGTTTGAAAAAAGACAGTAATGGATATTTATTATTTGCATGTTGCATTATAAATATAATAATCTGTATAAGCAAAGAATCAAGTATGAGAAATTAAGATAAACTTGTGCCTTTTTCATTGGCTTTAAGGTAAAGATTTCCAGATGTCCAAACAACATTAGGAAATCAGCAAGTTTAGCATAGGAAGAAAGTCACTGGACTATCCATTCAAAGTAACTCTTTACCTCAAGGTAAGGATTTGCAGTTCTTAGGCAAATCTTTGGAATGTAGAGTAAGAACCAGATGAGAAAAACAGCTGTTTTTCTAATATCTGTCACTGGTTCTTAGAGCATTTGGAGAAAAAAATCAATTGCTATATCCAAAAGCTCAACCTTTTAGAATGGGTATTATTTAAGTTATTTTAAAAATTTCACTGATTAAGTCAGTAAATAATTTCATCAAGCCAGTCAACTAAACATCAATTACATTTGGGGCAAAACAAACCCTTTGTGTTGCAGCTTTGCCATTTTCACAATAGCTAAGATAGTATATTGAGTACAGAGATGACGCAGTCGATGTTCAAGATTAGCAGAGAATGTGCCTGGCTGTATAACTGGATCCATCTTCATAGTCAGTTTTGACAAAATGAATTAAATATCTATGCAGTCAAAAAATGGCCAAACGTGTCACTTGATCAACTAACCATGCAACAGATCAATTCATTTTAAAAAGACAAAATAGATAAGCAAAACTCACTAAAACCAACATGTGTTTTTATTGCTGAAATATACTTCCCTCAGAAATTAGATACTGAGGAAAGAAGCAAGTGAAAGGGCTGCAGTAAGGATCTTACAGAGTTAGTCCAGTGTATAGATGAGGAAAATGAACCATTAAGAATTCTGCCCAAGGTCATAAGTAGCAGATACAGGATGAAAACCCAGATTCTCTAGTTTGAAATCCACCATGTTTTGCACACCAACATTTTTGTACTCTGATCATTTTGCAGATTTCTTTTCAGTGGATATAAATAGCTTAATATAATCTATAGATCTATTTATCTATTCTCTGTCTCTGTCTCTGTCTCTGTCTCTCTCTTTCTCTCTCTCTCTCTCTCTGTCTCTCTCTGTCTCTCTCTCTGTCTCTCTCTGTCTCTCTCTCTCTGTCTCTCTCTCTCTCTCTCTCAAAATCCATCTAGCCCATCAACCTCATGTAGTAGGTGAGAAAACTAAAACCCAGAAAGTTTATACAATTTTTCCAAAGTCGTAAAGGTAATAAGTGACAGAATAAAGTTATGAACCCAGTTTATTTGACTCTAAACCTATCTTTCTACTGCCATTTTTCCTATCCCCCCTACTATCTATCTATCTATCTATCTATCTATCTATCTATCTATATCTATCTATCTATCTACATCTACATCTATATCTATCTATCTATCTATCTATCTATCTATCTATCTATCTATCTATCTATCTATATCTATCTATCTATCTACATCTATATCTATCTATCTATCTATCTATCTATCTATATCTATCTATCTACATCTATATCTATCTATCTATCATCTCCTCTATTTCCTTTATCTATCAATATGATTCTCAATCTGAAAATCAATCTAATCTAATTAATCTATCAATCTAATTTATCTTTCTAATCTACTCAATCATCAGTCACTAAGCACCTAGCTTTTAAATTGAATTCATGGTCAACTGAATCAAAATAATATAATGACTTGAGTGAATTGAATCTTGGGTTTAGTCAATACATGGTGGAAAAATTTAAGGCACATAAACTCTATGGGCCTCAGCATCATGGGGTAGGGAAAAGAATGATGAATTTGGAATGAAAGTACATAGGTTCAAATCCTGGCTCTGATTTGTACTATCTGTATGACTTTGTGTAAGTTACTTAGCCTTCCTTGGCATCAGTTTGCTTCTGTGTACAAAAATGAGAGTGTTGGATTATATTACCTCTGTGGTAATTTCCATTTTCCAAATTTCTTTCCATTTCACTTTTCTGTGATTCTGTGACTTTGGTATAATTTATATAGTTTGAATACTAGAATCTCCCTCTCCCCCTCCCCCTCCACATGATTTAGGCTTATCTTACTTCATCTGCAAATGACTCATCAAGCAAAGGGCTTTTTCATATCTTGATATTTTAAATTTGTTTATCACCTTCACTTCTCAATCATCAATCATCACTCTTCAATTCATCATCTCCTACCTAGAGAAAAATCTCCATAGCAAAGAGGGAAAACAAAGCATTTCTACAATATTAGCTGAATCTGACAGTATATGTAATGCTTCACCTCTGCAAAGATGGAAGGAGGTTCATTTTCTGATCTCTTCTTTGGGACTAGTCTTGGTAATTATAATTACCCAGCCTTTAGTTTCACTGTTTTTTTTTTGTCATTGTTTCAATTCTCATGGTAGTATGTATTGTGTATATTTTTCCTGAGTTTGCTTTCCTATCTCTGCATCAGTTTATATAAATCTTCCCATGATTCTCTAAAATCTTCATAGTTATTATTTTGTACAATAATATACCTTTAACTTCACATACCCACCACAACTTGTTCCATTGTCCAGTCAGTGGTCACCTATTTTGTTTTCCATTCCTTTTATATGGTATTGTATCTTTCACATATGAATGGCCTGGATGCTGAAAACAGCAGAAAATGAACATTTTTATATTGGAAACTGATAAAATTCATAATCTCTCGGGTAAATGTGGAGGTGAGACACAGGCTCTGAGGACTATATAGAGAAGTTCTTCTCAGAGGAATGTACTGAGAGAATCTATTTCAAGGCATAACAGACTGAAGTGATACTGTCCACAGGGCATTATGGTCAGTTAGCTCATTTATATGTAACTGCTTTAGAATTTTAAAGTTTTTAATTGACAAAATTATGAATCAAGTAACTATTTGGGGACCATTGGGAAGATATGAGGACTGCTGAACTCATACCTAACAGAAAGATGCATTTCTTGATCTTTCCTTTGTGTAGTAAAAAGCTGAGTCACTGAATCAGCAGTCTTTGATTCAAGGCATTAGAAGTTATTAAGAATCTAGCAAAAAGATGTCTGGCCAAGATGGCAACTTGAATAGAAGCAGGCATCTTAGACCCCACACACTGGCAGATAAAAATTAAAAACCTCACTATGACAAATAATGATCAAGGAATTTGATGAGAAACAATAGTGACCTCTTCCACCACAGGATTGCAAAGAAGAAAAAAGAGTCATACAGTACCTTAGTCCCAGCAGCTATTGGCAAACAACCCTGATGATATCTCCTAGTATAACCAGAGATGGGTCAGAGAAACATATAGGTTTTGGGCACTCAGAATAGAAGTCATCCCAAGAAAATGCCAGAGTGGTTGAAAACCCACAGCTGGGACATTGGAATAACTAGGGCACCAGCAACCAGTGTGGTGTGCCTTTGTTAATGGCAGCCCTCACATGAAGAGATCCCAGCCCTTTTGGATCTGAGGTCCCTGGAACTGCATTGTGAGATGCCATAGAGAGCCCTAAAGGTGTAGTGGTCTGATTCTTTAAGATTCAGGGTTGGGGGCAAACATCAGGAGGTAGAGATCAGTGCAGGAACCCAGAAGACTTAGAATGAGATGAAGCAGAGTCAACTACCCCACTCAAAAGTGCTGTGCAGATGGAGTCTGGCTATGACACAAAACTAGACCAACCTACTACATATATGTTAGATCCAAAATTGCCCCAAAATTTGGCCTAGAAGGAAAGAATAATAGCAAAACAATTGTCAGTAGAAACTCAAAGGGGAAAAAATTGATTTTCTATGAACACTACAGAAATACCTAGAAAAAATAAAGCAAAATATTTTTAAATGAAATAAACATTCTGTAGGAAAGATACAGAATAAATACCCTAGAAAACAAACTGGTTATCCTCATCCAAGTAATAGATTCCCTGAAAACTAGAATATACCAAACAAATTAATGACTTTATGAGACAGAAAGGCAAAACATAGGAATAAAAAATTCACAAAATGGAATAAAATATAAGATGTTTAGATCAAAATCAACTGCCCAAAAACATATCCAGGAGGGATAATTTGAAAATCACTGGTATTGCAAAATTTTAAAGATCAATTGTGACTTAAAAGAAGATATGTATGTATGTATGTATGTGTATATATATATATATATATATATATATATATGTGTGTGTGTGTGTGTGTGTGTGTGTGTGTGTATGTATGTATGTGTGTATACACAAACATATACATATACATGTATGGAGACACTCCCAACCCACCCTTTCAAAGAGGTGTGAGGTCCATAGATGTTAAACATTGCACGTATTTTCACACTTTTTCAACTATTGAAAGTTATTCTGATCATTTTCTTCTTTTTTGTCTTAAAAATTATATATTTTTAGCACAAAATGTCCCTTCTGGGAGGGGTAGAGGAGAGATACTGAGGAAAATTATGATCACATAAAAGATAAAAAATATCAATAAAACTTATTTTAAAAAAAAGAATTATTGGGCTTCCTAAAAATGATGAGAACCACTCCAACTGTCCAGATCTATTAGAAAGAGTGCAAAGTAAAAGTAGAAAGAATCTACCTATAACCTGATGGAAAAAAAAAAGAAAAGTCCCAAGAATGCAAAGGAACCACAATTAGGATTACACAAGAGCTGGCAGGTTTTACAAAACTGAAAGGAGAGTTTGGAATTAAATGTTCTAAAAAGCAATGGATTTTGGATTATAAGCAAAAATAAAGTAGTCTAAAATGCTAAATATTATTCTACAGGGGAAAAATGAAACAAACCAAAGAAGTCATAAATCTTAATGGAGTAGAAAACTTTTAAGCATTTCCAATGAAAAGACTAGAGTTGAGTAGGAAATTTGAATGCAAAAACAAGAGTAAAGAGTAGACTAGAAAAGTATTTTTTCTTGAATTTTTAGACACAAACCTCAACTATTGACAGTAATAAGGAACATATATTTTTAGGTTATTTAAATGATCAGACCAAATGTTGCAAAACATCCACTAATTCTGGCAATTAAAGAATGTGAAAGCATCGTTACTATCCCATTTGAAGACAAATGATATTTCAAGAAAAAAAATAGATGTGACAAGTTACAGTGTTTTATTTACTTTTCTAATATGAGTGCATTATTAAACTAGTGTTAAGCTTTGATTATATAGGAATTTTGCAATTAAAATCTGGTAAATGTAATTTTATTTTTCTAAAGTTAATGTAACTTTTTATGCCTCTTTTCAGAGGGAAGTAATTTGCCCCACATCATTCTTCAGACCTATGTGAGGCCTACATATCAGTATTTTGGGTTTTTTTAAAGTGATTTTTCTCTTAGAAGAATGTTCAAGTTGAAGCAGAAAAACTGTCATCATTATTGAAAATCAAAAGTACTGCTAACAATACCATCAGAAGGACAAACACTGTTTCTGCCTGGTAAAGTCTCTTTTTATATCCAGTTAGAAGGAGATTATGAAAAGAAAAAATGGTATTTAAAACTATTGTGCATTATTTTTATGAATTCCTTTCAAATAGGGTATTTCAGGTGATTTTTAAAAATAAAGAACATGAAGGAGAAAAGGAGAGAGATGAGAAGAGGAAGAAGAAGCAGGAAAAGAGAGAGGTGAAGAAGGAAATGGAGAAGAAGGAGGAGGAGGAAGAGGAGAAGGAGGAGGAGGAGAAGGAGAAGAAGAAGAAGAAGAAGAAGAAGAAGAAGAAGAAGAAGAAGAAGAAGAAGAAGAAGAAGAAGAAGAAGAAGAAGAAGAAGAAGAAGAAGAAGAAGAAGAAGAAGAAGAAGAAGAAGAGAAAACTGCTCTAGGAACAGGGAAGTTAACTGTCTTGGAGTACAAAAGGTACCAAAAATTTCCAGATGAAACAGGTAACTCTTCAGCTGACTGAAAGAAAATTATTGCCTTGCTTGACTGGAGAAAGGCTTGAGCCACTGCTGCAAGCTTGTTGGAAGGGAATTGATATGTTGTGGGAAGATCTATTAGGTCTTATTGCTGTCTAGTGTTACATACAGTTGAGAGAAAGGAAACTTTCCACAGATGTCTTTTTGCTTTCTACTGGCCTGTCTTGTTTAAGAGGGAGAAAGTTTGTATTTATTTTGTTATGAGCTGGGCTTTGCTGTGAAAAGGGAATTGGAGCCAATTGAACAAAGCACAACTTTTGCTATTTTTAGATTTGAGGAGCGTGTCACTGAAAGAGCATAACATTTTTTCTTAGTAATCTGTTAAGGGTGGCAATGAAGGAAAAGAGCTGTCACTGATTCATCATCTTGTGAGCAGAAGAGGAGTGGTCTTGCCTATCAAGAGATTGGTAAGGACCAGAAAGGAAGCTGGCTTTAAGTAAGGAAGATTGGCCCTGAAGGAACTAAAGACATTGTGACAGGTAGTCCAAAGTTTCAGTTGCCCAGGGTTCAAGCATTTCCCTCTTTATGGGCTTACCTGCTAAATTTATGTACGTTGATGAAGGAATGTGCCCCTGTTTTATGGGAGAACTTTGATAATATTCCTGTTTTGGCATTCAGTTGAATAAATTGTATGATTATTCTTTCTTTGATCTATTGAGCAAATACGGCATTGCTTTTATCTTTTTAGCATGTCTTTTATGTTTGAGTTAGTGGTATCATGGTGACTGATGTTGTGTAAATGGGAAACGTAACAGTAGGGGCTTAGCAGTGGACAAATCCCAACACAAGGACTGTCCTTAGGCCTGACAGATATCCCTCCCTCTGAGAATCCTAGGCCTGCCAGCATAAATGCTAGCGGGCTCAGAGTGTTGTCCAAGGACCAAGAATGAGTATCTAGGCCATAGGGGTCTATGCCATAACCAGACTACTTTTTACTGCCCAAAACGTGTTACTGGTTCTACTGGTGTACATGAAGCCTTTCTTTCAGTCTCTTTTGCCTGGCAGTGGGATTTCTGGGTTAGAAGGTGTGGAAGCTATACGCCTAAACTGGGAACAAACAGTTTTAAATCATATTTCCATTCCCTTTTCCCTCTTTCCTATTGTATGCTATGGAAATGTGCCAATAATTTCTCTGTTTTCTAGAATGTATACCTTTTTTTTTCAAATAGGGTTTCTATTCATTGCATTTGTAGCCACAGTCCATAGTACCATGCTTGTTACATA
The DNA here is from genome assembly GCF_003287225.1 of Phascolarctos cinereus. Taxonomy (NCBI): domain Eukaryota; kingdom Metazoa; phylum Chordata; class Mammalia; order Diprotodontia; family Phascolarctidae; genus Phascolarctos; species Phascolarctos cinereus. Next base: position 260,107,811 of record NW_027555514.1, on the reverse strand, counting down.
AAAAGGATTTAATGAATATTCATTGACTGATCTATGAACAAAAATTTAAATGTTCTACAACTAATGCAAAAAGACACTTCTCTTATTTTTTTTTTGACATCTTGTATACACGATGGGATATTGCAGATGAAACTACTCTGTAATGATGTTGCTGTCTTGTTCTAACCCTCTCTTTTGGTCCCTAGGTTCTCTGCTCCTGAAAAATCAATGAAATAAACCATGAAATCTACTATCATCTTCCTCCTTCTTGTACCAGTTTGCTGGGCCAAACCATTTCAAACGGGCTTATTTGACTTTATGCTCGAGGATGAGGCCTCTGGAGTAGGTCCCACCGACCGCATTTTTGAGCTAGAACCACTGGGGCCGGTCTGCCCTTTCCGCTGCCAGTGCCATCTTCGAGTTGTTCAGTGCTCTGATTTGGGTAAGTTCATCTGAGATTCCTCTATTCTAAGTACCTTGTTAGCTTTCAGCTTCACATTATAGAAATTCAACATTAGTCAAATGGATGATGATTAGGAAGAAGCAGCTATGGGACAGAAAGAAGTTGAGTGAGCTCTGGAGTCATAATTTGTTTTCCTGGTTTCATTCATGCCCAACTCTTCATGACCCCATTTGGGGTCTTCTTGGCAAAGATCTTGGAGTGTTTTGCCATTTCCTCCTCCATCTCATTTTACAGATGAAGTAACGGAGGCAAACAGGGTTAAGTGACTTGCCCAGGGTCACACAGCTAAGAAGCATCTGAGACCAGATTTGATCTCATGAAGCGGCATTTTCCTGACTCCAAGCCCGGTGCTGTATGCATTGCATTGTGACAGAAGACCTTGCTTCAAATCTTGATTCCGATGTACACTTGGCCTCATTTTCCTCATTTGTAAGATAAAAGGCTTGACCTCTAAAATTCATCTCAGTTTTCAACAAATTATGACAATAATCATAGCTAGCTGTTAGATAACATTTTAAGGCTTGCAAAGTACCTTACAAATATGAGATGATTCTTTCCTCACAAATCCTATGACCTAGGTTTGAATTCTGGCTTCCTCGTTTGATTCTTATGTTCCTTGGAGCAAATCACTTTTTTCTTGGCCTTCATTTCCTCATTTGTAAAATTAAGACCCTCTAAGATCCATTTCACCTTTAAAGACAAGGTCTTTGGTAATTTGTTACTTGCATGGAGAACATCTAAGTCAGTAGCCATAAATTAAAATTAAAAAAAAAATGCTACTGTGTTCCTTGTCCCAAGCTTTTGATTTAATGGAACAAATATTTCAGGACTTGCTTATCCCAGGAAGTCAGTAGTGAAGAAAAGTCATTAACATAATTTAAATATACATCATAAAATTATAGTAAAACTGTTGAAGTGTCAAAATATGAACCAATATTTGAGGTGCATAATTAATAATATCTAATGTTTCTATAGTGCGTTAATGTTTACAAATCACTTTGCAAATATTATTTCATTTTATCTTCACAACGACCCTATGAGGCAGTTGCTATTTTGCCATTTTATAGATGAAAAAAACTAAGGCTGAGAGAAGTTAAGTCAAGTTAATAGGCATTTTTTTCATGATTAGTTAGTTTCTTAGGGAGTCTGGAAGTTCCTAATTAATTGGGTCCAAGATCATTCTCCTAATCAAAAGCCCCTCCCATTGGAGGCTAGCTATTTTTGCACATTTTTAAGAGCACCAAAAAGAGAATGAGACAGAACAATTTCATTATCGGTTAACACCAGAAGTAGGGGGACCTCTATAGTTGGTGGAGGGCCATGCCCATCAATCATAGCCACTTTGTCAGCATGCTTTTAAGCTATTAACTGTAGGATATTTCGATAAAGACCTTCTACCTGCCACCTCAATGGACCTTTTCATTGTAAATCAAATATCTGGTGTTTTGTTCATGAGTGTCCTAGGAAATAAAGAAATAGTGGATGAAAGGAAAGGTCCCAATGGAATAGTGACAGCGACTCATAGGAGTGAGGAGTGTTGATGCTGTAATCACCACTCCAGGGTTAATGGAATACAATTCTTTATAATGGACAGTCATATGATTTTATCCTATAATCTACAATGATATCACTAATACATAATATCAATATTACTAATACATAAGAGGTTATTTGGTCTTACACAAAAAACTGAGGAAAAAAAGTTGTGACTTTCCCAAGGTGACACTGGTATTTAATGGAAGAACCAAGACCCAAACCCAGGTCATAGCATCATATGTTTAAAGCTGGGATGCCTCTTAAAGACCTGCTAGTCCAAGCCTTTTATTTTACAAATAAGGAAACTGAGGCCCAGAGAGAATAAGTGGCAAAACCAGGATTTGAACTAATGTCCTCTCACTCTCAAGTTCACTGCCTCCAGCTGCTTCTTATATTTGAATCTTTTTGGCCAGTTTTGAGGGTTAATGACTTTTAGAATGACATCTGGCAAGAAATGTTCAGTATTCCAACAGTATTCTCAAATTTTCCTCCAAACTAAGGTCTATTTTCTCCTAAGGCTCAAGTTAAAGGTATAAAGACATCAATTACTTCCCTGTCCCCGCATACTGGCACCAAGAGATCTGGCCAGTCATTTGTGAATTTCGGAAAAAAAAAAACAACTTTTCCCTGAACTGAGTCTGACTGTTTACGTCACAAATATTTTCAAAGCTCAGCGCCTGATAAAAGCATTCTGGGATGGCCTTCCAATTCCACATCATTAAAAAACACCAAGTAATTCACAGGAACACATAATAAAAATGTTGTTCTAGGATGGCACACAATTCAAGGATTTGGGAAAGCCATGGCAGTGTTTATAAAGATGAGTTATTTTCCCACATTTCGTCTGTTCCCTGGAAGTCTGATTAAAAGGGGAAAAAAAGTTCTCAAATTTCTTTTGCTTTGAGGATAAGGAGGGGGACAGTATGATGTTGGGGAAACCTCCTGGTAGAGGGGACACTCCCCTCAGTAGTGAAGACTGTACAATCACCTGCAACACATGGTTGTAGATATTTGCCCCAAGCACAGTGCTTCACGTAAGAGGAATTTAATAAATACTTGTTTATTGATGTGTTAGAGATGGGGCTTGAACCCAAGTCTATGTGCCTCCATTGGCTTTACCATTCTGTTTCTTACTTGTACTTTACAGACTCTTGTGTAGCAAGAAGAGAGTAGAGGCTGAGATGACAGATTCTCTGTGTCTCTGCCCCTGTCTCAGTCTGCCACTCTCTCTCTCTCTCTCTCTGTGTCTGTATCTTTCTCTGTCTGTTTCTCTGTTTCTCTTTCTATTATCTCTATCTCTGTCTCTGTCTCTTTGTCTCTCTCTGTCTCTCTGTCTGTCTATCTCTGTCTGTCTGTCTGTGTCTCTCTCTCTTTCCATAGCTATAGTTATAGATAGCTTTTTTGTTGTTGTTGTTTTAAACCACACCTATGATTTCATCAGAGTAAGGAACTCTGGAAACTCCCTCTCCCACTGCAGAATGACAACTTCTCTTCAACTTAATGTTTTTGATACTTGTCTGGGATATTGAAAGGTTAAGACTTCTTCATAATCACTTTGTATCTAAAATGGGACTCATACTCAACTTTTCTTGACTCTGAAGTAGCTCTCTACCACAGCGTGATCCATTGTCTCAAGTGATGACTAGGTATTCTTAAGAAATGATATTGAATTTATAGAATTAAAGTCTGATTGACAATCTCATCCAAGACCTTGTGTTGACTTTATTAATTCTATAGAGTGGCTATCCAAAAGAATAGTGAATATTAAAATAACTAATCTTATAAACATCAATCATATCACCTGGGTGTTTCATAACAGATATTAAAATTACAAACATAATAAATATAATCACATTTTTTAAAGGATAAGAGAATTTCCCAGCAATTCCCTCACTTTTGGCTGTAAAGACTTTTGACTAGTATGTTCATATATTTCCCAAAAGGAAAGCCATTGATGTAGTACCTTATCTGTACATTCCTAAAGAATCCCTTAAAGTTAACCTCTCTCCAACAGAGAACACTTTTTGAAGAGAAAGGTGTGAAAACTTAAAAATTTAATATATACCACATGGAAAACACAGATCATCTATCTATCTGTCTATCTATCTATCTATCTATCTATCTATCTATCTATCTATCTATCTATCTATCTATCTAGCTGAATATACATATATAATATAATATAAACACAAATATATGCATATATGCACATATACATATATATGCACATATGTCTATCCCTAAATATATCCATAAAAATCTATATATGTATTTTTTCCCTTTTTTGGATTCTAAATTCACTTTTTAAAGCCAAAAATAATGACTTCCAGAAAAGGTACAATGTGAAGGATACTTTTCGAGACTTGGTTCAAAACCTAACTCTGACACTATATATTTGAATTTGAGCAAATTACTTCAGCTCTCTGAGTGTCTGTTTCCTCATCTGTAAATTGAGGGGGTGGCACTCAGTGGCCTCTGAGGTTATTTTAGCTCTTGAGCTATGATCATGTGACTACAAGTTGAGCCGATTGATTGGTTTAAAACTATATTATTGGTGAAAAAATAAATAAAAAAATCAAAATCCACTTTCATCAACTTTAGTCTCCAATAATGAACTGAACTTTAAAATTTATTCCCTCTTTATATGAGAAAGGAAAAAAAAGCAACATTTAAGCTTGTATGTAAGCTAGAGGCAAATACATTCATAGTGTAGTGGATAGGACATTAAAATTGAAACCAGTAGTTGGGTTCAAATCCTGCCTCAGAGACTTACTCATTTAGTTATAATCCTTGGCAAGTCACTTAACTCATCCGTGCCTCAGTTTTCTACACTTCAAAATAAGAAAGAGGTAGATTTAATAGTCTCTACAATTCCTTCCAGATTTAAACCCATTATCCCATGTTGGTGGCTAATGCAACTCTCACTAAGATACAATTATAATAAGAATACAATATAATAATATAATATTGTTAATAATTATAAAATATGTATGTAACAAACAACACACACATTTATAACTATATAATAACTATTATTAATAATAATCTAATAATGATTCCCTCAAGTCTTTGTATAGAGGAAATAAGATAATATTCTTCCTGTAAATAGACTGTGGAGAGGCAATGTGATATAATGGCAAGAATGCCGGTCTCCGAGCCTGGAAGACCGAAGTTCAAGTCTTCTTCTAACACATATTTTCTGTGTGACTCCAGGCAAGTCACTTAACTTCTCAGAGTTCTAATGTTTGACCATAAGTTGAAGAGAAGATTCTGACTCTGCATTAGTAGAGGCATTTTCCTAACTCAGGAGTTTCTTACACTAATGAAATGACAAATCTAGTCCCTATTCTTATCCCTATGAAGATGGCATTATTATTAACTCACTATTACTAGCTTTGAATTATTTGTTTTTAGTACTAAAGATGATTGCTAAGTCCACCTACAATATTCCATATACTGCCCCAGTTTAACCTTTAAATACATCTCTTGCTTGAGGTTAGAAGATCTGTCAGAGATTGATAAGATTTTGAAATCAGCTGACCCATAGGAGGAATGAAATCTGGTCCTTGGCTTGAATTATTGTAGCCAACTCATCTCTTCTTCCTCCAGCCAAAAATGATATTAGTAAAAGACTACTATAGAAAGGGAAGAAAAATACAATAGTAAGCCATGTTTTATAGATCAAAGTTGACATTTTGAAAAAAAAAAAACAATTGAAAGAAAATTACCAAAGGATTCAAATGGAAAAGAGAGATTTGAAAAAGAGACAATTATGAAAAGGGAAGAATAAAACAGAAAGACAAATGGCATAACAGGGTGGTGACCTTATCATAGGCTGAGTTAGGAGGAATCTTAGAAGCCATTCTATCTTCATTTTACTAATGAGGAAACTAAGGTCTCCCCAAATTAAGTGACTTGCCCCAAATTCCACATTTAGTAAGAAGGCAGATCTGGGATTTTAATGCAGTCCAAATTCATCACTCATTCTATATACTACTGTGCCTTGGAGAAAAATCATGGTTTATTGAAATCAGTTCTTTGACATTAAATCATTTAGAGCAATGAGCTTCCAGTTTTCATGATTAGAATATCTGTTCCAAAGGGGGGAAATATAAATACGTAAATGTACATATTAAAAAAAACCTATCTATATGCACCCACATACATTGTGGAACATAAAATCAACTCTGAGAGGATTATATGGATATCTTACTGCTAGAATTACTAGGAGTAAGATGTCCATATGCTATAGTCATGTTGACAGAAGAGTTCCTTATGAAATTCACACAATGAAACTGGAGAATATTATGATCAACAAAATATTGGCTTTTTAATGAACTATATATTAGGTATGTGATGGGGTCCATAACCCTCTCAGAATTGATTTTATGTTCCACAATATGTGTGGGTGCAGATAGATAGATTGTTTTTTTTTAATTTATATTTACATATTGAGTAGTGGGTAAAGGGTCTGATCTCAGGGTCAGGATGACCTGGGTTAAATCTTCATTTCTAATATATTCTGGCTTGTGATGCAGGGCAAGTCACTGAATTTTTCAGTGCTTCCAATTAACTCTCTAAGGCCTGTCTAAATATTAGATAATAAATCTTAGAAAGGCCTAAGAATGGTGGTAGAAAAGTTACCCTCTGAGAGAAGAAAACCTGTAAGTTATAGAGCAGGTTTAAATCTGCATGACTGGAGGGTTTTCCTCACAGGAGAGCTCCATGTATCAATGAATCTCATGTTGAGATTTAAAAAAAAAAAAACAAACCTATTTTTTAATCTAAATTTGTAGGAAGGTTTTGAGACTGGATAGGTCTTCTAACCTCAATGACCTAAACAATTCCCAAAGACTCTAAGTTACAAAAAGCTTTCAAAATTCCATGGATGGAGGGAGTTTCCATTCTGATGAAATTCTAGGTCTGGATTCCACCCTGCCTCCCTTCCTCACCCCAAACAAAACATATCTGAGAAGACTGGGATCATGCTTAGAAAGGCCAGTCTGAGTATTGTGCTGGGGGTTTCTAGATCTAATCTTAAGGAATTCACTTTGGAATGATAACATCTTAAGATGGGCTTTAGAGAAAAGATACCAAAGAACACTGTCAGCCTGGATAAATAAATAAATGGGATTTCCATCAGACATAAGAAATGCCAATTTTTTTTCACTGTGAACAATTAGAGTGGTGTGTTAGCAGGGTATGACATGTTTTCTCCTTTTTATTAAAGTTGTTTTAAATTGTTTTCATGTCTCAGCTCCGTGAAGGCAGGAATGTATTCTGGCTAAACTTTATAATGGCCTCAGTACTTAGCCCAAAGTAAGTGCTTAATAAATAGGAGCTGAATTAAATTCAAGTATTCCAGATGGAATCTTAGAGGTCCTGAATGATAAATGAGATCAAGTTGTGATTCCTCCATATAGCTCTGGGTTTTTAAACTGTCAGGTCAACGTTGGGCATTGGATAGAGAGGAGCCTGGAAACTAAGAAAACCAGGGTTCCAGCCCTCCTCTGACACACAATGGTGGTATAACGCTGGGCAGGTCAATCGAGTTCTCATAGTTCTAGGCAACTCTCTAAGATTCTAAGTATTAGAGACCTGCATTGGCTGAATGTTGTTTCTTAACTGGGTATTTTACATAACCAATGAAATTACAGATCTAGTACAAGATCCTTCTATCTTGTTGAATGAATATAAGAGAATTATTAAAATACAGCTAGAAAGATAAGGAGGCTCTCGATTTTGAGGGGGCCTGACAATACCAAGCAGAGGAGTTGGACCCATAGAGAAGCAACTGGGAACAAAAGAAAATTTTGGAGTAGGGCAATGATGTGATCATATAGTTTCAAAGGAAATATTAAGCATTCTGATAAAGAATATAGGTGGATGGATGGATGGATGAATAAGTAAATGAATGAATAAATGAAAAAGCATTTACTAAGCATTTATCATGTGCCTGGCATTGTGATAGGGCTTTGAATATAAATAATAGCAAGAAAGACAATTTCTGTCCTTCAAGAAATTTATATTTTAATGGGAAAAGACCATGATCAGTGAGTGAACAAACATTTATTAAGCCCTTAAGGGACAGAATCTAAGTGCTGAAGATATGGTGAGCAAGTGATGTAGAGGCCTAATTCTGGGCAAGAAAAAGAAAATAACTCATTTGTCAGGTTGTAGAGTCCCAGGTGGCAAAATCCAGGTTCCAGTGGGGGAGGGTTAAGGTGAATGGTGAAAGCACAGATGGCATGGTTTGGAAATGTTTGGGAAATGACATGGAATCCTGGTTTTGAAGTATAGTCTAAAGGAGAGAAAGAGAAAGAGAGAGAGAGAGAGAGAGAGAGAGAGAGAGAGAGAGAGAGAGTTAGTTAGTTTAGGAGGTGCATGGGGTGGACTACATCATTTCCAAAGAAACTTTCCACTCTAAATCTACATTCCTATGACCCATTAAGAAGCTAATACAGTATTACAGGAAAGTGGAAATGAAAGTCTGTGTTAGGATGATGGCAATGGGAGAAGAAGGGAAGGGAAAGATTATAAAGATGTTGAAGAGCTAAGATTGATAGAAACTGATAAGAGATTGGATATAAACATGAAGGAAATGGAAGAACAGGCTTAAGAGGAAAGGCAAGAAACCCATATTTGAAAATATTGAATTTGAGGTATTACTGATATAGCTAATTAAGGGCTCTTGAAGATAGGTACAAATGCATATCTGGAGTTCAGAGGAGAGATATTGACTAGTGATGGTGTTTGGAGAGTCACTGGACTAGATAACAGTTGAAGCCATGGGAACCAAGGAGACTAGTAAGGGAGAGAGTATAGAGAGGAAAATTAAGAGATCCACGGACAGGAGATGGAGAAGTGGGGGAGGTAGGAAGAACTCCAGAAGAGCGTGTTATCCTTGAAGCCCAAGGAAATGAGGGTATCTAGTAGAAAGGAGTGATCAATAGTGTCAAATGCAGAGGAAAAAGAGAATAAGGACCGGGAAGTGGTTAATGGAGTTGGCAATCTGGAGGTCATTGGTATGAGTGAGTCCTTACCATAGAGTGGTGAGTGAGAAAATAGAAGCATTGGATATAAGTTTCCCCAAAAAATTTAGTAATGAAAGGGAGAAGAGATATGGGATGGCAACTGAATGAGAGAGAAGAGTCAAAGAAAGGCTTTCCTTGCATTGGGGCATGCTGGAACTACCTTCTAGTGCTCTTGGGAGCTGAGTGTCAAATTTTCAATGTGAATGCTTACACCTCAGAAATCTACAAAAAGTTACAAAACAGAGTGTGATTTATTATTTTGTTAATAGTTGAATCTAGACTCTTAAAAGTGATAGATAAAATGATAATAATGCAGAGTGAATTTAAAACTATGCCATGCACACACACATATGTAATATTATATACATATGTGTGTACATATATACATATATTACATATGCATATATATAATTTGCAACGCTGGTTGTTAAACTTTTACCAGCACTCCCTTGGATATGTTGGGACTGGGGAGACCTAAGCACATCTAAGGACAGATAAGAAGAAGCCAATGATGAAGAAAAAAATATATTTGAGAGAGGGATCATAGTATAATACATTTAGAGTCTTAGGGAATTTAGAAGAGGTGAGAAAGAATGAGATCAAGGGAAGAGATGATGTGCTTATACTTAATGAGTATTAAGAATATCACTTCTTCTGTGGCTGTAGGAAAGACAGTTCGATATGTGTTATCAATGAGTTATTTATATTTCATAAATAACAATAATCATAGCTAATATTTCCATAGTGCTTTAATGTTTGCATGTTGCTTTACATTTATTATCTCATTTGATCCTCACAACAACCCTGTGAGAGAGATGCTATTACATCCATTTACAGATGAGGAAACTGAGGTTGAGAAAGGTCCCTCCAAAGATCAACTCAAGCATTACCTCTTATGTATCTTTCATGATTTCTTCAGTTCTTAGTGCCCCTGAATCATGGTAGGCTTTTATAGGCACATGTTTAGTACATGTATATGTATGTATGTATGTGTATATATATATATGCACATACATACACACATGTACATATATAATTAATCTATGTATATATGTATATATATATACACATGTGTATACATATATATATATATATATAAATTAATCTATGCATTTGTAAATAGGCTCTTTCTCTCTTGTATGATGTAAACTCTTTGAGAATCACTACTGTCTCACTTTTGTACCTAGTACAGTGTTTGGCACATAGTAGGTGCTTATAAATATTTGTTAGAATGAGACAGTACAATGGATACCTTAAAGGCCATATTGGAACCTTAGCTCCTTTATGAAGGCTTCTTACAAGGTCACAGATGAAAATTGAGAATAATAAGGGTTTGCAACCTGCACGGGCGGAGGAAGTACTGGAAATATTTTGATTGAGTGATTTGATGAGATAATATTTCCACTTGTAAGTTTAGACTTACTTGTTTAATAAGCGTTTATAGAGGTAGTCTTCCACCAGGTCTTTTTGGAGAAGTTCATGCAGTGAAAAAGGTTTGGAAATCCACCTTTGCTACCTTTTCCAGGTTGAAAGAACCTTAGAGCAACATTGAAAGATTTACAGGTCAACAAAAACAAACAAACAAACAAACAAAATATACCTAACAAGGCACCTGGAGTATGCCAAGGTGCATTAGGTCTGTGGTATGTCAAGCAGCAAGCATTTATTAGGTGCCTACTGTGTATCACATATTTTGCCAGGCATGGGGGATACAGAAATAAAAGACAGCTACTTCCTGCTCAAGAACAGATGAATTTTTCAAATAATTGTAACCTGACTTTCTCACTTTGAATTTTGGAGGAAAAAATAAACAACTCATCTCCATAGTTACTCAGTAATAGAGAGAAAATATAAGAATATACAGACTGAAAATAGAACAAGGCTTTGGACTGATGTGATATATGGAGTGCATTATTTTGAAAAAACTGAAAGGAATTATGGTGCAAGGACTTCTAATTTCCCCAAAATATGTACCCCATATATCAATCCATAGTACTAACTGGACTTTGAATATCCCTACACTTGACCATAAAGACAATTCTTTGATCCCTGAATAATATTTAGGCACGTAACTATGTAAAATCAAAAAGTATCGATATCATAGTCTTAGTTGAAATCCCAGATGCACTTGAAGAAAATAAGATTGGGAACCAAGCCTTGCATAAATCTTGGAGTTTGGAAACATGCCATTGAAAAATGCATGAAATTTTGGGATGACCTGGCCTTTCTCCACCTTGATGTTCACCAGATTTCTTACAGTTGTTAGAAGAACAAAGCTATTTATCATTAGGACAGCTGTGAGGAAAAGCAGTTATTTATTATCCTTCATTTCAGAAAATATTTTTCTGCTGAAACATTTTTTTTTGAAAAAAAAAAAGAATAATTCTTTTTAAAGAAACTAGATGCGTTTTAAAAAAACCTCAGATTCCTTTAGAAACACACACACATATGCATACATATATTATACTCATAGACATAAATATATACATCATACTCGCAGGTGCTGGTACATTTGCATATGTTTAAAAATAAATAATTGTGGAATATTTTGGAAATAGTTTGCCTATCATTCAGCCTCTGACACTTTATAAGTGATTACTTCTGTTTAACCTTTTTTGATTTAGAGGATAACTTAATTAGATTTATGGCTTACCTAATGACATTAGATAAGCTAAAATGGATGAAATACCACAACTGATAAAGTAAGATAGGATTGTGTATTCAGAAATTTGTCAGACATCACATGCCCAAGGTTCAAGTCATAAAAAAAAAACTAACAAGCAATTACATTTACTTTACATTGGTTTTACCCTAGTCACCAAAACAATCCACCTAAAATAACGTTGAGGTCATTGGATTATATTCCTGTGTTGTTTCTGAAATTCTATTACATTTTCTATGAAGAAAATTGTAGGCTTTTAATTGTTATCTAATTTAATGGACAAAGCTACTTCACAGTCACATTTTAAGGATAACTATAAAATTCATTGCCTTCAATGTAAATGTCTTTAGGATTTATAGTTAGCAGTAGATTTTTTTTAAGTTTGTATTTCTGTAATAACTTTTTAATTGTAAAACAATAGATTACATAGAAAATTAACAATTTAGAAAGTGGATGTACATAATTTGAAATTCCAAAATGAAGCAAGCTTCCTTGCTAATTGAATCATTAATCACTGACTAAATAATCAATCTTCCAGGACCATTTCTGTGTTAGGCAGAAGAGAAGAATTAAGTAAAATGTCATCCATTACTAAATGAGGAAGGAATGAGAGTAATATAAGACACAAATACAGTAATGGCATGCTGTTTTTCTAAATTATACATATTATATCTATATCTTTGTATTATATATATATATATATATACATACACACATATATATGCATATGCATATGTATATGTATGTATATACGTGTGTGCATATCTAGCTATCTATCTCTATCTCTGTATCTTTTTGGACTGACACTTCTTCTCCCAATTTAACTGTGATGTGGAACACGGAGAAATGCATTCTTGAAGGATGATATCTAGTTTGATGTTTGCTACCACTAAAACAGAGGTGAATTGACTAGTCATGTCCTTTACAGGCTGGTCGTCTGCTCCAGAGCCTTTATTCCTATAATTGAGAGTAGTTGCCACCACATGACAATAGTGCTTCACTAGATGGTGTAACAGGTAAAATCTCTGCAGTATAGCTACTAAGATTTAGGATAAAACATCATCTAAGCTTTTTGTGTGATGTACCTTTCACTTAAAAGAAACTATTAAATCTTTGCAAGAAATAGGATGCAGTTTAATCTGGCAAAACTTTTTTTTTAATTTCAGGTGAGCTTTTAACATGGTGTGTCAACTGATGCAAAAAATTTTACTTGGTCCTTTTAGATATTTTAAAATCCCAGTCCTCCTAGTGAATATTTTGAACAGACTTTTAAATATATCAATACAGTAAATATGAGAGACTTTTATTTCAATGACTGATACATTCAAATTTGCATTCCCTCAAAATCATAGAATCTCAAACTCTCAGGGTAGTAAGAGATCCCCATGACGATCTAGTTGAGCCCAAATTCAGTCAGGAATCTGGTCTATAATACAGCTATTTTTGTTTTTATTTCTTTTCAGTGCCTATCATAATGTTCGCAAAATTTTGTGGGTGTTAAGTCATTTCAGTCATGTCCAGCTCTTCGTGACACCATCTGGTGATTTCTCGGGAATGATACTAGAGTGGTTTGTTATATCCTTCTCCAGCTCACATTAAGGATGAAGAATGAGGCAGACAGAGTTAAGTGACTTGCCCAGGGTCACACAGCTAGTAAGTGTCAGACACCAAATTTGAACTCAGATCCTCCCAACTCCAGGGCTGGTGCTCTATCCACTGCACCAGCTAGCTGCCCCTATTTGACAAATAGTAGACACTTAATAAATAGCTAATATTTATATAGTACTTTAAGTTTGCAAAGCACTTTACACATATTATTTAATGTCAACAACCTAGGAAGTTGGTGCTGTTATTATGATCCCAATTTTGTAGAGAAGGAAACTGAGGTTAAGAAACTTGCCAGGGTCATCACACCACCAGTATGTATCAAAGGCAGGACTTGAAAATATATTTTCCAGACTCTATGCCCAGTTTTCTATTTATTATGCCAAATTACCATTCCAGTATATATTGCATATTTCATTCTTAAGATGGTAAATTTGGAGGAGTTCAGAGGAAAGAGGTCAATTGGGACTGGGAGACTTTCTAGAGAGAGTAGGGATTTAAATGGACTTTGACAGGTAGTTAGGATTTGAGCCAATGAAAGCAAGGAGGGAGGAGAAGGTACAATTCAAACAATAACAGTGAGGGTAACGAAGTTCGTATTTTCAGAAAAATAAGCACAATGCTTACACAGATCATGGGTTTACAGTTAGCCTAGAGGTCATCTAGTACAACCCTTCTCATTTTACATTTGGGACAGTGGAGGCTGAGAGAAGTGGAGTGATTTGCCCAAGACCACACAGGTGGAAAATATCAGAGCCTAGACATGAACCCAAGTCATCCCACTCTGACTACTGGGAGCTTTCAACTGGTCCACACTGACTCTGCTCCATAAGATAAGTGGGGAACCACACGCAGACAGTGAAAGGAACAAACTTTAAAGACAAACTTTTGTTCTGGTTCTATCTTTTCTTCTCAATTTTCTTTTAATATGAACTTAGAGACTTCCAAGAATATATGATCTCATTAATGTAGGTTTCTCTTCAAACATGTAGATAGTGATCAATCACATTCCTTTTCCTGTCCCCGTGCCTTCCCAGACTGTTAGAAGCCTGTCTGTAACCTCCTCTAAATCCTCCAATGGAGTTCACCCATTGAGAAACCCATAAATTCCATAACCCACACAATATCCTCATAAATTTTCAGAATAAGAAGAATCTTACATGGCAATTCTAGTATTTGGTTAGTCCCAAGAAAACTAATGAGCAACAAGCCAAGCAAAACATACTTCTCTTTTGTGTACTTTTCCATGTTCCTTTGAAGTTCCACTATTGCAGGATGTTTATTCTCTTCCTTCTCTTTCTTCTTTCTGTTTCCTCCCTCTACATCCTGTCGTCTCTATTCTTCCTTCTCTTTCCCTCTCCCTGTCTCTGGCTCTCTGTCCTGTAGACATCTCAAACTCAGCATATCCAGAACGAAACTCATTGTGTTTTCTGTTAAGCCTACCTCTCCTCTACACTTCCACATCCCTCTGAATGACATCAACAATCTTCCATTTACCCAATTTTAAAGTCTTAGTCTTGATTATCATTTGTCAAGTATTATCAACTCTATCTAAAAAAAAGACAAAACCTCTTACATTCATCCCCTTCTGTCCACTCATATATCCATAACCCTAGTTCTTTCAATCCAACCCAATAAACAATTATTAAGTGCCTACCCTGTGCCAGACAGACATTGTTGTAGTGGTTTCCTAATTGTTCTCCCCAATTTCAGTCATTTCCTTCTCTAGCTTTTCCCATCACAGCTTCAAAATAGTTTTTCAAAAAAGGTTTCTTACGGCGAAATCTTAAACACTATTTTCCATGTGATGTCTGAATGATGAGATACTTACAGAGCTCTTAGAGATGGGGTGCCATAGTGCCTTGCACATATCAATCAATTAATCCTTACACATTCGTTAAGCACCGACTCTGTGCCAGGCACCTTGCCAACCACTGAGGGTACTTGTACAATGAGCCAAGCAATCCCTCTTCTCAAGTTCATAATTTCAAGACAAAAATGCATCTAAAAGTATATTCAGAATACAACTAAAAAAGAAAAAATGTAAATCATTACAAAGCAACTAAACTTGTGGAGATTTGGGAGAGAGGGCAATAATATTTTGTCAAGCGTAGTTCAGGAAAGACTTCCTATAGAAAATAGTAACTGAGTTTCATCTTAAAGAAAAAGGAGGGAATCTGTGAGGTAGAGGTGAGGTGGGAGGTCATTCTAGGCATGAGGGATAGCTATTGTGAAGGCCCAGAGATGGAGATTGAGTGGCTTAAGTGCAGAAAAGTTTGGCTGGGTTGCAGAATGCTGAAAGGCAGACAATTTAAAATGAGGAGAGAGAGGGAGTTTGGAGACAGGTTAAGATAGATTTTAAAAGCTGAACAGCAGAGTTTATATTTTCTCTTGGAGGTAACAGAGAAGCATGGGGTAGATGGAGTAGAAAAGTGACAGAATTAGATCTTCCCTAAAGGGAAAGAGTCCATCTGGAAGATGGCCTGCAGTGGGGAGAGAGACTTCAGAAAGGAAGATCAATCAGGAAGCTCTTGTTGTAATCTGGATGAGAGATGATGAGAACCTGACCTAAGGGGGTAGCTGCATGAGAAGAGAGAAAGGGTCATATGTGAGAGATGCTATGGAGGCAGAAAGAGCTCAGTACAGACTGGATGTTTGTTGATTTCAACTGAACCAGATGGAAATATGTGGGACGCACATCCAGCCATGAGCAACCATATAAGAGATGTACGAGCAGACAGGAAGAAACTCACCAACTGAAAACAGTTTCCCTTCAGATCTCTATTTAAGAGCTAGCTTCAACATGAAGCCTTTCCTTTTCTTCAAAACTTCTAGTGCCCCCCAAATACCTTTTAAAAATAGTAGGTATACACATATGCATATACACACATATATATGCACGCACATACATACACGTAAACATACATATATACACACACATACACAGATATCTCAGCTAGGTGGTGGCACAGTGGATAGAGAGCTGGGCCTGGAGTCAGTTAGAAAGATCTAATTTCAAAACTGGTCTCAGACACTTACTAGTTGTGTGTATGTGAGCCTGGGCAAATCACTTAAAACTGTTTGCCTCGGTTTCTTCATCTGTAAAATAATCTGGAGAAGGAAATAGCAAACCACTCCAGTATCTTTGCTAAGAAAAGCCCAAATGGGGTCACCAAGAGCTACACATGACTGAAGAATGCGCACATTTTATATCTACACACATATTCCTACATATATACACATGCATGTATACACATATGTATATATAGTGCATATAAAGGTAATACGCATAGTACCTATGTATGTATAGGTACATATAATATGCATATTATATCCCTTTATAGACCATAACCTCCTTGAAGGCAGGGGCAATTCCTTTTCTGTTTTTGTATCCCCAGTATCTAACACAATTTTTTGGAACAATTCAGAGGTCCCCAAACTTATTTGGCCTACTGCCCCTTTAAAAAAAAATACCCAGTGACTCCTGGAAATCTACTTTCTTTAACCCTTTCATCTTTTTTTTTTTAATTTGCATCATTTCAAACTACTATGCCCCCCCCAATTGTTCCAGCACCCCTTCGGGGTGGTATCACTCATTTTTGGAACCTATTTAAGGTGCTTAATAAATGTTTGTTTATTGATGATGGTAGATGGAGTAGTGGGAAATAAACCTAGGAAGGTATGTTGGAACTAGATTGGGGGGAGGACCTTAAATGCGAGGCTAAGGAATTGATTTCTTATTTATATCTTATATAAGGAATTTATATTTTGTTCTGTAGGCAATAAGAACCACTGAAGATGTTTGAGTAGGACAGTTACAAATTCATATCTATGTATATTAAGCTGTATGAGTAAAAAAAAATCTATTCCAGCAATTTGGGGCCCATTTTGCTGATTTGTTGAATGAGGGCATTGTACTAGGTGATTTCTTAGATCCCTTTCATGAGTTTATAGCATAGAGGTAATCCTTCTATCATACTAGAGGTAGATGGATGAGTGATAGAATCTCCCAACATCTTTACTAGCCCTAAGATTATATGATATATTACAAAGAATGCTTTCCAGTAACACTACTGAGATTAACTGCTTCCAGGACTGCTAAAGACTCTCTGTCAGCGCTCATCTTGATGAAGTGCCAGTCAGTGCCATGAGATTCATCAGGGTAAAGAGGGGATAAGCTAGGGTTAATGGCCTTAATATCTGGATGTACCTTCCCTTGCCCAAATTCTAAATTCTGACTTTTTCATGGTTTCACACAAATGATGAGATTCTTCCCAAGCTTTGAGACATGAAAATGCATGAATTTCACCCCAAGCAGTTTCCTGCTGAACGAAAGTTCAGGGGTATTACCATAATTATCCTTGTCACATAGCCAGATGTACTATGTTTTGACATCCTTCTCATTTCATGTCCCACCTGGAGTTTTACTTTTTTTTTTTCAGTTTGGCTGAGCCCCAATGTTAAGTCAAACATATAGAAAGAAAAATCCATTAAAAATGAAGATATTAGAAAGGCACTATGAGAAACAAGTACATGGAAGCATTTGCTTAAATTCCCCCTCTCAAGGAAAGGCATATTGCTATCTTTTTGTGCTTTCTGTTCAAGTATCTAATTAACAGAAATTTGGCAGACGTTTCCACTTCCCAAATAGCATGCAATTAGTAAGTTATCATTTCCTAAAATGGCAACCATTGCTATTACAAACCTCAATTGAATGCATTCTTGCAAGGCTGACTACTTTGGTGGTTTTCTACCAGTTGTTGAAAACGTTTCTCTCATTATTTCTCCATGGATGATTTCTGTAACTCATCCTAAGGGAAAATGATCCTGTTGTTAGCTCCTCCCATCTTTTTTTTTCTTTTTTAATATATTTCCAGAATGAGAAAGACAGTGGACTATTGATTTGAGACCAAAAATGACCTTGAGTAAAATGATCACGTTTTAAACAAAGCTTAGAAACAATTGAGAATTAATTGATAACATAAAAAAATAGTATTCTTTAACCTAAGTCTTTCTCTTAGAAAGTAAACTTGATTATGCAATGTTAAAGAGACAATTTCCATCCCCAGCCTTTTGATATACAGGAGTAGCCAGTTACCATAGAGTGGCCACTTTTAGTAAACAGTCAAAATATCTTCAAATTAAATATTTTAAACTATTCTAAGACTAAAGAACTAAAGTGATACCTTGTAAAGTGACTTGCTTACAGTTGGCACTTAACAAATTCTGGTTGAAGGGAATGGAAAGGAATACCATCATTATAATGAGATGCCCTATCTCTTCTCTCCAAAATACATTTATTAAAAGAATGAATTAATTAACACATGGATGCATGCATGCAAAGAGGAGATAAAGCAGTTTCTTGTACTTCAAAAAATGGGCTGTGATTTTATCAGTGTAGAGGAAAGGAATGCTATGAAAACTATATCCACTGATTAATTGATCAATTGGTCTTAAAGTGAATGTAAATAGCAATTATTTCTGTTTTGGCCTGAAACCTCAAGGGTCTTTCACTCCTAGATTGATTGATCGATCGATTTCTTTTTTTTCTTTTTTTGTTCTGTCTAGGTATAGAGACCATTCTCTGCCTCATTTCTTACCTATCCTTAATCACTGAATGGTCATTCCCTCAGTCAAGTGGAGACCTGTTAAAGACCTTAGCTCAAAAAAGTCAAGGTCTTCCACTGTATCCAGGGCCATCTCCAGTCATCCTGATCTATATCTCACCACTGGACCCAGATGGTTCCAGAGGAGAAAATGAGGCTTGGTGGCTTTGCACAGCCCTCCCTCACTTAAATCCAATTCACTTGCATGTCATGGCATCACCTCCCTGATGTCATGGTCCTCTTCAAGACCAAAGGACAAACAACAAATACCCATTATGGGCTAGCCACTAGGGAGTTCCTGACCTCGCTGAGCTTCCATTCTATGCTGATGCAGATCACAGATTCATGGGCAATTGCATATCTTAGGAAGTTGCATGGAGCACTAAGAGGCTATGATTTGTCCACGGTCACACAGCTATTATTTAGAAGTACAACTTGAATTTATGTCTTTCTGCCTAAAAGACTAGCCCTTCTATTCAATCCACCATGCTGTCTTACATTTCATACAGTTGAAATTAAGCACTGAATGGCGTTGATATTATTATTTCAGGCTTCTGGTAGACTGAAAGTATGCCACTATAGTTACAAAATATGAAAGAAAGCTGGGTGAAAATAGTTAACAGCCTCTTCCTAGCTGTTAAAATAATTTCTATACGTCACCACACAGTCATTTCAAATATGGCTTATTTCCATTGACCCTGTAGATTGATTGTGGATCCCTCTGACCTTTGTAGACCATTTGATCATCCATGGCGAAAATCCATACAAAAGCCCTCCTGCCTCCCAGTCAAATGGCCAGAAAGATGAGAACAATACACATGATCCAACAACCTAGCATGATCATTTTGTTTCCATGACTTCATTTTAGCTCTATAATAACTATTCAGAAAATGATCCCAAAGAGAGACTTAAGTTGATACTATCCAATACCCCTTTGGCAAACGAAACTAAAATGAAGAGATTTCTCTTCCACAAAATGTAGATAAAATGTCAGGGTTGTGAGAAAACCAAAAAATAGAATAGCTCACTTCGTTTACTCCAGGGTAAGACTCTCTTTGATGTGTTCACCTTGGGAAAAAAAAATCCTTTATCTTTAAAACTGATAATTTGGATATTGTTAAAATTTTCTTATGGGAGTGTTGGGGAAAGAAATGGAGATCTTGACATTTGACTCGTACAGACAGGCTTATCAAAGAAAAGCATTTAAAACAAAATAAACAATGAAGGAGGAAAAGTGTTGCTGAGTGCAGGGGTTGGTATGCACTCTCTAAGGAAACAGATTTGTTCATGGTGCAGGAGGTCAGAGTTCTGGGGAGGAAGACCTAGTTCAGTTTATCATTAAATGAAGAAAAAGAATGCTGAGCCTTAGTGCAAACAGATAAAGCACATATTTTAAAGCCACTTTCCAAGCGAATTCCTGAAGAAGAAAGGGAGGTTGCTGGGAAAGCAAATTATCACAACATGAAAAGTTTTGGTTTTTTTTTCAAATCACAATTTGTGATTAGGTAATCGTTTCTACTGATCACTTATCTTTCTGCTCTTCACAGGCCTGGAATCAGTGCCAAAAGATCTCCCTCCAGACACAACCCTGCTGGATTTACAGAACAACAAAATTGCTGAAATAAAAGATGGAGATTTTAAGAACCTGAAGGATCTCCATGTAAGTAAATAAAATAAACCACACACACACACACACACACACACACACACACATAATTGAACTGGCCTCAAAAGACGACCACAAAGTCAAAGTAAAATAAAAGACACGCTGTGTGAATAAATCATAAAAATACTCAATTCTTTCCCTTCTAACCTCAATAAACTCTCTCTCTCTCTTTCTCTCTCTCTCTGTCTCTTCTGTCCCTCCTTGTTTCTCTGTTTCTATCTCTCTGTCTCTCTCCCTCACTCCCCTTCATTCCCTTCCTCTCCTTTCTCTCTTCTCTTCTTTCTCTCTCTCTGTCTCTATTTCTCTGTCTCTGGCTCTTTATCTTTCTCTGTGTCTCTCTGTCTCTGTGCTCTGTCTCTCTCTGTCTCTCTTCCTCCCTTCCTCCCTCTATCTCTTTCTGTCTTTGACTATTTCTCTATCTCTCTTTATGTGTCTCTGTGTCTGTCTGTCTGTCTTTCTATGTATATATTTCTCTCTTTCACAGCATCATTTTTGTTAAACCATTAGAATGTCTTCCACTCCTTGGATGCATCTCATGCCCTTACCATTTTTTTTAACTCTTCTGCTTCTTCTAGTTCAGGATTTTGCTCTGTCATAACCTTCCCAGGATTTTGTTTCCCCAGTCCTAGAATGGGTATAATTATTTCCCACTTTGCAAAGTGGTGCAAGGAATATGGCCCCTAAGCCAGTCTTAGAGTCAGGAAGTCCTGGGCTTAAGTACTGCCTCTGATCCATCCTGGCTGTATGACCTTAGACAATTCCTTTTTCTTCTCAGTGATTTCAGGTGATTCCTCAAGACTAGAATTTGCACAATAATTGTTGACTGTGCATTTTGAATAGGCACATTGCTAGCTGAGAGTTCTCAACATACATAGGTTTATCCCTTCCCCCTCAAAATAAGATGAAGAGGAGTATAAAAATCTATCCTGCCCTACAGGAAAATTGAAGGGGAAGGGGATAAGAGAAGGGGGGGAGAGATAGAAGGGAGGGCAGATTAGGGGAAGGGATATACAGAATGCATGCCATCTTGGGGTGGGGGGAAGGATGAGATGGGGAGAAAATTTGGAACTCAAAATCATGTGGAAGTGAATGCTGAAAACTGAAATAAACTAAAAAATTTTAAAAAAGGATGAAGAATGAAAATGGTTTAGAAATTATTGGATTAATCTATATTTTTATATACTTTTTCTTTTGTTATTGCTAATGACAAAATTTCAGCAATTCAGGAACAACTGCGCAGTTCATCATACGTTATATGTGTCCTGGCTTTATGGTTCCTAAGGTTAATTTCTTGTTGAAGAGCTTTCAATCTATTTTAGAGCCTTGGAAGTGAATTTGCTGACTCTGGAATACGTCCATCTAACCAAAGATAAGAAACAGAAATTCACTTTCACATACTGACCACCTTAACTTGGGGAATGATTTGGGAGAGGAAGGATGGGGTGTGGGACAAAAAGACTTTGGAGCCAGAAGGCTTGGGCCTTGAAGTTCAGCTCTGACACTGTTGATAGTATCTTGGACACAGACTTTCTCTCTGGATCCCAGTTTCCTTATCTGTAAAAAGAATGTTGAATGAGATAGCTTTGAAGCTCCCTTCCAGCCCCAAATCTGTGATTTTTCGACAAACTTAATGAATCTTCTGCTCTTCCCCTCTGCAAATGTGGCTCTTCCCCAAAGGCCTGGTTCTTGGCCCTCTCTTCTTCAGGGATCACAACTATTTTGCAACAAATATTAAATTCTTCAGAACATGGAAATTTTAGTTCAGGGCTCTTTCCCCTGTACCATACTAAATACCTATAGGGATAGGGCCTGGACATATAATTTGATTAATGTAGGGGATTCTTGGGTGACCAAACTCCCTCAGCCCGTGCAGGTTGGTCCTTTTTTTTTGAAACTTCTGGTCTTAGAAAGTTGTTGAGGGCACTGAGAGGTTACAGGGACCTGCCCAGGGTCACACTACCAATATGTGTCAGAAGTAAGATTTGAACCCAGGTCTTCCTGGCCTTTGAAGCCTCTTCTCCCATGCATCATGCTATACTGCTTGTCCCAATGACTATACTGAAATAAAGCTCAAACTCCTTGTTCTCTTTCAAATGGCCTTCTCCATTCTGACCCTAGCCTAATGTTGTTGATTAGCAAATGCTGGTTCAACAATTAAGTGAAATATTATTGAAATGAAATGTGTCTATTCTTTAAGCTGACCATGAGTTTCAAGTTCATAAGGCTATAAATGGAAGAAAAATTAGTGCTCATTAAGCATAATTCCCCCTTCTAAAATGTGACTGCTGTTGTTGCTAATTTGCTTCAGTCCTGTCCAACTCTTTGTGACCCTATTTGGGGTTTTCTTGGCAAAGATACTGGAGTGGTTCATCATTTCCTTCTCCAGCTCATTTTACAGATGAGGAAACTGAGGCGACCAGGGTGAAGTGACTTGTCTAGGGTCACACAGCTAGGAAGTGTCTGAGGCCATCTTTGAACTTAGGTCTTCCTGACTCCAGGCCCAGCTCTCTAGCATAGAACTTCCTCCTTTCCCCAACCTACTATTTTAGTCTAATCTCCTGTGACAGCTGAAACTGAATCCAGTATTCCTCCAATCCTACTTAATTTCTAATCCCCATTATATCTTATACTTTTCTGTATCTTTGTGCACATCATTCCCACCCATCTAAAATTCCTTTTTTGCCTTTCTGAAAATTAAAAAAAAAAAACTTACCTAGTTAAATTTCAAGGTCAATTGAAATCCCACATAATCTGTAAAAGATTTTCTAACCATCCCAGCTCACAATACTTTCTCCCTCCAGCAAATCCCCATAGAAGTTCTAACCTTGCATTATTTCTCTTTTCCTTTCTCTTTGACTTGTCTCCCCAGATAAGTTATGGACTTCTTGTGGTTTGGAAGTCTCCTATTTTTCTGTAGCCTACTCCAACATTGAGAGTGATGCTCTCAATAAACACTTCCTGATTTGAACTTTGTAACAAAGGAAAAAGCTCTTATTTTTTAAAAGTATCTCAGAATGTTTATTTCTCGTCTCAAAGATCCAATTATGTTCTCCATGGGAACCTTTCCCGGACATTCCGCAGAGATCTATAACTCTTGTTTATTTGTCTAATGGAAGAGCAACAAAGAGCTTGGATAATTTAAATCAATAGATAATTGCCCCATACTTCATTCTAGAATTGAATTACAACCCCATTCTGCCTTTAAACTAAGTTTCTAACAAGAATCAAAATTAACTAGTTTGGGTTGCAGTCACATTTTAGAATTATGCTTAATGAGCCCTAATTTCTCTTCAATTTCTATATTTATAGCCTTATGAACTTGAAACTTGTGGTCAGCTTAGAGAATAGACACATTTCATTTCAATAATCTTTCACTGAATTGTTGAACCAGCATTTCTAATCAACAATTATGTATCAGGCACTGGGAATACAAACAAAAAAAGAAATGATTTCTAAATTCAAATATCCTAGATTTAACTGGAAGGTATTCTAGAGGTAGACCATCTATTTTTTATAGATGAAGAATGAAGGCTACAAAGGGATAAACTTGACAAGG
Source organism: Phascolarctos cinereus (assembly GCF_003287225.1). Lineage (NCBI taxonomy): Eukaryota > Metazoa > Chordata > Mammalia > Diprotodontia > Phascolarctidae > Phascolarctos > Phascolarctos cinereus. The sequence continues at coordinate 260,083,704 of NW_027555514.1, read as the reverse complement.
GTCATACACCTAGTAAATGTCAACATCAGGATTCGAACTCAAGTCTTTCTGACTCCAAGGCCATGGATGCTTCAAGGAATTTATATTATACAGGGGAATGCAACAATTCTGTTGCTCTGTTGTTTTAGTCACGTCTAACTGGAAGACTGCTTGGTGCTGCAAGCAGAGGACCTATGTTTAAATTCCACCTCTCATATTTACTGTCTGTGTGGCCTTGGACAAGCACATAACATATCTGGGTCATTTTCTTGGCTTTTATAAAATGAAAGTGGTGGATGAGAATACCTCTGAGTTTCCTTCTAGCTTCAAATCTATGGCTTTATGATCCTGCACCACCCTAAGTACTGGGGATCATAAGAGAAGAACAAATAGTCTCTGTCTAAAAGAAACTTAGGGCAGCTAAGTGACACAGTAGATAGAGTGCTGACTTTGGAGTCAGGAAGACCTGAATTCATATCTGGACTCAAATATTTCCTAGCTTGGTGACCCTGGGCAAGTCACTTAACCTTGTTTGCCTCAGTTTCCTCAGTTGTAAAATGAGCTGTAGAAGGAAATGACAAACCACTCCAGTATCTCCATCAAGAAAACCCCAAATTGGGTTGTGAAGAGTTGGACTTGGCTGAAATGATTGAACAGCAACAACAAAGAAACTCACAGCCTATTGTGAATCCTTTATTATATGCAATTATCTTACTCCTGTCCATATTTAGAATACTGCAACGACGGGTTCATACATTTAAGCTCGTTGTGTCATGCCTTTCATGAAAATAACTTCACTTTTTCTTAAAAGCCCTGCATTATATGGGAAGAGCACCAGATTTGGGAATGTATCAAGTCACTTAATTAAGTCCCCAAGCCTCAGTTCTCTCCAGTTTTGATCTATGTCCATATGGTCCCATGAATCAAGACACTTGAGTTCCAGCTTTGCCTTCCCATTTACTGGCCTTGGTTGAATTACTTAACCTCTTAGTCATCTTCTCCTGTATATGAGTTCTGCTTACTTCACAAAAGGATCAGTGTAGACAAGGCATACAGTGGTTTGGAAAGGGTTACAGTGAGCAGCTAGGTGGTGCAGTGGATAGAGTACTGGCCCTGGAGTCAGGAGGACCTGAGTTCAAATGTGATCTCAAGTACTTATTAGCTATGTAACCCTGGGCAAGTCACTTAAACCTGATTGCCTCAAAAAAAAAAAAAAAGGAAAGAAAAGAAAAGGGTTACAGCTTGGGGGATTAACAGAAAGACCACTAGATGCATGTACATCAAACTTGCAGAAGACCCAAAGCTTGGAGGAATGACTAAGGAATCCCATGACAGAGTTAGGATCTAAACAGAATCTTGGCAGGCAGGAGCAATTAGGCTAAATAGAATAAGATGACACTTAATAAGGAGGCATGTATTAAGTCTTATACTTGGACACACACACACACACACACACACACACACACACAACAACAACAACTTGACAAACTTAAGACAAGTTAAGCATGGTTAGGCAGCAGTTCTGATAAGTATGTGGCATGTTTTCGGTGGCTTGCAAGCTTAACATGATATGACATAACATGATATAACCCAAACAACAATACCAATAAATGATTTGATCTTGGACTATACTAAAAAAGGAGGACTTCTAGGAATAAGGAAGTGACAGTTCCTGTTCTCATTAGCCCTCTTCTTTTTGGGATAAGTTCTCAGTATAGGACCAGAGAAGGGCGACCAGGAAGGACATCAACATCGAGCTGGAAAGGACTTTAGGGGTCATCAAGCCCAATTGCTTCATTTTACATTTGTGGAAACCGAGGCCCATAGTGGTTCAATAACTTGTCCATGGTCAAAGAGCTAGCAAGTATCTGTAGGAGAATTTGAACTCATGTTTTCTGGACTTCCAGCTATACTGTGTTGCCTCCTAGTGGTGAGGGGCGTAAGGTCTATGTCATGTGAGGATTGAAAAAAACTGTTTGTCCCAGAGAAGATTCAGAGGGGATGTGATAACTCTCTCCATGTATTTGAATGGCTGACATCGACAAGGAACCAGATTTATTTTGTTTAGACTACTGTGGAAGACTCAGGGACAGTGGATGGTAATTAAAAGAAATTTTAAAAAACGTTAATTCAGAGGACCAGAAGAAGGAGAAGACGAAGGAGAAGGAGGAGGAGGGGGAGAAGAAGGAGGAGGAGAAGAACAAGAACAAGAAGGAGAAAAAGGAGGAGGAGGAGGAGAAGAAGAAGAAGGAGGAGGAGGGGAGGAGGAGGAGAAGGAGAAGAAGGAGAAGGAGAAGAAGAAGAAGGAGAAGAAGAAGAAGAAGAAGAAGGAGAACAAGAACAAGAAGGAGAAAAAGGAGGAGGAGGAGGAGAAGAAGGAGAAGAAGAAGGAGGAGGAGGAGGAGGAGGAGAAGGAGAAGGAGAAGAACAAGAACGAGAAAAAGGAGGAGGAGGAGGAGGAGGAGGGGAAGGGGAAGGAGGAGGAGGAGGAAGAGGAGGAGAAAGAATAGAGAGAAAGAAGACAAAGAGAGAAAAAAGGAAGGAAGAGAGAAAGAAAGAAAGAAAGAAAGAAAGAAAGAAAGAAGTAAAGAAAGAAAGAAAGAAAAAGAAAGAAAGAAAGAAAGAAAGAAAGAAAGAAAGAAAGAAGAAAGAAAGAAGAAGGAAGGAAGGAAGGAAGGAAGGAAGAAAGAAAGAAAGAAAGAAAGAAAGAAAGAAAGAAAGAAAGAAAGAAAGAAAGAAAGAAAGGAAGAAGAAAGAGAAATAAAGCATTCCTAACAATTAGAACTCTCTACAATGAATGGCCCACCCTAAGAGATGGGGAGTATCTCTCCTTGGAAGTCTCTCAGCAGAGCTTGTGAGATGGCATCTCAGATGTATACGCACTCCTTTTTTGAATGTATTGGACTTGGCTATTCAGGCTCCTTCCATGTCTCATCTCCTGTGATTATGGAAGTCAATTACCTGAGTTTGCATCTCACTTCTGCCACTTATGGGTTGGGTGACCTTGCATGAATCACTTAACCTCATATTCCTCATCTGGAAAGGAGAAACAAATGAAAACCCTAGTGTTTGTCCTTCCTACCTAAGAGTATAAGTGTAAAGATATTCTTGTTTTGTAAACCTTTATTGTTATAAAAAGAGAGGAGTGCTATGTATAAACTTGCCTCCCTTTGTCTAAGATAACATTAAAAGAGCTAAGGAAGGCTGATCCTTTTCCATTCTGAAGACCCCTTATTGAAGCAGTAAAAAGAACCCTGGATTTAGTGCCAGAGGACCTTGAATTCTGTCGTTTGCTACCCTGTGACTTTGGTTAAGATATTTTAACCAATTTTGTGCCTCAGTATCCTGGTCTGTAAAATGAGGGAGTTGTACTGGACGGCCTCTGAGGTCCCCTTTGGCCCTAAAACTGTGATTCTGGCAACCAAGAAATGCTGAAAAACCTTATACATTTTCCTTAAGTTTCTTGGTATGGCAAGTTTTTAATGGCTGGAAAATGCTCTTACCCTAATACCAGGTTGTTATGTTTAAGTATAATTTGAATAATTTGTTTAAATTGCATACATCCAATTTTATAATATGAGGGTTATCCCACTTGTTTGCTATTCTCTTTAAAGTGGGAGTCCCTAATGACATGTTCTTTTCATTTCCAAGCGTGCTTTTAAATAGTTTTTTTTGTTTGTTTTTAGCAGCTATCGTCTCTGTGATCTGTCCTTCTTTCTTGATACTTCAAAGTATCTATCAGAAAGAAGGAGACTTCAGTTTTAAACCATTCATAAAGTGGGCAGCAGCTCTTTCATTTATGGGCACTTCCACCATATTGACTACACAAATGTGCTCCATAGTTTCAGCTGTAAAAACCACAATTTGAACAGATACTAAAGGAAAAAAAAAACTGAGTACTAGTTTCTATTTCTTCTAAGAGGAGGTTCATTTGTCATGTTTTATGTTGAGTTCTCCAATGCAATCCAATCCAACCCAATATGATGAATGTTATTCCTTTTATTAATTTATTTCAAATGTATTTAGTTCAAGGAACTGTGCTAGGTAAGGAAGATAAAAAGATAAAGTAAAATATAGTCATTGGTTCCAATGGACTTACAGAATACTAGGGATGAGGATTTGACACATAAGCAGTGAAATATATATATGAATTTTGGAATAGGAAAGACAGAGTTCTAACAATTATTATAATCAGGAAAGGCTTCCTCTAGGAGAATGCACATGAGCTGAGCCAGAAGCTCAATGTTCTAAGTGGTACAGTTGAGGAAGGATCATATTCTAGGTATGGAGAAAGGCATGGAGTTGGGTGATGGAGTGTTAAGTTTGGGGGATAGATAGTAGGCAATTTTTGCTGGAAAATTGAATATACAAAGGGATGTGATATTCATTAAGCCTCTAAAGGTAGGCTGGAATGAGGTTGCTGAGAGTTTCAAATGAGAAGGTGAAGGCTTTGTGTCTTACCCTAAAGAGGAGGAGCCATTGATGGTTTGGGCAAGAGAGCAGCATGTTCAGTCATCCTTTAGATAGAATATTTTTTTCAGCTAGGTAGAGATGAATCGGACAGAGTTTCTATACTCAAGGAGTTTACAATCTAATTTAGGGGAGGTGGCATACAGAAATAAGTTTTATAGGTTCAAAATTCAAGAGTTGGAAGGGACTCAAGGGCCTAATACCCTTATTTTATAGGTGAAGGAATTGGGGTCCAAAAAAAGGTTCAGTGACTTGTCTAAGGTCACAAGTGGTGAAAACAAGATTATGATGCAATTAGTGTGATAAAGATGTAGAAGACATTTAGAAAAAATGCTGTAAGAAAGTTGAGGTTTTGAATCCCACACTTGCCAGTACCTGTGTGGTTTGGGGGCAAGTCACCTAATCAATCAGGGGCTCTGTTTTCTCATGTGTAAAATGAGGTATGCATATACTTGTTTGTGTAGGGAGGGATTCAATGATCTTTAGGTTTCTTTGCAACTCTAAATAATACAATACTCTGATGATAACTTAATGGTCAAGGGAAAAACAAAACCTGACTATACAAAGTAATTTTAAAAATTAGTATGAGCAGCAATGGTGAGGTAGTAGGGTCGGGAGTCCTGAGTTCAAATCCCATCTCTGAAGCTTTCTACCTGTGATCTTGAACAATTTATTTAGCTTCCCTGGGCTTCTGTGTTTTCATCAGTAAAATGAAGATGAACATTGATTTGGCTTGTGATCTGCAAATGTAAAGGTAGTCAAGGAGACAGGGTCTGGATTAGGAGCTCTTGTGCTGACCATTTGCTAGTTGTGTGAACTTTGGTAATTCCATTTCCTTTTGAAGACCTGCATTTTCTGAGGCAGTGATGTATAGAAGATAGTACTCTGGATGTGGAGTAAGAAAAACATGGATTCTAAACCTGCTATAGAATATTATTAGCTATGTGACCTTTTTTCCTTCCTCCCTCTTTTCTGTCCTTCCTTCCTTCCTTCCTTCCCTCTCTCCCTCCTTCCTTCCTTCCTTCCTTCCTTCTTTCCTTCCCAGATTTGTGATTTTGTCAGGGAAGGGAACTCCAGGAAGGAATTTCCTCTACCAAATTCAGATTGACATCTGCTGGGCATATTATCACTTTAGAGAGTTGATCCAGAGGGCACTGAGAAGTAAAGTCACTTGCCCAGGGTCATGGAGCCAAGACGTATGAGAAGCAGGACTTTAAGCCAAGTGTTCCTGAGTCCTAGACCAGTTCTCTAGATTTATAATCACACTACCTCTTGCCTGGGCAGCTAGGGAGCACGGTGGTTAGAGTGCCCTAGCTCTGTAATCAGGGGGACCTGAGTTCAAATCTGGCCTTAGAAACTTACTAAGTGTGTGACCCTGGGCAAGTCACTTAACCCTGTTTGCCTCAGCTCCTCATCTTTAAAATGAGTTGGTGAAAGAAACTAATCTTTGCCAAAAAAATCCGAAATGTCTGACAGAGAATTGGATACAACTAAAACAACTCAGCAAGAACAGCCATGACCTCTTGCCTGGAATATGTTGGTAACAGGCCCTTAGTAAATGCATATTGAATACGCTGCATTACTGCTCAGTGGGGTGCAGATAATCTTGGAGATGCCACTGCATTTTAATTTTATTTTATTTTACAGGCTTTGATTCTGGTTAACAACAAGATCAGCAAAATCAGCCCTGGGGCCTTTACTCCTCTGGGAAAACTGGAGAGATTATACCTGTCCAAGAATCTGCTGAAGGAACTGCCCATCAACATGCCTAAGAGCCTTCAGGAGCTGCGGGCCCATGAGAATGAGATCACCAAACTGAAGCCTGCTGTCTTCAACGGGCTCAATCAGATGATCGTCATAGGTACAGGAGGAGCTGTTCCTGTGGCCCAAACACCCTGCCTCAGCATCCTCATCTGTGAAATGGCTGGGGGGCGGGAGAGGGTGGCTTACAGATTCCTGGGACCCCTGAATCCCACAGTGCTGTTCTTCTCTCAGCTCTATAAGCTGAACATGAGAAAATATATTGGGGTCTTTGTTTAGGGACTAGAGGGTCAGAATTGGAATCAGAGCACTTGTGTTTTAGATCCTGGTTCTGACATTTTCTGGCTGTATGGCTGTTATCAGATAGCTTCAACAAGGAGATTCTTGGTTTCTTTACATGGAAAGTGGAGGTAATGTTTACACTGTTTGCCTCAAAGGACATAAGAGAAGTGTTTTGTAAGCTCCAAGGTATTATAGGCATATAGGAAGAAGGGGGAGAGCGAGAACCAGAGATGGAGACAGAAAGGAGAGAGAGGAGAAATAGAGATAGACAAGAGACAGAGAGATACGGAGAGTGACAGAGGAAGATAGAAAGAGAGAGAGAGCTAGGTAGGGAGAGAGAGAGAGAGAGAGAGAGAGAGAGAGAGAGAGAGAGAGAGAGAGAAAAGGGAGAAACAGAGAAAAAAGCAAGAGAGAGAAAGAGGCAGAGAGAGAGAGAGAGAATCAGAGATAAGAAAGAAACAAAGAGAGAGAGAGAGAGAAAAGGAATATAGAAACAACAGAGACAGAGATAGAGAGAAAAGGAGAGGGGACAGAGAGAGAAAAGAGAAACAGAGGCAGAAAAAGCAGGAGAGAGAGAAAGAGGGAGAGAAGGACAGACACAGAAAGAAGGGAGGGGGGAGAGAGAGAGAGAGAGAGAGAGAGAGAGAGAGAGAGAGGAGAGATAGAAACAAAGAGAGAGAAAAAGAACAAGAGAGAGAAAGAGGGAGAGACAGAAACAGAGATGAGAGAAAGAGAGAGAGAAAGAGGAAGGGGGAGGGAGGAGAGAGGGAGGGAAAGGAGAAGGAGAAAGAGAGAGAGAGAGAGAGAGAGAGAGAGAGAGAGGGGGGGAGGGAGGAGAGAGGGAGGGGAAGGGGAAGGAGAAAGAGAGAGAGAGAAACAGACAGAAGAAGAGCAAGAGAGAGAGAAAGGGAGAGAGAGACTAGGTATCTTAAATCATGGTTCTAGGGTTAGAAGGACCATCTAGTCTCAATGACTAATCTTCCATCCGAGGAAAACAAGTCCAGAGATGTGAAATGATTCGCCTGTGGTAACAGAAGTCATTAGCAACAGAGGCGGTTTGAACCCAAACCCTGTGATTCTGTTGCCACCATCCTTTCCCCTACCCTTGTTCTGAACATAGGCTAGAAACATGAAAATGAGTCGTGGCCCATTGGTCTGTGGCCTCTGACAAATTAATCCATCCTCAGGGGAAGAAAATGGGCAGCAATTGCTGTTTCTTTTCTGTTTTCATGGGAATCTGAATTGGAAAAGCTCTGAGGCCAAGGCTGTATTTTAGCAACATTGAAGAAAGGAATTCAATCATTCGCAGAGGTGGTATTATTTATTTAACATGGGGCTGGTTTGGGGCTCTAGAAAACTCTTGTGTTAGGCATTTGCTTAAAGCTAGCCTCCTCTGCTTTTCGAGCAAAGCCCTTTTCCCCAGCCATGGTTAATCTTCAGGTCAGTTTCTACCCAGCCTTATTTTTTGTGGCCTTTGACACACACCTCCCAAGACGTTGATGAGATTGTACACTCGAATACCATGGAAAACTGCCAAATTATACAAGTGTTAATTCAATTTGGCCTTGTCATAAGGTGTACTTGGAGAACACTTGCCTCCTGTGGGCAAAGCTTTAGAGTATTTCCTGGGAGGTCAATGAACACGGATTGCCAAATGCAGAGAATTCCACTTCTTTTACTTGACTCCTCCAGGGAGGAGGAGAAAAAAAAAAGACAAAAAACTGGAGCTTTCTTAGGCTCTCATTTCTTTTGGTCAACAAGGTATTGGTGATAGGAATTTTGAGTCCGTTCTCTTTGGGAATTTGAAACACAGGAAGTTTGCCATTTAATATGCACAAAACACCAAAATCTTCCTTATTATTTTCACAGAGCTGGGCACCAACCCCCTCAAGAGCACAGGAATAGATCCTGGGACCTTTAGTGGACTGAAGAAACTCTCCTATATCAGAATTTCAGACACTAATATAACTTCTGTCCCTCGAGGTAAGACATTCACAGTGGATAATTGACTGGAGTGTTTTAAGAGTTGTATAATTACGAGATCTCTTTGATAATACAAGGATGTGCAATTTCACCAGAGTGGGTCCTAATTCAATGATACAGATTACAACTCCTCACTAAATTAGGAGGTGGTATTCAAGAGTTCTTATAGGTCCAAGATGCATCATCCTGTTGCAAACCGGGTGACAAGCAGATCGGAATTTTGTAAATTGGTTTCTTTTTCTTTTCTTTTCCTTTCTTTTCTTTTCTTTTCTTTTCTTTTCTTTTCTTTTCTTTCTTTTTTGTTCTTTTTTTTTTCTTTTTTTTTGTTGAGGCACTGGGGTTAAGTGACTTGCCTAGAGTCACACAGTTAGTGTTATATATCAGAGGCTGAATTTGCACTCAGGTCCTCCTGACTCCAGGGCTGGTGCTCTATTCACTGCACCACCTACCTTCCCCCCATAAGTTGGTATAAACAGACATAAAGTCCTTCACTGGACTCAAGTCTTCCCAGCTTGGTACTTATGTAAGCTAGCATAATGCTAGCGTAATGTTTGACAACTCAGGGTCACTTCTAACCATCAAACAGTCAATCAATAAGCCTTTATTCTGTGCTTGTTACATGCTAGGTATTAGAAATAAAGACCAAAAAATTAAAGTGCCTACTCATGGAGCACCAAAAGGAAGACTCTTTCCCTCCTTTTCAATTATTTTTGGCCTTTCATAGCCCCTATGGATAGAAAACTGGCTTCAGAGTCATGAAGAAAGACCTGGGTTTAAGTCATCCCAACTGAAGATACTATTCATGAGACCTGAAGCAGGTCGCTTGACATATCAGTGCTCTAATAAATTCTTGGACTTTGATTTAGAATTAAATTCTGACCCGTATTGGAAGAAGGAATTTCCTCATTGACAGATCCAATACCTATCTCTTTTCCCCGTTTATCAACTTTGGAATTTCTTCAAAAAGACAGACACTATGAGGGGGGCAAGGTCATTTTCTGTAGTGATTACTGTCAACCCTATTTGCATTATAGACTTTCTTTTCCAATGATATCTATCGGAGGAAAGGATGCACACACTGGCATCTCCTTTGTATGTGTATCCCTATGAATGAACTGAAAGAACTATCTCAGTAGTGGTAAGGTTCAAAAGTCATCCAAGTACTTGGCGAACTCAGGCAAAAAGGTATCATTAGATGTAAATTAAGAATTTCCAGAAGCAACTAGAGACCTCTTAAATTATCTTGGGTACCAGGCGGTCACACTGACTACAGAGAGATTGACAGGAGTTCATGCAATTTAATAAAGTTTCCAGACCAAAGCAATCTTGCAATTTTCCAATTTTGAACTTTTATGGACATTGGCTAAGCAAGGGCTTGAGCCAATCAGGGTGTTACTTCTGCAGTGTAACTTACCAGCTATTTCCTTTCTAGCTGACGTTATTAGAGTAACTGGAACAATATGAGGTTGGAAGAACAGTGCTTTCAGATGGGCAAAGGGAATAAAAAAATAACCCTCAAAATTCTACTGCTTTCATGAACAAATCCTTGGATAGCATAGTCATAGGGGAAAAACGGTAACAACAAATTTCAGTAGGCACCTTATATTTAAAACTAACATTCCCATAAGAGGTACATATGGCAGATCACTTAAATAAATACCCCTAAATTTCTCTTTAAAAAGAAATGTCCTTGGAAGAGGCTAGGTGGCACAGTGGATGGAGCTCTGGCCTTGGAATCAGGAGGACCTGGGTTCAAATTCAGCCTCAGAGACTTGACACTTACTAGCTGTGTGATGCTGGGCAAGTCACTTAACCCCAACTGGCTCACCAAAGAGCAAAAAACAAAAACAAAGACAAAAATGTTCTCATTAATGTAAACATTTCTTTGATGTAGTACATTCAGTACAAATAATGTTCCCTCATGCACTCTTTGTTTCAGTCAAGCTGGTCTAATCATTATGCTTTAATAGTTCATCTAATGCCTCCAATGCCTTGTGCACACACAGGCTGTCCCTCATACCTGAAATATTCTCTATTTACTCTTCAATTTCCTGACACCCTTAAAGTTCAACTCAGATACAGCCTCCTACACATGGCTTTTCCTGATATTACTCCATTTTAAAAAAAAAGTGTATGTATATATACATATATTGTATATACACACACACACAAAATCAATATATGTATATATTATATGTATTATATGTATTTATTATATGTATATATATGTGCATATTGTATACATATGCATGTGTATACACACATAGAGTCTCTACTGAGCTATGTACATCCTTAGACTATAACAGAATGTAAGCTCCTTGAAGGTAAGGAATATCTCAATCAACAAGCAATTACTAAGTGTCTATTACGTGTCAGTCTCTGGGTTACAGACTAGAGATACAAATACAAAGGATGACATAATCCCAACTTTCAAGAATCTTACATTCTAATATTTTCACCTTTTGTTCCCAGTACCTGGCACCTAGTAGCTTTTAACATATGCTAGGTAAATTGTTGCATCGGATTGAACTGCTTTCCATGTGTCCATCTCTCAAAGTCATTCCACTTTTTTTGTTAGACAGCCAATCAAAGCCCACATCTATGAAATACATCCTGTTAGTAATTAGTTACTTTCTTCAATGAATCTTCTCCATTTTGTATAACTGGTGAACCCATCAGCAGAACAATCATTTGCCTCAAAAATCATTCTTAAACCATGGGCTCACTATGGTTGAACATTTTTGGTGGTTTTCTTGTTCTTCCAAAGAGTAACCTCAATGAACCATGCGACCATGGCCCAGGCTATTAGTCGATTCGGGGCTTGCATCTCTGTTGTGCATGTGTAGCTCCGTAATAATTTCCAGGACAAGAGTCAAGGACACCATAAACATAGGTTCTTGATTTTGCTAACAGTCAATTCTAGGGGAAAGTACCGAGAAGAAAAGCTGTGCTCCGAATCAGTAAGGCATCAATTAGAGATGGGGAGAACACAGAGGGGAAGATTAAAGACCATGTCTATTACAATATTTTCCATGTAAATTCTAGGCAACTGCACATTTCAGAAAATTGGCAGCAGACCTCCTTATTATGTCTGTCCATTTATAATTAGAATGTTTATCTGCTATTTTAGCATCCTCTGTTTTCATGTTGCAGGTCTCCCAGCTTCTCTCACTGAACTCCATCTTGATGGCAACAAAATCACGAAAGTTGAGGCAGCCAGTCTAAAAGGACTCAACAGCTTGACTAAGTAATCACATTATTGTTCGGCTTCTTATAAGTGCGATGTGTGTATGTTTGAGTGTGTGTCTATGCACACTTATATGTATATGCACACACGTATACACATCTATACACATGTATATGTATATGCACATATATGTGCACACGCATATATGCATGTATACATATATGTGTACATATATGTCATTTGTGAATTAAAGAACATTTTGGAATATTTTAAATATTATAGGAGAGAACACAGGCTCAGAATTAAAGGATCACTATTAAAATCCAAACTGTCACATGGTATGACCTTAGAACAATCATTTAATTTTCCTGGGCTTCAGTTTCTTCGTCTGTAAAATAAAAGGGTTGAATTAGATGACCTTCAATGTCTTTTCCAGGTCTAGAACTATGATCTTAAGTCTCTAATCTTTTTGGTTTGTTTGTTTTTTTTAATCTCAAGAAGGGAGAAAAAATATTGGGAGAACACCATGAAGTGTGTATTAATTTCTAAGAAAGGTCAAGGACAAATTCGGGGACCTTAAGGCTGCCAAGCTGTTTCTTGGTTAATGCCGATATACTTGATTTGGGTAAATTTGTGTTGGTGCATCCAAATAATGGAAAGGCACTAAATCAGGATTCAGGGGACCTAGAATTGAGTCTTGGCTCTACCACTATCTGTGTGACTTTGAATAAGTCACCCGGCCTCCATGAACTTCATTTTCCCAATCGCAAAAATGCACTATGTCATCCCTCTTGTTTCTTTCAACTCTAACAAGCTACAAATCTATAAACCTATAATGTTCCAACTCCAAAAATAGAACACTTCAAGTTTTTGTTCAGTGTGTTGCATGGGGAATCCTTTTTATTTATTTCTTTTTTCCGTGCATGGGTTTGATTTGATGGGCACAGAGGTCACTTCTAACTCTGATTTTTTTCTGGTGGTTTGGTCACATCTGCCTCTTTGTGATCCCATTCGGGGCTTTCTTGGCAAAGATACTGAAGTAGTTTGCCATTTCCTTCTACATCTCACTTTATAGATGAGGAAACTGAGGCAAACAGGATTAAGTGACTGGCCTAGGGTCACCCAGCTGGTGAGTGTCTGAGCCAGATTTGAACTCACAAAGATGAGTCTTCCAGACTCGAGGCCAGACCCTCTATCCGCTGCACCACCTAGCTGCCCTCTTCCAACTCTGACACATAGTGAATGTATGTAGAGCATAGAAAAGGATAACAAGGTAATGCATGCCACATATTCTTTATTGCATTCTGGACCCAAATTGAAGGTTTTAATAATACATTTTAAAAATCAGAATGAGAGATCACAGGGAAAGAGAATGAGAAAAACGGTAGTAGTTTTACTATTAGTAAATTAGTAAACAAAAAAATAGTAGTATAAAGGGTTTTTTTGGGAAGCTCCTAGTATTTAAAATGTCTACAGATATTTCATGAGGGATCAATACTCCTATCATTGGAATCTGGTCAAAAAACTACATATAGGAAAATGATCAAGAAATCCTGTTTGAATTTCACTCCAGCAGTTCCTCACCCTCTGGTCTTTCAAGGATTCTAACTAAAAGTTCCCAATGAGGAGAAAATGTGTATTGCACCAAATTGGCTATATCTTCCTTTTCAGCATATAAATCCCAAGATAGCTAACCAGCATGTGTCAAGCCTCCAGCAACACGCTTCAGATGAGCTGGATAAGCCCTGAAGCTTCTGCTACCTGAGTATGAGCTGGATAAGCCCTGAAGCTTCTGCTACCTGAGTATTAAGGATAAACAGTGAGAGTGACTCAGTATTTGGTGTAGGTTGAATCTCCATACTAGCATGTTGTAATGATAGCCTTTCCCACTAGGGGCATCAGTTCTCAGAACTCATTCATCTTGTACTGTTCTGAGTATACACAAAAGTTATTTTTCAGAACCATTCTGTTTCTCTGAGTTTTCCTTGTTGACTAGGTCCCTCTAGCTGTGAGAGAAAAGCAGGCAGATGAGTTGAATCTGTTTAGTCTTCACAGAATCATCCTTGAGAGAACAACCATCATATGTCTATAACAATAGATAAATGATAACAGATAGCACAGCTTCCAATAGAGTAAAATGATATACGACATAACTGTAGCTAATTTAAAAACGGCTCCATTTAACATTGATTTTGGTTAAATATTAATAACAAAAGAAAAAAGAGAAAATAGTTTGTCCCTCAAAGTATTTCAATATAGAGAATTTTTTTTAAAGATTTCTTTAATATTTCTTAAATTAATCTAGAAGTAGATGATTAAAGTTAGTGGGATATTAGAGCCCAAAGAAAGTGCCTTGATCTTAATTGCTCCCCAATTAGATTTGTGAATTCCATTTGCTGAACTGTGATAATACTGCTCTAAACTGTGTAGGCCAGAGCAAGCCAATTCAGCCATTTGAGATACTTAATTGGTAAAATAAGGGGTTTGAATTAGGGGTATAAGCTCTAGAGTGGGAATTTTTAAGCTGTGATCCATGAACACACACACACACACATACACACATACACATACACATATATATACATACATATGTTTATATATAACACATGTACCAATGTATATATACATATATGTATTATATATATATATATAAACTATTTCATTATAATTGCCTTCCTTTGCAATCCTAAATTTTTGATTCTGTGCATTTAAGAACATTTTTTTTTCTTTCTGAGAAAGGCTGCATAGGCTTCACCTCACTGCCAAAAGTGTCTATCACACAAAGTTAATTAACATTTATTAAGTATTTACTATGTGCCAGGCAGTGTGCTAAGCTCTGAGGATACAAATAGAGACAAAAGACAGTCCCTACCTTCAAAGAGCTCATAGTCTAATGGAATTTAAGAAGATTAATTAAGAAACCATCAGTTAGAGGTAGGAAGTACATGAGAGGCCATTTAAGCCATATTTTATAAATAAGGAAACTGAGGCAGAGAGAATTTATAGATCTAGAATTAGAAGAGACCTCATATGCCATCTAGTCTAACTCTCATTTTACACAAGAGTTTGAAAAAGAGTCTTAGAGAGGCCATAGATTAAGAAATTGACAGGACCTCAGAGGCCATTATTACGACCCCCAAGTTTTACAAAAAAGGAAGTTGAGGCAGAGGGATCTCACAGTCCTAGAATTAGAAGGGACTTCTGAGATCATTATCCAGTCAAAACACTTATTTTTAATAAAAAAAGGCAACTGAGGTCCAGGAGGGTAAATTACATTGAAACTAAGCATGAGAGATGGAAGAAGTAAGCACTCAGGATGATATAAACAATCTGTTGAAGAAGTAAAAGCTATGTAGTTTTCCTTTTAGAGAAAAACAGCGACATACATCATAGGGTTCAAAGCTGAAATGGATTCATAATTTACTGATGAGGAAACTGAGGACCAAAACAAGGAAGTCATTTGTCTAAGGCCATGCAATCAAAAGGACAGAGCTAGGATTTGATCTCTGGTCTTCTGGGCTCAAAAATCCACAGATTTTTACCACCATACCACAGTTAACTCTACTCTACTCCCCCCCCCATACTCTTAACCTGTGGTCCACAAACACCAAAAGAGTCTGCAAAAATATTTCAGAACATCTTTGAACTTGGATGTGGAAAAATACATCTTTATTCTAATTTATACACTTTATTCTAATTTATAGACTTTATTCTAATTCTTACAGAATTTATTCCAATTTGATAGACTTTGTTTGTAATCCTACGTATTTTGTTTTGTGTATTTAAAGACATTATTCTGAAAATGGATCCATAGGTTTCACCAGGCTGCCATGACCCACAAACAGGTTAACAGCCTCTTCCTAAATTGGAAGCTAAATCAAAAGAGGCAAGGCATTTTGCTCTAGACAATTAATGTGAGCGTTAAGGAACCAAATTAAAAGGCTGTCAAGTTCTGAAAATGGACAAAGCTCCATGAAAGTCATCCCTTCCGCCATAGAGTGCTAACCCTTGCTACATTAGAACATGGGCTCTCGTTTTTCTTCCCTTGGGAGCAATGTTAAAGGAAATACATCATGCCAATTTCCAGAGGTAAAAGCATCAAATGAAGGAATGAGATGCCTCTTGACTTATACCTTGAAATACATCTATTCCTCTCATCCGCACAAATTTGACTGAGCAAGCCAGGCACTGGAGTCCATTACTCATTCCATGTCATTTCCTCTTGCAGATTGGGTCTTAGTTTCAACAGCATTTCTGCGATGGACAATGGATCTCTGGCTAACACACCCCGCCTGAGAGAGCTTCACTTGGACAACAACAAGCTTCTCAAAGTGCCTGGAGGTCTGGCGGAGCATAAATATATTCAGGTAACATAGTTACACCTGGACCCTGGTGTGCAGTGCAGATACGGATAAACTTCCTTATGAGAGGATTATAGAGGACAAAGAGTAAATGTGCAATTCTGGTGGTTAAAGGAATTTTACTCAATAGGGTTTTTTTCGGCGATGGTGTTTTGAAAGGGAATGACAAAGATTTGAGAGGCTGATTGTCATTGTATACAATGGGTTGGCCTTGAAATCAAAGCATATCTTCATTCAAGTCTTGACTCTGAGACATCCTTGTTCTGTGACAATGGAGAAGTTACATTACCTTTTCATGCTCTGGGTAATCCTTTAAGATCACAAATTACCCAGAAGTTGCCAGTGAGCATCAGTGAAGGGAGTTTCTACACTTAGATTTCTCCATACCAATGAAATCACTGGTTTTGTAGGTCTGAACCAATGTATACACATACACACAGTACAAAACATACTATAATTAACAAAAAGTGTATTAAAAGTCTTCTTAGACACAAATCTTCAACTTGAAATTTGCTATCATAATCCTGCCTGGAGACTTAAAACTAGGGGTTTGGGGGTGGGGCTGGCAAAGGTTTTAGCAACTGGAAAAAAAGTTGCATGACACAATTTAAATTTAATCTGTATTATTAACATTTCTTCCATTACCTTCTTGTGTCTAGACAATCAACAAAACAATAAATCAAGCCCTGATTTGTAGCATTTGCCAATTTTAGGAGGAGAAGTGCTCATGATGATTTTTTAAATAAGCATTTTTAACTTTTTTAAAATAAGAATTTATTGTTTGTGAGGTACTATGCTAAGTGCTTTATGAATGTTTCATTCTATCCTCACAAAAGCCCTGGGAAGTAGGCACTATTAATAAATGGTTCCCATGAGCCAGTTTCAGTGGGCTCTAACGCACCCCTGAGTGCTCATGAACTATAAGTTAGTTTTAAGTGACAAGTCAAGTCGCTTTTGATATGAATGGACCCTGGAAGAAGATAGCAATGACACTTTTAACTTTCCCAGTATTTGACAGCTATGAAGCAAATTGTTGAATTAGAAGAAGACTCATGCACAGAGTAAAATAAGCAGCCTCTTTATTGTAAATTATCTGTACCTGCTAAAAATGATGAGAAGATACAACTTAGTGGTTCAGTGATGTTGGAACAGAGTAACAGAACAAAGTTTTTGTAGACAGTAGGTCCCAACAAAACATATACTGGATTTGGAGTTAAGGAACTTAGGATTTAACCCTGGTTTTATCACTTAGTACTCACATAACCTTAGGTCTCCTTCTTTGGGCCTCAGTTTCCACAATTGTACAATGAAGGGTTTGGACTAGATGACCTTGCAGGTCCCTTTCAATTCTTAGTCTACAATCCTAGTGTTCCTAAGGACTGATCAGAAAGCCAGCTTTGTTTCCATTCATTCTCAACATTATGTTTCTGACATTGAATGGGCACCATGTTTCTCAGAAATCACAACAGAATAATTAAAAGTAAAATGTCAAGGTTGGATTGGATTCTCTCTGGGGTCTCTTCCAACTCTTCATCTACGATTCTATGGTCCTATGATCCTAGAAAAGATAATGTGTACAGAGAATTCATAAGTTGTCCACTTAGAAACTCTCTCCATTATGCAATTATTTTAAAGTATAATTTTGGCTTTTAGCTTTTATAATGGCATAAATTCATTTTGGTAGTCAGTTAACCATTGGAGCTTTCTTATTATATTATCTTTAGAGTCTATGCTCTTAGACTACCTGCAATTGAAACCTTATTAAAAAGCTATCCTTTGTAACTTCAGTGGGGTCTAAGAAAGAGCCATATCACGTAGATCAAAGCATCATAGGCATAGAGCTAGAAGAGACTGAATCACAAAAATAAGAAATGACTTTCCCAGGGTCATGCAGCTAATAAGTATTTGAGGCAGGATTTGAACTCAGATCTTTCTGATCACTGTTCCATATTTTCTTGAGAGAGAGAGAGAGAGAGAGAGAGAGAAGAGAGAGAGAGAGAGAGAGAGAGGTATGTGGCCAGAGGTACTTGTCTCCATATTAAAGTTGGAACGAAGCCACCTGGCTTGGCCAGCATCTTTTTTTTTTTAAGCTTCACTTCAAGTTTCCCATCAAGATGATAAAATGAACTAATGAGTGTAAAGTTCTTTGTTTAACCATAAAACTGGATGAAATGTCAGCTACAGTTACCGATATTATTGTCATTGCTCAATCTTACATGACTTTATTTGTTTTTCAAGGGGTAAGGGGAGGGGAAGTATAAAAGTAAGAATTTTCAGAGGAAAAAGAAGGAAGTTTGAAACTAAAATAAATACCACTCTACAAAATGTGCCCTAACATTGGAGCAAAGTGTTCCAAAAGAATAAACAGATTACATGGTCATATATTTCACATTAAGACAAACTATCTCAGAGCAGCAGCTGCATCTTCAATGTCTCAAAGTTGGATTCAGAGTCTCAATTTCCTCATAGGGCTGTGAGGAGGACAAAATGAGATAATATCTATATAATACTTAGAAAATCTTAAGGCACTGAGTAGATGTGAACTGTTATTATGTTTATTCATTAGTAACATGCTGACAGCAGTAACTTTATTGTTATAATAATAAAAGGCAACCATTTAATATGCCTTAAGATTTGCAAAGTGTTATATATATATGCATATTATTATCTATTTATTATCTATTATTTTATTTATATTGTATCTTTATTATCATATATTAGCTTTACATATATTGCATATGTTATATTTTGCTTCTCATAACAACCCTATAGGTAAGTGTCATTATTGTCTCCATTTTACAGATAAGGAAACAGAGGCTGAGAGAGGTTATGGGACTTGACAGGGTTACGTAGGTAGTATTTGAGACAGGATTTGAACACAGGTCTTCCTGACTGCAAGTAGAACATTCTATTCACTGTAACACTTGGTAATTCCATCAATTTCTTGGGATATTTACCCAAAACTTTGTGGCTCAGAGTATTATTTTTTCAGGGTTTGAAAGTCTGTATGATTCTTCATATTATGCACATTCTCTTTTTCGTCTTTCTTATAGTTACCTCACTACCCATCTTTCCATCAAATGGCTGACTGTGACTTCTACCTATAAAAAGAGCACAGTGTTCAATAGTGACTTACGTAAATGTCAAGCACTCATTTATATACATTAGTTCACACCTCACATTAATGTAATCTGTAGTCTGTCTCCAGTCTTTAAAGGTTTAAAAAATCAGACTTTATAATTTTGTTTCCAAGTAGTTAGCCTATATGTAGTATAATTGGAAAAGCAGTCACTCCTCTGTTCAAGAAGCTGGTATTGCTTCCTGTTGCCTACAGGATAAAATATAAATTTCCCTGTTGGGCAATTAAAGTTGCTCCAGACTTGGTTCATATTTATCTTTTAGGGCTGGTTAATTAGCGACTTTACGAAGGAATGAAACAAGCATTTATTAAGAGCCTGTTATGTGTAAAGCACTTGGTTAACATACTGGCGGTACAAATAGAAACAATCTCTACTTCAAACTCTCTAAAACAATCCTTCTCAACTCCACTTTTGTGAAATAACAAACAACTTATTCAAAGGACATGAATGAAAAATGAGGTAAAAAGGATATATTGGGTAAAATCAATTTCTTTTTAAAGTAAATGATTTACTGTTTTAATATTTAAAAAAGGAAAATGGTTTTAAAGCAATTTTGTTACTTTCAATGAATTTTGAGATGGTTTACCCATTTCCCATAATTCTATGTTATAGGTGGTCTACCTCCACAACAACAACATTTCCAACGTGGGATCAAATGACTTCTGCCCCCCAGGCTACAACACCAAAAAAGCTTCTTACTCAGGCGTAAGCCTCTTCAGCAACCCAGTACGGTACTGGGAAATCCAGCCCTCGACTTTCCGATGCGTCTACGAACGCTCCGCCATCCAGCTGGGGAACTACAAATAGATCTAGAGAGAGAGAGTGGAAGTGAAAGAGGGGGTTTGGTTGTGGAACAGCTAAAAATAATGTGGCAAAGGCCTGTTAGTGTAAAGCTAGATACTGGAAATCTAACTGTCAAGCAGACTTTCCCTTTACAATTAGTTCACTATGCATTTAGACCAAATATGCAGTTGAAATAATTGCCTACCATGATTTAAAAAAATAATAATAATATTTTGCCTGCAATTTTCAGCCTACTTTCTGAAACATCTTTCAAGTTTCTCCCAGTTTTCACAAATTGTTGTATATGAGATTTAAAGTAGACATCTGTCTAACATTTGATCATTAAACTTTTAGCTTTCGAAATCTTGACAATGGTTCAAGTTTAAAAGGAAACTTTTTTTTTCTTTTTTGCTAATTCCTGAAGCAATCATTGTCTTTGGCTTTAATTCAAACCCTGGAGGTTTACTATTCATATCCACTATCATCTTGTAAGCATCATGTTGAATGTATCTATTTACACAGGCTATGTAAAAAGCGCTATCATCATTGTTTTGGCAAAAAAAAATACTTATAATGTATTCATATTTACATTTTTTAAAAAGTGTTGGTTTACAAACCTTCCCTGAACAGAATCGTTTAAAGAAAGCACAACTCACTTTGGCTACCAAAATAATAAATCATTTCAAGTTCCAGGCATTCTCATCGGTGTCCTCTACTTTACACTCTGAATGGATGGGTGTTGTTGATGAATGGGTGACTTGCATAACTGATGGATGAGCTTAGGTTTTTTAATGGTACAAAGAATAATAGAATTGGCAGGTTCCTTGTAGAGAGAGTTGGTTCAATGGAAAGAACAGTCACTTCGCTAGTCAAGTAGCCACTCTATGAGTGTCAACAACTCTGTGCTCTAGGTTGACTGCCATATTACCTATCTCTTTGATATTGCATAGGTTGTCTACCATATCAGCCTCTTGGACTTCCAAGCTTCCAAACTGGCTTCATATATATTTTGTATCTACTTATCTATCTACACGCTGAAGAGGGAAATGGCAAACAACTCTAGCATATTTGCCAAGACAGTCCCAAATGGGATCATGAAGAGTTGGACATGACTGCAAAATGACTGAACAATAAATCCATGTACATGTTGCATCATCTCCCATCTACCACCTGCCACCCACCGTAGAATGCAGGCTCCTTGAAAGCAAGGACTACTTCATTTTTGTCTTTGTACCCCACCCCAGCACCTAGTGCAGTATTTGGGGCATATTATGTATTTAAATTCATTGGTGATGAATTTTATATCTCCATCAATGTCTCCATCATTTGGTTCCAAGCTTATTGTCCTCACTTATATAGGCTACACATGTTCTAGCTGATCTAGTTTACTTCTTGTTCCCAGTACACAATATTCCATATCCCATCTCTACACCTATACATCATGCCTGGAATTAACTCTTTCCACCTTTTAGGTTCCTTACCTCCCTTCATAGTTCTGCTTGTGCCACTTCCTACAGGAAGCCTATCTGAATCCTTGTGGTTTCTAATGCACTCTTCCAACCATAAATTCCATTTTACTCTCGAGATTTCATTTTGCCTTTTTGTTACGCTAGTGTCTCATACAATGTCTAGTCCTCATTTGGTACTTGAGAAATACTTGTTGACTTGAATTGAATTTTGATTAGTAGCATGTGGTTCCCAAATGCTGCTTTGCCATTTATTGGTCATTCCATGACCTTGGGTAAGTCACTTTATTTTTCTGTGGCTCAGTTTCTGAGCCTATGAAATGAAAGAGTTGAAGAAACTGGCCTCTAAAAACATTTTCTAGTTCCAAATCTATGACTCCTAGATAGAGCTGGAAGAGATCTCAGAGGCTATCTAGTCTGAAACCCCTTCATTTTACAGATGGGGAAACTGATGCCAAGAGAAGTTAAATGAATTGCCTGAATTCACGTAGATAATACATCTTGTTTTCAGTTAATATTTCAAGGAACTCCATTTTGTGTGTGTGTGTATACTCCTGAAATATGCAACAGATCATTATCATATAAGACAGAAGATCTCTCTATGTCATTAAAATTAATCAAACTAGTAGGGAGGGATACCCACAAATATGGCAGAATCACATAACATAAGACTCGGAAGAGATTTCAGAGATCAGTTAGTTCAAATAATACCTGAACAAGAATTCTGTTGACAATATCCCTGAAGAATGATTTTCTAGCTTTGACTCTACACCTCTAGTGTGTAGGCAATCTGTTAAATTTCTGTTTAGCACTATTCAGTAGGAAGCTTTCTCTACTTTGAGCCAAAAGCAACTCCTCCATACTTTCTACCCATTGTTTCTAATTCTCTGTATAACTAGTAGGTCAGACCCCAGATGGCCAGTACCCCATGTCTAGCAAATGCACCATGTTGGAGTAGGCAACACAAGAGGAAATAGGATGATTTATAAACAGCAGTGGGGAATTCCAATGAGGCAATGGATATATCTCCCTGTAAACAAGCATTTTAGGAAGTTATGGCAATGGGGAATGGGATTTTCGCTATAAGACCTGGGTTTAAGGGGTTGGACTCAAATTCCCAGGAGGATTGGAATAAATCAAAGACCCTAGTCCCACAAAAGCTGGGACCCTGGATAGGACAAAACAAAGACTTGGTTTTTGGAACCAGGGTAAAAGGTTGGGTGGCTTAGTCCCAGGGAGCAAAACAAGAGTTCATTCTTAGAATGGGCTTATCAGGTTAAGGAAGACCACAACAAAAGTATGAAAGCAGAAGACCTTCCATGTTCTCTTTTTTTGAGGCTGGATTGATCTCAGAGACAGGGGTGGGAGTGAGTCTTCAAGTAGGGATTAAGTCTCCCTAGCTGTGGGTATTGGAGGACTGCTAGAGCAGACAACTAGGCCACTCCTATAAGGATCACAGAACAGTAGATTTTTCAAAACATTCATTTTTTATAAAATGTTGAGTTCCAAATTTTCTCTCTTCCTCCCTCCCCTCACCCTTTCTTCCTTCTCCTCCCCCCTCTCTAAGACAGTAAACAACTTGATATAGGTTATATATGTGCAATCATGGAAAACATAATTCTACATTATTCATCTTATGAAAGGAAAAAACTAAACAAAAGGAAAAAACCACAAAAATTGAAGTGAAAATCAGTATGGTTTGATCTGCATTCAAACAGCGTCAGTTCTTTCTCTGGATGTGGACAGCATTTTCCGTCATGAGTCTTTTGGAATTGTCTTGGATCATTGTATTGCTGAGAAGAGCTAAGTCTATCAACATTGATCATCACACAGTGTTGTTACTGTGTACAATATTCTCCTGGTTCTGCTCTCTCCTCTCAGCATCAGTTCATGTAAGTATTTCCAGATTTTTCTGAAATCCACAAACTTGTCATTTCTTGTGGATCAGTAGTATCCCGTTACATTCATATACAACAACTTGTTCAGCCATTCTTAAGTTATGGGCATCTCTTCAATTTCCAATTCTTGGCCACCACAAAAGTAGCTGTATGTGAGTCCTCTCCCCCTTTTTTATGATCTCTTTGAGATATAGAGCTAGTAGTGGTATTGCTGGATTAAAAGGTATGCACGATTTGGTTCCCCTTTGGGCATAAGAACAGCAGATTGTTTGTTACAAAGAAAATGAGCTCCTAC
This sequence comes from Phascolarctos cinereus, assembly GCF_003287225.1. Taxonomy (NCBI): domain Eukaryota; kingdom Metazoa; phylum Chordata; class Mammalia; order Diprotodontia; family Phascolarctidae; genus Phascolarctos; species Phascolarctos cinereus. The sequence goes on along the minus strand of NW_027555514.1, from coordinate 260,060,099 downwards.
TTTATCCTTTCTTGTCTTTCAATGGAAGTACCCATAATGTCATAGATTTAGAACTGAGAGGGATCTTAGAGGCAATAGAGTTTAACTCATTCATTTTGCAGATAAAGAAACGAGGCACAGAGAAGTTAAATGTTTTGCCCAGAGAATATATCTGTAGCAGGTTTTAAACCATCTTTATTACTCCAAAGTCCTACCCACTATGCCACACTGCTTCAGGAAACAAATACCTGAAAGGGGAATTCGAATTGTTAGTTATACAGCTAGTAAGTGATGGAGCAGAAACTCCAAATCTAGATCACCTGAATTGAAGTTCTGGGATCATAGCTCTAGAACTGGAAGAATCCTTTTCATTTGAGAGACGAAAACACTAAAGCCCAAGCAAGTTAAATGACTGTGCACTGGACCCGGGCTCAGGACTGACTTCGAATCCGAATCCAGATTCAAACACTTCCTAGCTATGTGACGCCAAGCAAACCATTTAACCTCTGTCTGCCTCGGTTTCCTCTGGAAAAAATGAGAATAATAATAGAACCTCCCTTGTTGTGAGGACCAAATGAGATATTATTTGTAAAGTGTTTAGCAATAAAGTTTGGGATATAGTCGATGCTTAATAAATGTTTGTTCTTTCCCCTTTTCATCATATCACAGTTATTTTTTTCCATTCTTTACACTTACTCCATGCTCATTTACGTGGTGAGAGTTTTAATAAAGTCATCAAAACAAACACATTTCTAATATAGTCATTCAGTAAGAAAATTAGGATGTTTTTCCTTTTATTTTGGGGAACTCAACCTTCCAAATATACTTGCGTATTAAGTTAAAGTACATGACAATAGAGTTAGTTTCTAAAGTCTGAAGCCATGTTGCCTCAATTTCATTCATAATTGTTGGCATTTTAATATTAACACTAGATTATCTAGTATTGGCTGTAAACTAAAATAAGTCTTAAGTATGTTTCTCACTACACATATATGCATTTTTTTTTTGCTTTTTTTGTGTTTATTTTCTCAGAAGAGAGAACAAAGACATGTTATACCATGCACATGGATGAAATGTGAACATAACACCCCTCTCTGGGCTGGCTCTCCCACTTGCATTCACATTGCTATTCTGGATCCCCAGAGACTGGCTGATCACTTTTCCCGTCAGGTTTCCATGGGATGAGATTTCTAGCACTGTCCTTCATACGGCCCCCTATCCGATATGCTGCCCAATATCAATTAGCCAATTGATATCAGTTACCTTTACAAAAGGGTATCTAAGGAGAAGGTATTGTGAGAATAGCAGTTACAAAATAATCCACCCCCCTCAAATTAGGGGGTATACTCTTCCTTTAAAAAATACATACATGTATATGATACCTAGGGAGAGTGGATTCAAATTCAGTGACAAAGGTAGAGAGGTACACATATGGGCAGCAAATGAATGGACCGAGAACTGGCTTGCTCCAAACTCCTGATCGAATGGTATCCAAGGTGGCAAACCTGCGGCCTCGAGACCGTATGTGGCCCTCTAGGTCCTTGGATATGTCCTTTCAACTGAGGCCAAGTTTTACAGAACAAATCCTTTATTAAGGGGATTTCTTCTGTGAAGTTTGGATTCAGTAAAAGGGCCGCCCTTGAGGACCTAATGGGCCACATGTGGCCTCCAGGTCAAGGGTTCCCCACTCCTGGATAAACTGTTTAGCGTCTGCAACTAGGAAATCGCTAGATGACTCCCAAGGTCCACCACCAGCTCTGAATCTGTGATCTCATGATCTTCTGATACTATTTCTTGAATCCCACGCTGCCCAAGTTAGCTTCGGGACTAGAAGTATAAAGATAAACACACCTCACCAGTTGTTGCTTTTGTTTGAGACTGAAGGACGACGTCTATCATATATAAGCACTTACAGGAGGCAAAGTACAGGAACATCACATTTCTAGAAAAATCACATAAATTCTTTTTTCATCTTCAAGTTTAGAATTTTAGGGGAAAAAGTTTTGCTTTGTTTTTTTGTTTTTTAGTAGAAAAACCAGAAGCTAAGAGACTAATTAGGAACCTATCCATATGAGAGAGGTGATGAGGCCCTGCACCACGGCACTCAGGTGGCCATGTGAATGGAGCAAAGAGACACATCTGAAAGATATTTTGGAAGGGGGTTCAATAAGGCAAGTGACTGGATATGTGGCGTGAAGAAGAGTAAGGGTAATTTTAGGAGGCGGTGAAATTTAGTGACTTGTGTTGGAATCAAGAGGAAGCGGGAAGGAAGGAAGTATATGATCCAGGAAGACTTTTCACAGAAGATGGGTTCTGGGCTGAGCCTTGAAGCAAGATAAGGCTGGGGAAAGACCTAAAACAGAGAAAATGAATGTGCACAGAGAAAGTGTCTTAATAGATGCCTGGCTCCATGCCTGGAAGGCTCTCCTTTCTCAACTCCACCTACTCACTTCCCTGGCTTCCTTTAAGCCTCAATAAAATCCTGCTTCTCAGGAAGCCTTTCCCAACACCTCTTAATTCTAGTGCCTTCCACCCATTTATGCGCATGTGTGCGCATGCACGCGCGCACAGGCATGCGCACACACACACATATATATCTTGACACATACATATATATAGCTTTACGTATATGTGTGTTTGTGTATATATGTATGTGTGTGTTTATATATATATAGCTTGACATATGTATATATAGCTTGACAAATAAATGTATGTGTGTATGTGCATAAATGTATACATGTATGTATACACACACATATATTTATTTGACTGTTATCTCCCCCGTTAGATTGTAAGCTTTTTGAGAGCAGGAACTGTCGTTTACCTTTTTTTTTTTAATCTCTGGAACTTATCACAATACCAGGCACATAGTAGGGCTTAATAAATGTTTATTGATTGATTGAAATGTCATGAATCTTGTAAGTTTTTAAAACCTGGAAATAAGCCTCACAAATGATACGAACATGCCAATAATTTGATATTTGCCAAAGAAATCATATAAAAATATTCTGACAGTGTCTTTTTAAAAAGGTGAAAGATTTAGATGGATGAAAATTGTTTAAAAGTTTGTCTAAAATATTTAAATTACCCTGATTTGGCCTTGATTTATAATTTTCTTTCTCCCCACCCTTCCCCCCACTTCCATTTTGTCAAAGTGAATTTGTACCAGGAAGAACCATTCCTTCCTATTACGGGTTTTCCAGAAACTCTTTGACACTTCTCAGAAATTTTTCCATTACTTTCACTTATTAAATAAACCATCAACAATGAGAACTTTACTGGTAAATTATAAATTTGTAACTCAAATCTTTATTCCAAGCTGTCATCCTTTCTTTTCTGGATTATTGCAACCTCTCCAATATTAGTCCCTCAACTCTCTGAATTGCTTTCTTATTAAAGCACTAAATTACATTGTGAAAAATTTGCCACTTAAAATATATAAGTACCTTCCTTAAATATACACACACACACATATAATACATATGTATATATGGATGTGTGCATATATGTGTATATATACATATATATGTATATATATTTACACACACCCAAATCAGCAGACAAATACAAATCAGGGTAAAACTCCCTCTGGATTGCTTTAAAATTCTTCACCAGGTTACCTAGGTTACCCAAAATTCCTCACACCCTCTCTGGTATCAGGGCAAATGTCTTCAGAGTCCTTAAAATTAGAGTATTTCAATAGTAGATTACCACAGGGATAAGACCTTAGAATCAGAGTGCAGTTTCACAGTCTTGTGGAACCTTAGCTTCCTCTACGTTACACATGAGGAAAACAGAGCACAGAGAAACACCCCAAATCACACAGGTGGACAATGATGGAGCTAGGATTTAAATACAAGTTTCTAGGTTTTAGGGCTGTTGCCCTGTCTAGGACTCCATACTGCCACCACTATTTGCCAGTTGTCTCTACATGCTCCATTCCCTTGGCATTTCTAGGTCAACAGTGCTACCCTCCAATGATTGTCTACTGACATGAGCTGGTGAATCTTAGGGACACCAGCTTTGTCATTTAAAGAAAGGTTTCCTGACTTAGCTGAGGGACCCTGATTCTGCTTGATTGCTAGAAATAAATAGTTGTGGAATAGACATGAAAGATGACAGCTGAACAATGGGCAGAGATGAAAAGAAAAAGGAAGAGGTGAGCTGTGACTGGAAGTTGGGTGCCAGAAGGTTTTTATTTTTGTTTTGCGTATAATAGACAATGGAAATTACTGTTCACCTTAGGGTATTATAGAAAGATGTTAAAACAGAAATACTGAATGTAGTTACCAGGGCATTAAAAACCAAGATATAGAATGAGATAGCAAGAGAGTAACTAACTCCTCTCAGTAAGTTCAAGTTACCAGGCCCAGATAAACTATATTATATAATAATAAAGAAACATCCAGATGAGGTTACTGAGCTGGCAATTGACCAACTCTGAAAATTTATGGAGAATGGTAGAGATTCTCGAAGAGGAAAGATGGAAAAAATTTTGTCAAAATTACAAAAAACAGGGAGATTTATTTTATAATGATGACTCATAATTCCTTGTAGAATTCTTTTGCTTTTGTTCCGTCATGGTCGTGTCCCACTTTTCAAGAGTTTGTCTGAGTTTTGTTTGTTTATTTTGTTTTTGCTTGTTTGTTTGCAAAAATACTAGAGTGGATTGCCATTTCCTCCTCCAGCTCATTTTACAGAAGAGGAGCTGAGGAAAATAGGGATAAGCGACTTGTCCAGGGTCACACATCTAGTTAGTGGCTGGGGCCAGATTTGAACTCAAGAATATGAGTCATTTTCTACAACTCATTCCTCAATTCCTTGCAATTTGGTTTCTGACCCCACAAATTGACTGAGAGGTCTAACAAGCCATTAGTGGTCCCCTCAGTAAGCAGAGCTGGAAGCATCAGTAGACTAGCAAAGGGAAGAATCAGCTGGGTAGACCTGCTGCAATTTTTGCCTTGCTCACCACCATAGGAGAGAGAGAAATATATTAATTAAATATATTAATTAATATACATTATATGTATTATATGATATGTATACATATGTATACATATATGTATTATATGATACATAATATAACATACATTATACTATAAAATAATATAATAATCAAAATATTAGTTTTAGTTCAACAGACAATTGAATGTCTTTGCAACGTCAATGAGTCGACAGGAATTAGAAAATGCTTGTGCATGCCCTAAAAAAGGGAAGGAAAAGGCCCCTCTATTACATACTTCCAGAAGCAAGCTTACTAAGCCAACACGTAGAATGGCAGCTGACACAGATTACTGTGCATGCACTAAGGACAGGTCCCTATAAGCCATTTTCCTCATTAAACTTTGTGTTGACTTACTTGTGTACTTGTATACCTAATACAACAAACATTTACTAAATGCCTACTATTATTAAATGCCTACTACATTTGTTAAATATAAGGTACTGTGCTAGGCTTTGGGGTTTCAAAAAGAAAAACCAGAATCATGGCCCTTAAGGAATTACATTCTTTTGGGTGGGAATAATGGATTATAGATTTAGAAGTAAGATTTTTTTTAATTTAGTTGAATGAATATAAAAGGCACAAATCTGGAAGTTATAGATAATATGTTAAATTACAGATTCAGTGTAAAAAAAACTATTCAGGTGAGCATGATGAAGATAAAATTTAATAGGGATAAAATGTAAAATCCTACAGTTGGTTTAAAGAAATAAATCAACTGCATCTGTGCCAAACGAGGAATACATAAGTAGATAACAAAGCATGTAGAAGAGATCTATGGGATTTAGTGCCTTTCAAGTCACTATAGAAAATCTGCACTCATGAAATCTTGGTCTTCGTTAAGAGAGATGTAGTGCCAATGGAAAAAGGGGGCTCATAGACGTATAGATCTAGAACTGGAAGTTCTTCAGAGACTACGTAGTTCAACTTCTTCATTTTACAAAGGTGGAAGCTGAGGTCCACAAAGGTTCAGTGACTTTCCCAATGTGCCATCAGAGGTGGAATTTAAACCCAAATTTTCTGTCTCCAAAGACAGTATTCTCTCCAAAGCTCTGCACTGGTCAGACCACAATTGGAGTTTTGTGTATATAACTGGCTACCACATTTCAGGAATGGTTTTGACAAGTTGGAGAGTGACCAGAAGAGATAATGAGACTCACAACCACGTCATACAAGGGACAAATGATGGAAATAGAGAACTTATCCTGGAAATAGGAAAACTTAAGGACTGTCATGTAAAAAGGAAATCAGACCTCTACTTGGGCTGCAGAATTGAAGACCATAGTGTGGAGAAAAGGAGGCTAGGGGGAAAGGCTTTCTCAGATTCAGTCACCTCTCTACTCCTTTGAAGAGTACAGGAACTGGACCTATGGTTTCAGTGGTCCAGTGAGCAAATTTCTCTGTACCTACCCTTAGGGAGGTGGCTTAAGTGACTTACCTATGATCACATGGCCATTATGTGTCAAAGGTAGGACTTGAACACAGGTCTTTCTGCTTTCAAAATCAGCTCTTTATCTGCTAAGCCATGATATCTCTCACGTTTACAAAAAACATACACTAGTAATAGGTGGCCAACTTATTGAGAGGCAGGAATAAACAAGTACTATCCAAGCTGAGAGGGAGTCTACTTCAGAAGTTCTTAAGCTAAGAGTCTGAACTTTCATTCATATACATACATACATGCATGCATGTGCATGTATGCATGTGTATATGTATACATACACATGTATGTGTATATATGTATAGATATGTTTTGAAAACTGTATTTCAGTATGATTGATTTCCCTCGTAATCTTATTTTCTTATGCATTTAAAAACAAGGGGGTCATAAGCTTCACCAGACATTCAGAGGGGTCCACAATACAAAAAGGTTAAGAATCCTTGCTTCGTCTATGAACTGATGCAGAATGAAGGGAATAGAACCAGAGGAACAATTTATACAATAACAACATCATTGTAAAGACAAGGAACTTTAAAAGATTAAAGAACTCTGATCAACACGATGACCCTGCGGCGCTCAAGGTGACCCATGATTAAACAGGCTACCCATTTTCAGATAGAAAAGAGATAGATTCAGGGCACAGATGTGTAGACTGAGTTCATCGCCTCTCTGTTGGGAGGCGGGTAGGCTGTGCAGGGTACAGATGTGTAGAATGAGAGAAATATTTTTTGAACCTAGCCAATGTGAGAATTTGTTTTGCTCAACTATACATCTTTATTGTAAGGGTTTTAATTTACTTTTTTGTTTCAGTCTTTTCTCTACTTTTCACTGGGAAAGAGTGAAAAAGAGAAAATAACCTTAATGAATTAAAAAACACATTTAATTTTAAAAAGACCCCTTAATTTAGCAGGTCCATGTTATTTTCTAGATTTCTAGCTTTACAATCTAGTTCTTAAACAGCATTTTTCCCCTGAGAAATCAGTCAGGAAGTGGGTGTTGGTCCTTTCTTGAGACAACAAGAGGCCTGTTGGAGCTGCTGCTTGTCTTAAACATGGTCTTAATTATTACTTTGTAGACAACCCTCTCTCAGGGCTGATTGTAAGGGCCGTGATTAGGGATTGTAACACTAATTTTCCCAGTGCTCTCCTGTCAGAAAAGCCTTTCTTTGTCAAGGTCATTTGTATCCCCCAACAAACAAAGCTCTGTCTATTCATCAGTCAGCCTGGCTGGACTTTGGACAAGGATCCTCAAAGAAAACAAAGTCCCACCTGTCAGGCCAGGATGTGGGAGCGATGGCTGAATGCACAGAGTAACATCTGGCTGCATAAATCCTTTCTTTACTGTTTCCTGATGCACAAGAAAGTGCTTTGTCCTCTGAACTGCAGACCCAGCCTCATTACTTGTGGCACTCCAGATGTTTTCTCCTACTTGGGGACAGCCACAGGAAATTTCTTTTACATTATGATTTTCATTTCTATTAATTCTAGTGGTATTGTCCTTCCCCTCTTTTATTTCCTCCCTAAGCTCTCTTTTATATTGCCCTGTTGTGCATTTTTAATGTTTTACAGAGGCAACCTCTCTTAAGTTCAAAAGCCATCATCCTTCACACATGTGCACACTGGGATAATAAAGAGGAGATGTGCAGGCTTTGGGCTGTGTTTCTAGAGTAAAGTAGGTTCTTTACTTCCCAGTGATTTTGCAAGCACTGTCTCATAATGTCCAACAGAGGAAACACAAACCCACCATCAAGGGCTCTTAACCTGAGATCCACAAACTTGTATTTAAAAGTAAAAAAAAAATGATAACTACATTTCAAAATTACTTTTCTCAGTTGTATATTCTTTACACATTTACAACAATGATCCCAACTAGGGATTCATAGGTTTCACTGTGCTTCTAAAGGGCTCTACGACATACCAAAGGTCTTTCAGAAGCCCTGTTCTAGAGATTTTGAGCTTACCTCTTTTTATTTCCTTTCTAAGCTCTTTTTGTTCAATCATTTCAATTGTGTCCAATTCTTCATGACCCCTTTTGGGGTTTTCTTGGCAGCGATATTGGAATGGTCTGCCATTTTCTTTCCAGCTCATTTTACAGATGAGGAAACTGAGGCAAACAGTTAAGTGACTTGCCCAGGGTGACATAGCTGGTAAATGTCTGAGGTTGGATTTGAACTCAGGTCTTCCTGAATCCAGGCCCCATACTTTATCTACTATCTAGGCCACCTAGCTGTTCTGGTAAGCTCTTAAACAACCCCTTTAAATCCATTAAAAAAAAGAAAACTTTACATAGGCAACTTTTCATTTCTAAGTTCAAAGGCAAACATCTCTCATATGCACGCTTTTATACAATTATGAAGAGACATATACTTGGTGTAGCTTGTGTTTAGAGAATAAAGTATCTTCTATATTTCATAGTGTGTTGTCAAATTAAAATTAAAATATCAAAATACTAAAATTCTTATTAAAATTCCAAAGGGATCACAGACAAACCTGGAGAAAAAGCAATACCCAATAATTTTGGTGTTTGCGATTAATGTTCTTCCATTACACTGTATGCTCCTTGAGAGTAGGGACTGTTGCTTGCCTCTTTTTGTATCCCCAGCAGTTAGAACAGTGCCTAACACACAGTAGGCATTAATAAATCTTTTTTTTTTACTTTTTAAATTTATTAAGCTTAAGTACAAAATAAGAAAAGGAAAAAAAACAACATTGCCATGTACCCAGCAGAACATGAGAGGATTTAATATAAAGCAGTAAATTTCCATTTCAAAAAGACCTGCATAATAAATACTAGACATTGTTTTCAAAGCTGTTCAGTTTTTCTGTTTCCTTGTAGTTTTTTTTTTGCTCTCTGCTGTGAACTTTTTTACTTTATTTTTTCCCTCCCTCCAGCCCCCAACCCACTCCCCAAGGAAGGCTAAAATTAATCATGGCATGGCATCACATAAATAGGTTAGGTAAAATTGTCATTTTTATTGTATTCACTTTACCTACCAATGAACAATGAATATTACTTCAATTATGTATATCTAACTTCACATAAAAAGTGTTTTATTTTTATATTTGTATAGTTCCTGTGTCTATTTTGGTAGGCATACTCTCAGGTATTTTATACTGTCTAGGTATTTCAAATGGTTTAAAATAATATTGAATAATATGGCTGACACATACTGTAGTTTCCCTAATTTTCTCTTTTGATTAAATCTATTTTAGCTTTAACTTTATCTCAAATCATGATTACTACCCCCACTTTTTATATAATCAATTCTGCTCCTGACCTTTATTTTATGTTCGTATGTGTCTCTCATTTTTATAGCATTTCCTGAAAGCAACGTATTGTTGAATTCCAATTTTTAATCTGCTACCAGTTTCCTTTTTATGGGTAAATTCATCTCATTCACATTCCAAGCCGCCATTACTTGTTGTGTATTTTCCTCCTTCCTATTTTTCCTGGCTACCTTTTTCACCCTATCCTATCCCTCTCCACTCCTCTGACCTACTTCTACCCATTACCTTCCTCTCCTATTCCTTAACCTGCTCACCCCTCCAAGAATCTCTCCCTTATCCTCTCCCTGACCCTATCTCCTTGCCTTCTTATTTCTTTTTGAATATGGAAGACTTTTATACCCTTCTAGATATGTACATTGTTACCTCTTTAACCCAATCCTGATGAGTGTAAGGCTCCAGCACTACCCTCCCTACCCACTACTAGGTTCTTCTCTATCAATTTTTCCTTGTATGTCTCATTTGTACAAGACAATTACCTTTTTAATTTCTCCCTATACAGTGTTATTTTTTTTTAGAATCACACTCAGCTCAGCTCATGCCTTTCTTTCAAACTACCCAAATAATGATGATAATCATAAGAATACTGCTAATATTTTCATATATACAAAGTAAAGTTTGACCTTATTAAGTCCCTTATAATTGGTCTTTAATGTTTACCTTATATTTCTCTGGGATGTTATATGTTGAATTTTCCCTGTTTTTGTCACAAATACCTGAAAATCTTTCAGTTTGTTAAATGACCATTTTATTTTTCATTCAGGATTATACTTATCTTTGTTGTGTAAATTACCTTTTGGTTGTAACCCCAGCTCTTTGCTCTATGGAATATAATATTCCCAAGACCTATGGTCCTTCAACATAATAGCTGCTAGGACTTGTGTAATCCTTATTGTAGCTCCATTGTATTTAATTTTTTTTTCTTTGTTGCTTCCAATATTTTATCCTTAACTTGGAAGCTTTGAAACTTGGCCACAATATTCTTGTAAGTTTTCCTCCTGGGTCTCTTTCAGGTGGTGATTGAGGTGTTTTTTCTATTTAACCATTGCTTTCTTGTTCTAAAACTTCAGGGCAATTTTCCTTGATAATTTATTATAATATTGTATCAATATTCCTTTTTTAATCATAATTTTCAGGCAGTCTGGCTATTTTTAAATTATTTCTCCTCAATCTGTTCTCCAGATTAATCGTTTTTTTGGTATTTCATATTTTCATCTACTTTTTCATTCTTTTGATTTTGTTTTATTATTTCGTTGTGTCTTAGAACATCATTAGCTTCCCTTTGCCCAATTCTAGTTTCCCAGAATTATTTTCTTTGTTAAGTTTTTGGCTTTCTATGTCAAGTTGGTTGATTTCTTTTCATAGTTTTCTTGATTTTCTTAGATTGCTCTTATTTTTTCTCCTGATTTTTCCTCACTCTCTCTTATTTTATTTTAAAAATACTTTTAAAGTTCTTCTAAGAAATCTTTTTTTTTTTTGTACTTGGGACCATTTGCTGTTTCTCATCGAAAAAGGACTGTCTTTTTTAGCTCTGTTATCTTCCTCTGAATATGAACCCAGATCTTCTCTATCCCCATAGTAGATGTCTATGGTTCTTTCTCCTTTGCTTGTTGATTTTTATTTATTTATTTTTTGTTTTATTTTATTTTTTTGCAGCTATTAATGTGACCAAGTTCTAGTCCCAAGGTATGGGGAGTAATGTCCAATGCCTCAGATCCTTTTTACTGTTATTTTCTGAGGTCTTTTTCAAGGATCAACCTTGGGCTCCTCTATAGCTTCTTGGAGCCACAGGGCAGAGTAGGGTGACAAGTGGACACCAAAGGTGGATGAGCAACCCTCATACCAGAGGTGCAAGTCCTCCTTGAATATCCCATACATCCCATATACTTTGACGAAGTAAACCTTGAGGTACCACCAGATTCCACACAGCTGAAGGAGAAGAAAGCATGCCTAGGATGAGGATTTTCCAAGTCATAGGATTATAGATTTAGAGCTGCAAGGGACCTTAGTGATAATCATCCAACCTTCTCATTTTACAGATGAAAAAATCAGAGCTCAGGATAGGTAAGTAAAATCATATGGACAAAATTTGAACACATTCCTGTCTCCAAGGTCAACACTTTGAGCACTCTGCTATGTTGCCTCAGTCAAGGTGGTGCAGTAGATAGAAAGCTGGGCCTGAAGTCAGGAAGACCTGAGTTCAAATCCAGTTTCAGGCTCTCATTATATATACACAATTGTTGACAAGTCACTTAACCTCTGTCTCAAGTTCCTTAACTGTAACATAGGGATCAATAGCACCTACCTCACAAGGTTGTTATGGGGATTAACTGAGATGATATTTACAAAAACGGCACATAGAAGAAGCTTAACAATGTTTATTGGTTGGTTGATTGATTGAAGTAGACTAGAAAAGAAGCAGGGCTCCCAAAATCTGAGCAGCGCCCATTACACTTACTAGAATAAGATGAAGCCTATCTTCTCACTCTACTTATGACTTTGCATAGAGATGGAGATCTGAACCATTTTTGGTGGGTCACGGGCCCTTGGTGAAGCCTGTGGATACTTCAGAATAATATTTTCAAATAATTGAAAGAAATGCTAAATTTCAGTTAGAAGTCAGTGAAAATAAGGATGTATTTTTTTCCCATCCAAGTTCATAGACAGCCTGAAACCTTGGTACAAATTCTAGAGAGTAAGTAATTGAAGTGTTTGGGCTTTTCTAGGTTAGTACTTCTAAAAAATCTTACCGATGGTATTTAGATCCTGAAAACATAGGCTGTCCAAATTGGCAGAGATCTTAGCTATTACCCAGTCTAATTCCCACGATTCACAAAGAAGTAAATCAAGGCATCATAGAGCTAAATCCCAAGAGTACAGAGTGAAATGGTAGCGATGTGAGATCTGGAACCCAGGTGTCATGACTCCCAACCTAGGTCTCTTTTGGCCAATGCAGTCAACCCTCCTGTCTTGTCCCCAGATATCCTGCTTAAACTTTTAAGCAGAATATCTTTGGTAGTATTCTACTTGCTCTACATTCTGGCTTATATTTTACTAACCATACAGAACTGCCCATTTACACCTGTTGAATCACCAGCTAATTTTCAAAGAATTATCAAGCTAGCTTTTGAGCAATGTTTTGAAAAAATGAATGAATGAAAATTAATTTTTCTTTATATTCACTGAATAAACCATGTGGAAAAGGCAACATCCATTACTGCTCAGTCTTTTTCTTTGAACACTTGAGAAAGAAACAATTTTCTGAGTTATAATATTTTTCCTTCTCCTCATTCTCCTTTCTTCTCCTCTCTTCTTCTCCTCTTCTTCCTCCTTCTTTATCTCCTCCTTCTCTTCCTCCTCCTCCTCCTCCTTCTTTTTCTTCTTCTTCTTCTTCTTCTTCTTCTTCTTCTTCTTCTTCTTCCTCTTCTTCTTCTTCTTCTTCTTCTTCTTCTTCTTCTTCTTCTTCTTCTTCTTCTTCTTTCTTCCTTTCCTCCTCTTCTTCTTCAAGTAGATTTTTCCTCCTATAGGATTTGTTTTGGAATTGCTGACAGTACTTTGATGAGAGGAGCACTATTGGAGGCTTTATAATTACTTACAGCTTATTTCTCTTAGAAATCACAGGGTTAGTGCCAAACATACCTGCCAAAATTCAACTGTATTTTCTGGAAAATTATCATCTCGTCTCTCCAGTGATGGGGAATTCATTGTGCACCAAAGATATCCATTGCCTTTTCAGCCAACTCTAATTGTTGTGAAGAGGATTTTGTTTTCAAGCACCACCTCTAACTTCCACCTTTTGTTCCTAACTGTGTGCTTAAAGCAGGCAACAGAATCTATTCAGTTCTTCTATCACAGCATCACCCTCAAAATGTTTGAAGACAGCAATCATTTTCCTTCTAAGTCTTTCTTTCACCAGGATAAATATTCCATTTTTCTACAGCCTAGGCCCTTCCAATAAAATATATACTCTCTGACAGCAATGGTTGCTCTGTGGTTGTCTTCAAATACTCAGTGTTTAGCACAGAATCTGAGAAAGAGTAGCTGCCAGTCAGTCAATCAGTAAGCACTTAGTTTTTGTTGTTTAGTCATCTTTCAGTTATTTCTGACTCTTTATGACATCATTTGGTGTTTTCTTGGCAAAGATACTGATTTGTCATTTCCTTCTCCAGCTCATTTTACAGAAGAGGAAACTGAGGCAGATAGGGTTAAGTGACTTGCCCAGGGTCATATAGCTAGTAAGTATCTATGGCTGTATTTGAATTCACAAAGATGAGTCTTACTGACTCCAGGCCTGGTGCTCTATCTACTGTGCCAGTTTTCTATCCCAAAGGATTCAATGCCTATAATGTGTCAGGTTCTATGCTAAGACTGCAGATACAAAGGAAGAAAGAGGCCCCTAACCTCGAGAAACTCACAATCTAATGGGGGAGACGAGAAGCAAATAAACTTGCACAAATAAGCTATAAGCAGTATAAATAGGAAATAATTAACAGAAAGAAGAAACTAGAGTTAAAAGGGTTTGGGAAAGGCTTCCTGGAGAAGGTGGGGTTTTAATTGGGAGACAAAGGAAGCTAGAGAAGCCAGGAGGCAGTAATGATGAAGGAGAGCATTCTGTGAGTGGGAGACACTCAGGAAATACCCTGATCAGAGAAATGGAGTGTTTTGTTTTTGAAAAGCAAGAAGATTAGTGTCACTGGATCAAAGAGTACATAAGGGTGGTATAAGTTAAAAGAAGAGGAGAGGTAGATTATTAAGGACTTTGAATGCCAAATAATTTTGTAATTACTCCTGCAGATAATAGGTAGCCACTGGAATGTATTGAGTGGGGAAGAGGGGGTGACTTGGTTGGACCTATGCTTTAGGAAAATCACTTTGGTGGCTGAATAGAGGATGGACTGTTATGGGGAGAAACTTGAAACAGGCAGACTGACCAGTAGGTTATTGGAATAGCCCATCTATGAGGTGATGAAGACTTGCAACAAGATGGCGGCAATGTCAACAAGGAGACACGGGGGCATGTTTGAGAGATATTGCAAAGGTAAAATTGATAGGCTTTGGTAACAGATTGGACATGAGGGGGTGAAAAATGCTGAGGAGTTGAAGAGGACATCTAGGTTGTGAATCTGGAAGACTGACAAGATGGTGGTTCCTTCCATAGTAATAGGGAAGTTTCAAGAGGAGAGGATTTAGGGGAGAAGATATGGGATTCAGTTTTGGACATGTTGAGTGTACGATGTCTACTGGACATCCAGTTAGAGGTGTCTGAAAGGCCGGTGGAGATATGAGACTGATGGTCAGCAGAGAGATTAGGGCTGAGTAGGTAGATTTGAGAATCATCAGCATAGAGATGATAATTAAAACCACAGGGACTGAATGAATACTTATTGAATTAAATTCATTAGACTCATTTTCCAGAGGAGAGGAAGGGGAAACACTTAGGCAGAGTAACTAGAAGACCAGTAAGTCAAGAATCAAAAGAATTAAGAGAAAATAATAATATCAAAGCCCTTCCCCTTCCATCTCCCCATTTCTCTGGGGAAAAATTCTTCCCAAAATGCATGCAAAATCAGTGAATACATGCAAGTTTTGTGAAAGGAGCATTCAAGTTGGGAATGATCTAAGTTAGAATCTCAACTTTACAAATCTGCATGACCTTGTACAAGTCACCACTCTGGACCTCATCAGTAAGGTGAGAATGTTGGACTATCTGGTCTCTAACATCTCTTTTAACTGCAGATCTAGGATCCTATGATTTTTCCTTAATAAGATTCACTTAGGCATCATTAATATAAACCTCAGTTTCAATTGATCAATACAGACAATGGAGAAAATTGAGTTCATATTGGCTCCCAAACCTACCAAGAATATCAGCCTTCTTGTTCTACCTCCCATACCTCTATCTTCCATCCCACTCCTACGAAATTCCTATTTTTAGTTTATTTTCATTTGTTTCTTTTTTCTGCACAAAAAAAATCCAGTTAATTGATGGTTTGAGGTTAGTTGGATTCTGGTTAATCAAGGGTTTCATACTGAGAAGGAACTTAAGCACTGAGAACAAAAGAGCCCATAAAATGTATATATTTAAGGATACAGTGGACCTCCTTGCCTGCAACTGACCACAGGTCTTTCTTTGCTTAGTGAAATAATTTAGGCCCAGACTTTGTAAAAGGGTCCCCAAACTGCATGCATATCCTTGAGTTTACCAGCTGGTACTGAAAATTCAGTCTTTTTAATCATTGTAAGTTCCATGTTCTAGAAAGGTCAATAGAGTTACTTCTGTTCCTCTTCTTATTTTCAAAAACTAAGTTTTCATCAAAATGACTGAGTAAAATTATAGAAAACCAATGGAATTCTAGGGTTTGAGTTATGGCACCAGAAAAGGTCACTGTGATTGAAACCATCTTTCCATGTGGGAAAGTAAATACTGATTTTTGAAGGTGTGTCCCATCTTCACTCACTGGGTTCCAGTGAATTTGGTTGAAGCTGCCAGATACCTTTGGGTACAAGCACTTGAAAATTATGGGAAGGATGGAAAAAAAATAAGAGTTTAATGAATTTTAAAATGATCACTTCCCTGGCTGATCTATTCAAAGCTAACCATGGTCTGGGTTTATTGACACTTGGCATAACGTCTCAAGAGACATCTTTGAGCATCAAACTTAACAGCTTTAAAAAAAAGCACACATATTTTTCTGAAGTGAGGTAATGATGTATGAGTGAGTACAATATTTCCCTTAAAGTAAACATTAGCATAAAACTTAGGGAAGGAGTACTTGTTAAAATAAATCTAGGTCATTGTCTTGTCAAAACTGTATGGAAAAAAAATCTGATATTCGTAGCATTTACAATTTTGTTTTTAAACAAAAAATTTATACTTCTCCCTGGTGAACTGTGGAGAACCCTAACTTCATGTTTTTAAAGTCTTTCAACTGTAGAAGTGAGTGAAATGAATGGAAATGGGATCTTTTTTTCCAGATCCTGGAAATTACACAGATGACCTTTTGATAGTTGCAGTCCTTTTATCTCTACTGAACCTTGATCCCAGTGTCTCATTGTGGTGTGGAGGTGACACTAGTTTCTCAAGGGCTATGCCAGTGAAGCATGATATTTTGTGGTCCTTACAGAGTGGAAAGTCTTAAACATACTTCTAATCGCTTATGTGACTTATGTGACATCCAGTTATTTATGTCAGGGTTCTCAGAGTCCTGCCCTGGAATATTTACCCCACCATTTGTCATGGCCCCTGATATTCAATTATTAGTGGAGATTCTTGCTTCAGTAGATAAAAAGCCAGGCCTGGAGTCAGGAAGACCTGAGTTCAAATCCCACTTCAGATACTTACTAGCTGCATGATCCTGGGCAAGTCATTTTACCTCGTTTGCCTCAGTTTCCTCATCTGTAAAACAAGCTAGAGGAGGAAATGGCAAAACCAGTCCAGTATCTTTGCCAAGAAAACCCAAACTGGGCTCACAAAGAGTCGGACACAACTGAAATGAACGAACAGCAACAAAAAGCGGTAGAACCTTGAGGTTGCTATAGAAAAAGAAAATCCCTTCTCAGTCTACACCTACAATTAGAAAACTTAGAGCTTTAGAACCAAAATCTGTATTATGAAACTACTAATAACTTTACTACATACCTCGCAAGGTTGTTGTGATAATAATAGCTAGCATTTAAATGACACTTTACAAATATTACTATTATTACCATTTTACAGATGAGGAATCTGGGGTTAAATAATTTGCCCAGATTTACGTAACTAGTAAGTGTCTCAGGCTAGATTTGAATTCAGGTCTTCCTGATTTTAGGTCACATTCACCACCTGATGAGCAACCTAGCTATCTATTGTCATGAGGAAAGTGCTTTGTAAATCCTCAAATACTATGCAAACACGAGCTATTAATTTCATTTAAGTTACAGGGACCACCTCCTTCTCAGATCCTCTATACTCTTGCCTGAAAGTGATTTCTACCTCCTTAAATTTTCACCTGAACCTTTACTTAGAGCTTTCTTTTGCTTTATTCCAATATATTATATTATTGTACAAGATATCTAGATCTGGAAGGGTCTCTGAGACCACCTAGTAATCCAATTCCTTTTTTACAAATTAGGGAGCTGAGGTCCAGTTAGGTTAGATAATTCATTCTAGGTTTTATAGGTATTAATTGGTAGAGACAGAATTCAAAACTACATCCTTTGACTCTAAACCTATCACTCTTTCTCTGTACAGTTCTGTGATCCAGGCAATAATTTTCAATTCAATCCAGCTGAAATACAAAAACATATGTGTACATGCAAGTATCATGTATACATGGTATATTATATATGTATTATGCATATATAAAACGTTGTGAGAATAACATTGTTAGACTCTAAGGATATAAACAGTTAAAACCATCAGTTGCAATCTTTGATATTTGCCCAAAAAATCATTGGGGTAGCTTGATAATCAGTAAGATAGACAATACCCTTTGGGAGAGTCAGGGGACCTAGCAATAACATAGACTTTAATGGAAATGTCTACTAATATTTGTAAATTTAAAAGATAATTGCAAAGAGAATAGATTTTGATTATACATAATAAACTCTCCAATGCTCCAAAAGCCTCATTAGACTTTTCTTAAGTGAGAGTTCACCCAGCCTACTATTTCCAAACCCCACACACAAGGGCAAAAAGAAGAGGGAAGGAGGAAAACAGAGAGACATTAAGATGCGGTTGGGTCTTCGGTTTGGCGGAGAAAGGGAGAGAGAAATGTGGCTACAGGCCACAAGCCGTTGGTTGACCTGCCAGAAAGAGAGAGATTGAGAGGCAGCCAGGCCACTTGAAAGAAAGCGGGTGAGTAAGGGATTGAGAGGCTGCCACAGGTCTGCCAGGGAACGTTAGCCAAAGAAAGGCCGAGTCCTGGGCTCGTTTTCCCTATGTTATTTCAAGAACGTCCAGTCCAGAATCATATGTTTAAAGTTGGAAGGGACCGCTGAGGCCAATTCGTTCAAACCCCTTGTTTGGTAAGTGAGGGAATCCAACAATGTCCCAAGTGCTGAGTGTGGCTCCCAGGTGAGGCTGCAGCTGAGCTGTGCTGTTGGAATCTGGAAATCCCAGCCAGGAGGGGACTCTTCACTATTTGTGGTAGTCTTTTGTGTAGCTAGCATGATGGGAAGACAGTCAACTTGACTGATTTGCCAAAGGTCACAGAGGCGGTAAGCATCAGAGGCAGAATTTGAACGAATTTCTTTGAGTCTAGAATCTAGACTCTAGAGTCTACAACACTTTTTAATGTACCTCTTAGTCTAGTCTAGTCTAATCAGGGAATGTGTAGTAGAGTCTGATAAACCTATGAGGGCTAGAGGCCAACTTTTCAAATTCAGGACTAAATGTGATAGTCATCTACTTCGTGTTGGGATGAGCTGCTATTTGTAAGTGAAGAGGCCAGACTGATGTCAAGAGGAGCTTGCCTTCTTGATAACAAAAAATTGGATTCTATCCAGTCACATTATCCTTCCCTCCCCCCTTTTCTAATCCTTCAGGAAATACTCCCTCCACTTTATTCTTTCATCACGTGCCTACACCACATACCTGACATAGAATCCCATACCTCGCAGTTATTTATTGTTCAGGTTTTAGAATCATAAGAGACACAGCGTTCACCCACCTTGCACAACTAATTATTATAGAGCATCAGCCTGGAGTCAGGAAGACCTGAGTTCAAATCTGGCCTCAGACACTTGCTAGCTGTGTGAGCCAGGGTAAGTCATTTAACCCTGTTTGCCTTGGTTTCCTCATTTGTAAAAAATGAGCAGGAAGAGGAAATGGTAAGCCACTTCAGCGTTTTTGCCAAAACAAACAAACAGCAACAAAAACAACAAAACTTAAAACCCAAGTGGTGTCACACAGAGTCAGACATGAGTAAAATGACTGAGGAACACGTTTATCGTTTGGGCATTAGAAACACAAGAGACAGCATTTCCTGCCTTGCACAATTATTTATTGTTCATGGATTACAATCATAGAGTTGGAAAAACCAGGCATTAGATATCATGTAGACCATCTTCCCCTTCATTGTGCCGATGAGAAATTGAGAGCCAAAGGGGTCAAGACACTTCCCCAGATCACATAGGTTGTAAGTCAGTAATGGAACCCAGACCTTCTGACCCTAAATACAGTACCCTTTCCATTCTGTTATGTCCCTTCTTCTCAACTCTAGAGATAATAAAATGTATATAATCTTCTACAATTTTCAAATCCCAGTGCCTAATTCATAGGAGGCATTTATCCCATTTTCTGTAGTAGTATTAATAATAAATATTCATATTTATATGTCATTTGAGGTTTACAAAGTTATTTCCTCAAGACATTCATGGAAGGTAGGCAGTGTAAAGTGGATTATAGGATAACATGATTAAGAGTTGGAAAGCATCTTTGAGATTGTCTTATTCCAGCTATGATGGTGCCACGTGATTTTCCTTAGAGAGAGAGACTGGACTATGTTAGTCTCTTACTGAATAAATTCCAGTAGCTCCCTACTTTGTCTAGGAAAAATGTAAATTCATTTATTTCAATTTGAAGATCCTTCACAACTTGGTCTCAATGTGTTTTTATATCCTTATTATGCATCGCTCCCCTCTCCATGCTCTGTAATTCGGCCTTAGTGATGTTTCTTTTTCTCACAAAATGCCCTTCATCTCTCATCTCTGTGCCTTTCCTCATCCTCACCTCATGGAATTCCTCACTTCCCCCTAGATTGAAATACTACCTTCTACAGATAGCTTTTCTTGATCCCTCTAACTACTAGCATCTTTTTTTCATTATTTTTATTTAACTATCATGGATTTAAATTTTATTCATATATTTTATATGTATATATTAATTCTTGAATATTTTTTGGAACATGTCGATGTTTTTCTTTGTTGGTTTTTGTATACACAACATTCAGCACAGTGTCTGGCTCTTTAAAAATGCATGTTAATTGATTGATTGCTCCTTTGATCATAATGGTACTGAGACGTCTGGATGGTATGATGGATAGAGTATTGGATTTGGGGTAAAGAAATTTGCATTCAGAATCCCATCTTATACTTAGTAGGTGTGTGACTCTGGACAAACCACTTAAGCTCTTCTCAGATTTTTCCTCATATATCAAATGCGGATAATTACTTCACAAGGCTGTTAGAAATCAAATGAGATCACCTAGGTAGAAAACCTTGCAAAAATTTCACTACTATGTAAATGCCAACATTATTATTACTCAAAATGTTTTTGACCTTTCTCTTTTAACATTACCTTCAGAGAAACTTTATAATTCATACAAGAAAACTGATGTTGGGGCCTGAGGCAAAACTTTTTGAAGAATTACACCTTTTTGATTGCCAGAGATCTATTGCAAGGTAAAGGTCTCAGATATCAATAGCCCAGTCTTTGAATGAAAGGGTCTAGCTGTGTGGCAGCAACCAAAGACTTGTCCCTCTGAGAGTATTAATTCAATGCTTTTTCTCTACCCGTTCTTTGACACGGGTGAATAGAAGAGTCTGTGAATGTTTTTAAAAGAATGTGGAGGTGGGGCTGTACAGGATATATAGACTTAGTCAACGTACCCCAGAGTTGAAAGTTATATATAGTTCAGTAATTCTTGGAAGCATAGTTCCAAATTTCTTTCTGGATTAGTTAGTCTATTTCTCAGAGCAGAATGAGACATACTTCTGTACATAACTGATGTGAGAATTTGTTTTGTTCGTGTTTATTATGAGGGTTTTGTTTTTCTTCTCTTCTCAGTTGGGTGAAGGGATGGAGGTAGGAGGGAAAGAAAACAAATGTTTGTTAATTTGGAAAAAACAGAATGTTCCCTGAGGCTCAAGTCTTGTATATTTATTTGCATAAGACTGTCTTCATTGGAACAGAAAATAATTATTTGATGCTTTGCTGCCTGCATGAGGGACAGAGCTGGCATGAGAGCTTAGGAGAGGAGAGATTTTGCTTCCCATTTGAGAGAGAACACATGTTGTTACAAGCTTTTTAAGGGAGAGGTCCAAGGAGAGAGGGGAAGAGAGAGACAGAGAGAGCCAGAGAGAGAGAGAGAGAGACAGAGAGACAGACAGGAACAGAGACAGAGAGAGGTTACAAACAACTGGCAGAGCAGTATATGAGAAGGGAGCAGGTTCAATGCTCCCTGCATAGAAATTCACTTAGACTGGGAGACATCAAGATACAATATCATGGTCCCCACAGTGTCAGAAGCGTAGATTGTCCATCCACATATATTCACCACATGTGGCCGTCTCATGTAGGTAGGTGGCAGAGTGGATAGAGTTCTGGACTTGGAATCAGAAAGACCTTAATTCAATCCTGCCTCACATACTTCTTAATCTTTAAGTGATTCTAGGTTAAGGAGTCCTAGGCAAATCACTTACCTTCCCTAAGCCTTAATTTCCTTGATTATAAAATGGGGATAAAAGTAGCACCAACGTCATTGTTGTTCTGCAGATTAAAAGCTGTGACACATTCCAAGAGCTTTGCAAACCTTAGAGTGTTGTATAAATTCTAGCTCTTATTACTTGCCCTCTTCTTCCATTGACAGTGCATATGTTTATAGGAGATTATCCTCAAGGATTTTTTTTTTGAGGGGAAGGTTGTTTTACTCTAAATATTTTTACTATGTTAGCTCAGTGAATTCTTTTGATTTGGGCTAATTGTTTATTCTATCTGATGATTGAAAGGCAAACACATTAGGTATTTATTATTTTAGGAGTACTGACCCCACCAACCCCATCTTGATCCTGAGATAGCTGTCCCTCAGGGAATGTTACCTTCCAGAGGAATGTGGTGGCACCAGGAAAATTACATCTGGATCACAGATTTAGTGTTTTGAGAATGAACTAAGAGGTTTATTTGCTACAACCCTACCATATACAGATGAGGAAACCCTTCTGGTTGCCCAGAAGAGTGAAATGACCTGGCCAGAGTCATACAGGGAACAAGAAGCAGAACTGAGGTTTGAACTCAGGTCCTCTTGCTCTTTGCTCTGTGACATCTTCTTTCTTATGAACAGGCTGGCTTTCTATGACTGTGCTCAGGTTCCTTTGGTATTTGATTTAATCTTGGATAAAGTTCTGCTAAGCCCATACAATACAGCTTTGAGATCCTCTGATCCTGTGCTCCTAAGAAATAAGGGGGCCATCTCCAATTGTCCTGATCTATATCTTGCCACTGGACCCAGATGGCTCTGGAAGAGAGAGTGAGGCTGGTGACCTTGCACCACCCTGCCTCACTTAAACCTAATTCACTTGCAAGTCATGGCATCACCTCCCTGTTGTCATGGTCCTCTTTGAGAATGAAGGACAAACACTAAGAAATAGGGAGATGGATCAGTGGAATAGGTTACATATGCAAGACACAGTAGTCAATGACTATAGTAATCGATTATTTGATAAACCCGAAGACCCCAGCTTCTGGGATAAGAACCCACTCTTTGAAAAAAAACTGCTGGGAAAACTGGAAAAGAGTATGGCAGAAACTAGTCATAGACTCAAATCTCACACCATATACCAAAATAAAGTCAAAATGGGTTCATGACTTAGATATAAAGGCTGATACCATAAGTAAACTGGGAGAACAAGGAATAGTTTACCTATCAGATCTATGGAGAACAGAAGAATTCATGACCAAACAGGAGATAGAGAACATTATGAAAAGCAAAATGGATCATTTTGATTACATTAAATTGAAAAGTTTTTGCACAAACAAAGCCAATGCAACTAAGATTAGAAGGAAGGTAGAAAATTGGGAAAGAATTTTTAAACCAGTCTCTCTGATAAAGGCCTCATTTCTAAAATATATAGAGAATTAAGACAAATTTATAAGAACACAAGCCATTCCCCAATTGATAAATGGTCAAAGGATATGAACAGACAATTCTCAGATGAAAAATTAAAGCCATCTATAGTCATATGAAAAAATGCTCTAAATCGTTATTGATTAGAGAAATGCAAATCAAAACAACTCTGAGGTACCACATCACACCTATCAGATTGGCCAACATGACAAAACAGGAAAATGATAAATGTTGGAGAAGATGTGGGAAAATTGGAACACTAATACATTGTTGGTGGAGTTGTGAAATGATCCAACCATTTTGGAGAACAATTTGGAACTATGCCCAAAGGGCTACAAAAATGTGCATACCCTTTGATCCAGCAATAGCACTTCTAGGGCTATATCCCAAAGAGATCAAACAAATGGGAAAAGGACCCACATGTACAAAAATATTCATAGCAGCTCTTTTTGTGGTGGCAAAGAATAGGAAATTGAGAGGATGTCCATCAATTGGGGAATGGCTGAGCAAGTTGTGGTATATGATTGTAATGGAAGACTATTGTGCTATAAGAAATGATGAACAGGCTGACTTCAGAAAAACCTGGAAAGACTTATATGGTCTGATGCTGAGTGAAGTGAGCAGAACCAAGAGGACTTTGTACACAATAACAGCCACGTTATGTGATGACTAACGAACCCTTCTCAGGATTACAAGGATCTAAGACATCTCCAGAGGCCTTGGGATGGAAAGTGCTGTCCACATCCAATGAAAGAACTATGGAAGTCAAATCACTATCACTTATTTTTACCTTCTGTTGAGTTTTGTTTCATCTTTCTGATGTGATGGTTCCTCCTATTGGTTTTAATTTTTACTTACAACTTCACTAATGTGAAAAAGAGAGAGAGAGAGAGAGAGAGAGAGAGAGAGAGAGAGGAGAGAGAGAGAATGAAGGAGAAACAATAATGACAACCTAGGAAAGGAACAGAACATAAGTAGTCAATATGGACAGTGAAGATATAAACCAGAAAAGGCATTTGGGCTTAATGGTTTGGTAAGTCTATTGCCAAAGGCAATGGCCTATGCAGATGTGGCTTTTACCATCAGTGGCATGATTGCATGGTGACTCACTTGGGGAAGGACATAAGTTCCTTACAAGATTCCATACTGAGTAATAGTGTTGTGCCAGTAACCAGCTCTTAAGGGGACTGCCTCCCACTACTGTGTACTTTTCTGGTGGAGTCTACCACCACATAGCTTCTGGGAAAGAAGTCATTTACCGACAGGCCAAATGTTCCAGTGCACTTTCCTTGTTATGGTAAAATCTATTCCCAGAAAGGAAATTGGTCAAACCTCAGAATAAGTCTGTTGAATTTTTTTTTTTTTGGTATTGACCCCACACGAAATATTAACTACATACAATATGTGGAGATAGATGACTATATCCTACAGAAGGTCATTTATAAACTCATCTGCTTGATAAAATAGATAGAGCTGATAAGTGATATATTGGAATAGCTGAGATTTCTAACATTGGGGAGCAAAACAAGACCTTCTATCATCTGTGACTATAAAGACACACAGGCATCTGTGACTTTCTTCAACTGTCAAATGGGGGGTAATAATTGCACCTACCCCCCAGGATTGTTGTGCAGTTCAGATGAGATAATATTTGTAAAGTGGCTTGTAAAGCTTGCAGCACTATATAAATGCTAATGACCACCACCGTCATTATTATTGATAGTATTATTATAATAAAGCATTGTGATTGATTGATTTTTAGGGAGCTTTTCCAACCTTCACAGTAATCTTTTTAACATCATCAGTGGTTTGAATATAAGAATAACATTTAATAGCAGCAACAACAACCAGATGTAGTCAAATCTGGTTAACGAGATGAGTCATTACGCTGGGTGATCTAGTCTAATTTGTGATGGTAAAAGGGGGTGACTTAATCTGGAAAATACCTTAGAGATCATCTTATCCAACCTTCACATTTTACATGTTGGGAAATTGAAACCCAAAAAGATAATGAAAGGATATGGAGGTAGTAAAAGATGAGTCTCAGTCTATGGTGCCTGGGTGGATAAGGTTCTGCCAGCCCTAGAATCAGGAGGACCTGTATTCAAATCCATTTTCAGGCATTTACTAGCTGTGTGACCCTGGGAAGTCATTTAACCTGGTTTGCCTCAGTTTCCTCTTCAGTAAAATGAGCTGGAGAAGGAAAAGGCAAACCGCTCCAATGTTTTTGCCACACACACACACACACACACACACACACACACAAAACCAAATGGAATCATGACTGAAAAAGACTGAACAGCAATACAGTTTGTACACATGTCCTTTTACACCAAAACCTGAACTTTCTACTATTCTACATTGCCTCTTATGAAAGCAATGTCAAGGATAAACATTGACTACCTCACAATGTTTTGCCATGCTAAACCTGACAGTAACATATAAAGTAGTGATGTAGATAGTTCATTCTTAAATATGAAAAGAAATAATTACTCTATTGTAAGTAAAACAATAGATCTCCTTCTCCTGTGATATCTCATGAGAACCTGGTGACTTCAGAACATTTCAATTTCAGTTAAAGCCAAACATTAAGCCTGGAATTAAATTTAGTTGAGTTCAGGGTAAAAAAGTTTGGTCTTATGGGAAATACACTGGCTCTGGGCCCAGAGGATTTAGATTCAGATCTTGCTTCAGAACCTATGACCTTGAGCAAATCACTTAACCTAATTGGGTCTCAGTTTTCACATTGGTAAATTGAGGAGTTTGAAATGGATATGCCTTTGAACTGCCAGGCTAGCTCTAGTTCTGTGATTCAATTAATGATGATGAAGATAATGATAATAATGATGCTGGTGATGATGAATAAAAAATAATAATGATTCATGCACAAGGGCAGGAGAGATTAGTAACTCATGGAATCCTCAATGTCAAAGTAGCCATTAAAAAGATAATTTTGTGGTATAAGGAATATCTACTACAGCTTGATGGGCAGGTAGGTGGTGCAGTGGATAGAGTTCCAGGCCTGGAGTCAGAAAGACTCACCTTCCTGAGCTCAAATGTGGACTCAGATACTTACTAGCTGTGTGATCCTGGGCAAGTTACTTAACCCTGTTTGCTTCAGTTTCCTCCTCTGTAAAATGAGCTGGAGAAGAAAATGGCAAATCACTCTAGGATCATTGACAAGAAAACCCAAAATCAGGTCAGATATGACTGAAACAATAATTACAGCTTATATTTTGCAGCCCCAGGATTATTTTCTGAAATTCCCTTCTTAAAAGACAGAGTGAGTCATATAATGTCAGAAACTGTCAGTCATCTGAAAGTAGTTTGCTTGATCTTTGAGTCCACTTCCTTGTGAAAAGAAAAGGGTGAAGCTATTTGGGATGACACGCAGAGATTCAGTTTGAGGATCAAAACTTTCAGCAGTAAAAACGAGTATTTATAGCATTTACTGTTGGTAGCCATCTTGTTTTTAGTGGCAACCATCTGCTATGAGTCAACATTATGTCACTTGAAAACCATACTGCACAGCTTCAGAAAAGAAATCAAATTAAGCTAGAGCTGAAGTTTTATTTTATAATGTACAGTTAATTTGACATGGATACTTTGATGGATCTATGATTTCATTGATATGGATATTTCCACCAATGGCATTGATGACAATCCATTCATTTCTTCTCATCCTTGTGACTCTTCGAGGATTCTCTTAGGAGGCAGAGAATTTGCAGAAGACTTTACATAGAAAGAAAGAATGAGACACAGGTCTCCTTTATTTCCTGCTTCAGCAGTCACCATCATCACCAAACAAAGCAGCAGAATTGTTTACGATGCTTGCTGAACCTGAGGGTGGTGAGAATCTTGGCAGGTGAACCTCTTTATCTGTAACCGTTTGACTCTCTAGGTTGCATTCCTAGGTGAATCTGAATAAAAGGGACTACTTTAATTAGGTTCATCAAAGGCTCTTTAGTGAGTGATGCTGGAAGTTTCCCATAGCACAGGGATTCTGTGTGTGTGTGTGTGTGTGTGTGTGTTGTGTGTGTGTGTCTGTGTCTGTGATGGTCTGTTTTGGACCTTTGGATCCATTTTCAAAATGTGTGCTGCTTACATGTATAACTGAATGAAAAGCTAAATTTCAGTTAGAGATTGGTGAAAATAAATATGCATCTGATTTTTCCTTATCTGAATTCATGAACCCATATCTATGGATTATAGATGCAAGGGTAAGAACCCCTGCTATAAGTCTGAATACAGATTAAAGCATATTCTTTTACCATCTTGATTTTTCTTGTTTTTTTTTTCTCTTTGTGCTCTGTTTTCTTTTACAAGGCTAATATGGAAATGGTTTGCATGACTACATGTGTATAACTATATCAAATTGCTTGCCTTCTCAATAGGGGAAAGGGAGGGAGAGAATTTGAAATTCAAAATTAAAAATAAATGTTAAAAATTGTTTTTACATGTAATTGGTGGAAAATAAAATAATAAATAAATATTTTTTTTAAAAAAATAAGAACCTTGAAAAGAACCCCTTAGGCATATTTTTACAAAGTCTTTATTAAGACTTCTCCCACTGCTGGAAACATAAGCTTATTTTCTTCAATATTGGGGGTTTTTTTATTACCCCATCTTCATTTTTACTGACCTGGCGTGCTAACAACTGTAGACCAGATCCATTATGGGCTACACTTGACATGTTGAATGAAGGCAGGATAATGGAGCCCCCTAGGGAGAGGCAATGTCTTTCTTTGTAGCAACAAGTGGGCAGGGGGAGAAAGGTAACTCCTTAAAATTTAAAAATAGGGTGATAGTGAATGTCTAGCTATGGCCAGGTAGGTGGCACGGTGGATAGAGTACTGGGCTTGGAATCAAGAAAACTCACCTTTGTGAATTCAAATCTTCCCTCACACACTTAATAGCCATGTGACTCTGGGCAAGTAACTTAATCCTCTTTGCCTCAGTTTTCTCATCCCTAAAATGAGTTGGATAAAGGAATGACACACCACTCGAGTATCTTTGCCAAGAAAACCCCAAATGAGGTCACAAAGAATCAGACACCACAGCAATGACTCAACACAAACAATTTATAGTCAAAGAAAGACCTTTATGGTTGAGACCTTGCCCAAAGCATGTCCTAAATTAGTGGAAACTCTCCATAATCCCATTTCCTTCCCCACCCTCACCCAGGGTTAGTGTAGAAGTTGGAGTGGGAAAATAGAGATTGGGGACAGATGAAAGCAAAGTGTGATGGATTCTACTCTTTTCCCTCTGCCACTCAAATGGGTGCTTGCCCCAAGCGAAGCTAAAGGTAGACAGTTGCTTGAAGATGATGCTTGGAGGGATCAATAAATCATACATGGAGAGGCAGCAGAGAACCCCTGATGAACAACAGCTGATAAAGGATGAAAAGCACTAGGGAGTGTTTCTTAAAATAAAGGGACCCTTAAAAGGTCATTTTCAGATCACCTGGACAATCCAAGATCACATCAAAGTGGAAATGTTGTTAGTGTGGACATGGGCAGCATGAGAAACTTGGTGCACTTATCTCCACCAGATATAGTATAACTGGGAGAGAATTAGAGGGCATTGACACCAGTCTTCTGAGAGTACGTTGGCCACTGAGCAGGTCTTTTTGTTTTGTTTATTTTTGTTTTTTCACCGTTTAGGGATTTTGCTCTAAGAATCTCCAGAAGGATTGGGGTTAGAGTGGGGAATAGATCTGTACTCATCCAAGGAATTATCCCCATTTATTTCCATCTCACCAGGTGATATTTCTAAGCCTTAGAAAGCTGCTGGGATGGGAGACAGATATGAGCCATGCCTGAAGAGCATCTTCAGAGTCATAATCAGAGGTCCTTCTACAGCATCATTGACTTGTGCTTGAAGCTCAACGGCATTTCCATTGGTCAAAAAGACACCTCTGGGATTTTGCATTGCTTTGCATATGTAAATGTAGACCCTTCAGCCTCCTGGCAAGGAACAGAAAAACTAAAAAAGCCATTTTTTTTTGTTCAGGGAGTAAATTGTAGGAGACAGGGAATTTTCAGAAGATTTTATATGGAAAGACAAAGTCAATAAAGAGTCTGTCTTGTTTTCTATAGTGGTTCTTGTTAGCTGACCCCAAGATGTGGAATTGTATACAATATCTGATCAATTAGATAGTGACATGAACTTGGTTAGATAAACTCTCTTATCTGGATGTAAGTACAGGCTCTTTAAAGTATTTCTTTTAAATATGGAGCAGTTTGGTGCTAGAAAGTAATAGAGGGGAGAAAAACACTGTAGTTTAATAAAAACTACTAAAACATGTATGCAAAGAAATTCAGTTTTCAGATGGGATTTGAGTAATTTGAGACAGAGAGTGACTTTTATATAAATATAGACTGGTAAGGTAAGACAATTAGACACGTAATTGGGGAAAAATAAAATATATATTAAAAATGTTCACCAAAAAAAGGGAGACAATTAGCATTCATTAAGTACTTACTCTATGCCAGACACTGTACTAAGTGCTGGATACCAAGAAAGGTAAAAGACGGCCCCTGCCTCATGGAATTCACAAAACATAAAAATTAGATACAAATAAGATTTTTATGTGATACATTGGAGACAAGCAAAAAAGGGAAGAGAATAGAATTTAAAAGATTAAGCAAAGCTTCTTGTAAAAGGTAGGATTTTAGCTGGGACTTGGATGACAAGGAAGCCAGGAGGCAGAGATGAGGGGAAAGTGGGAGACAGCCAGTGAAAATGCCCAGAATTGGGAAAGGGAGTATTCCTTCTGCAATGAACAGCAAGGAAACCAGGTTCACTGGATCAAAGTTTACGTGGAAATGGGGTACGAGGGATGAGAAGATTGGCAAGGTGGGAGGTGGGTAGGGCGCTGGCCATAATTGTCAAGGGCTTTGAATGCCAAACCAAGGATTTTATATTTGATTTTGGCAGTGATTGAGAGCCACTGGAGTTAATTAAATTGACAGAGGAGGGTGACATTATCAGACCTATGATTTATGAAGATTAATTTGACAGTTAATTGGAGGATGAATGATGGGCTAGACTGGGGTAATGGCTTGTTTCTGTTAACAGAGTGATGGTTAAAAGTTTTATTTATTAGAAACTTGTAAATGTAAATACGAAGAAATAGTTTCAAGAACACAAAATGTGATGAAGGAGCATCTTAAGAACTGACCAACGGGGCAACTAGGTGGTGCAGTGGATAGAGCACTGGCCCTGAAGTCAGGAGGACCTAAGTTCAAATCCGGCCTCAGACCAAACACTTGACACATACTTGCTATGTGACCCTGGGTAAGTCACTTAACCCTGACTGACTAAAAATTAAAAAAAGAACAATAAAAAAAAGAAATGACCAACGTCTAGAGCTGTAAGGAAATGCAATCTCTCAACTCATTAGGATGTAGCTGTTTTAAGAATTAAGAAGGATAAAGTACATGCACACACAAATGAAAAAAAAATGTCTGGAGACTAAGAGATGATTAAATAAGGGCTATAATTTCATAGGGCAAATTTGATGAGCCGTCACTCCAGGGGACGAGTGGTCCAGGGATAGGAACAAACAGCTGTCAAAAGAAAATTTGCAAACTATTAACAACCATGTGAAAGAATGTTCCAGATTACGAATAACTAGAGAATTGGAAAACAAAACAACTCTGAGGTTTACCTCACCAGGAGTGAATTGGTAAAGATGACAAGTGAGTGGAATAGTCAATGCTAAAAAAAGAGGGCTGTGGAAAGATGGCCACAATGATGCCTTTTTTGGAGGAGATAGCTCCACCCATTGGTTGAAGCATTCTTGAGAGAAATTTGGAATTACGACAAGAAAGTGATGACAATGTCTGTATCCTTCGATTCAAAGACTTGGCTGTTATGACGTACTCCAAGAATGTAAACAACAAAAAAAGTCTCACAGATGCCAAATTATATCACACGTATGTGTATGTATGTGTATATACATACATACACTATATATACACACATGTATGTGTATGTATACATATATGTATGCATGTATGTGTATAGACATACACTATGTATACATGTGTATATACATCCATGTATACATATATATGCATATACACATATATATATATACACACACATATGCATATCTGTATCTACATCTATATCTAGATGTAGATATAGATACAGATATAGATATAGATATATACCCCATCTACATACATAGGAAGCATTCAACTTTTGCTTTCATGGCATGAACATAAAAAATAATATATAACAATAGCTAACTCTATATAGTGGTTTAAGGTTTACTAAGTATTTCACACATATTGTCTTATTGGACTCTGACAATTTGTAAAGTTGGTCCTATTAATAGCCCCATTTATAGATGAGCAAACTGAGACTGGGAGAAGTTAATTGACTAATCCAGAGTCACACAGCTAGTATCTATGGGAAGATTCCAACTCAGCTCTTTGTGATTCCAACTCTAGCCCTCTATTCAGTATAGCATCTAGTTTCCAAGATATCGTGTTGCCAAATTTGGAGGATCTTGAACTTGAGAAAAAGGGTTTAGTCTTTAATACAGGAGGTAATAAAACACTATTGAAAGGTTTAAAACAAGGATTAGATCTACAAATGATAACTTACCAGTCATTTAGGTTGTACTTTGACATTTTCAAAACATCACGTGGTTTCCTCATGAAAACTTTCTTTTGTTTGGTAGATAATACAGGTATTCTTATTCCTAACTTACTGGTAGCAGAAACAAGGCTCCCAAATTAGATCATTTATGAGAGTCTTATAATTAAGTAGATAGCAGAACCAGGAAATGAGCCCAGATCTACTGATTCTTTCCTCTGTGCCCATTCTACTGTATCCTACTGCCTCTCCATGGTATGTGGGGAAGATAAATCTGACAACAGTACGGTAGATGGCTTGGGAGAAGGAAAGACTGTCTCCTTTACTGTCATCCATATCATGACCCTTAACCATGGTCGTTCTCCAAAGGCTTTGTCCTAGGCCTTCTTCTCAGCTCCTTCTATACTAATTCACTCGGTGATCTTCTTAGCTCCCATGGTTTCAATTATCATCTCTATGCAGATGACTCTCATATCTACTCGCCCAGCCATAGCCTCTTTTCCAACCTTCAACCTCACATATGCATTAGGCATCTCAAATTGGATGTCCTTTAGATGTCAAACTGAATAGGTTCAAAACTGAAATCATTATCTTTTCCCCAAAACCTTCCCTTCTTCCTAACTTCCCAGTTGCTGTCAAGGGTACCAACATCCCCTTTTCCACCCAGACTTGTAACCTAGTTGCTCCATCTCTCTCATCACCACCCCTTTATTTAATTAGCTGTCATGTCCTGTCATTTCTATCTTTGTAACATCGCTCATATGTGCTCCCTTCTTTATTCTGAAGCTGGAAAGACCCTGATGTGGACCCTCATCAGCTCACACCTGGACTAGCTTTCTGTTTGGCCTCTGCCTCAAATCTCTCACCACTGCAATCCATCCTCCACATAGCTATCAAATTAATCTTCATAATACACAGACCTGACCTTGTCACCTACTTATACAATAAACTCCAGCGGCCTCCTATTGCCTCTAGCATCAAATATAAAATCCTCTGTTTGGCCTTTACAGGCCTTTGTAAGGTGAGTCCCTTCTGCTTTTCCAGTATTCTTATACCTTACTCACTCTACATACTCTGAAATCCATTGCAAGTGGCTTCCTAACTATTGCCCACACAAGATATGCATTTCTTAGCACCAAGGACTTTCACTGGTTGTCCCCTATACCCAGAATTCTCTTGCTACTAATTCCCACTTACTAATATCACTGGCATCCTTAAAGATTCAGTGAAGATCTTCCCTTCTGTTGGAAATCATTAGATGGTCCCTAATTTTATTACCTTCCCTCTGAAATCATCTCCACCTATCTTGCATATATCTTCTTTGTGCTTGGCTATTTCCATATA
The DNA here is from genome assembly GCF_003287225.1 of Phascolarctos cinereus. Taxonomy (NCBI): domain Eukaryota; kingdom Metazoa; phylum Chordata; class Mammalia; order Diprotodontia; family Phascolarctidae; genus Phascolarctos; species Phascolarctos cinereus. Next base: position 260,026,616 of record NW_027555514.1, on the reverse strand, counting down.
ATGCTCCCCAATAGACTATAATCTCCTAGTGAACAAGAACTATTATTTGCCTTTCTTTGTATCCCTACAACTTAGGACAATGCCTGGCTCCTAGTAAGGTCTTCATAAATGACAGTTGCCCAACTGATTGACTAAATGTTGTGGTCATTTTTGTTCTTGAAGAAAAGGTGAGAGAATATCCTCCCTTCCTTTCATTGGAGAAGTTGGTGAATATGGGTGAAGAATGATTCATATACCCTCAAATGAGGTTCTTTTGCTGGCTGGTTGGTCACATACAATTTTTTTTTTATTATGGTGGAAGACTGATGAGGGCAGCAGGAGACTTAATGTATATCTGGAAATGACTGCAACGTATAAACAAGAATCAATCAAAAATAAATTACTCTCTAAATATTAAAAGGCACTACACAATTATGTGAGTAACTAGTGTGTAGTGAATCAGGTTTCTCTTGGGAGAGCAGTACAGGGTAATTGGCCTGCCTAAACTCAAAATGCATTTCAGATTCATCTTCATTCTAGGTTAAGATGATTCTGTTGTGCTACTGCTGATCTGTCCTGAGTTAACAGGAGGCAGTTCAAGTGTTTTGTCCTATTTGCAAAATCAGGCCCTCCATTATAAATTGAGGATGTCAACTTTAGATGGTAAATTTTACTTTAGAAAATTGTGAATTCCTAGGAATGAGATAAACTAAAATAAAGTCTCATTAGTTTTATGAATTTATTAGTTGTCTTCTTTATTACTTTTTTTTTTATTTTTAGCACAGAGGTTCAAATACAACATTTCCATATAGAATGTGGGAAGAATTCCTAAAGGGGGTCGAAGAAATATGAAACAAATTATATACATTGATTAAATCCAGACCTCTAAAGAGTAAGCTAATTCTCTTAGGCTAAGAAGAAAATTTGGAGATGCTGTCAATCACCCAGAATGAAAGTCTTTGTAAATCGTTCAGTATACCATGGAAGCTAGTGCAAAGTCCATCAGTGACAAAAGAGAAGGATAATGAAAGTCATTATTTATCTTCAATTTGTAACTGATAAAAAAAAGATGGTTTCTCAACATTATTCTTTCACATCATTCATTCATTCATTCTTAGCCAAAGGAAGCTCTAAATCCCTTTTGCTCCATAGTTAACACATCTCCTTGATTCTTCTACGTCTTCTGTGTTTCAAAATAGATTCTATATAACCACTGGCGAAAGATGAAGCAAGGACTTGGACGTTGTGTAATATAATTGTAATAGAAAGCAATGGGATATGATTTTCATTCTTCTTGACCTCTCTGCAGTCTTTGACTCTTTCAATCATGCCTTTCCCCTTGATACTCCTTTCTCAAAAGGTTTTTGGAAAGCCACTCTTTCATGGCTCTCCTCCAATTTATCTGACCACTCCTTTGCTGGATTCTTATCCAGGTCATGCCTATAATAATAGCTAACATTTCTATAGGACACATATTATAAGGATGTATCTTTGGAAATGGTGAGAGAATATAATGAGCAATGTGGATGATATAAAAAAGATATCAATAAAAATTAGAGAATAAATTCTATGGAGCCCTCTTCTTTATATTATAATTGTAGATTGAAATTGTTTGCTCAGAGATTGAGTAATGCCCACCCATCTCAAGCTGTCTGGTGCTTCAATCTCAACTAAATCCCTGTCCTCCAGGCTTCTAGACTTTCTCAAAAGTTATCATATGATGCAGTGAAAGATAAGGAGGAAAATATATTCAATGCAACAATGTACCAATGGATGTATTAGTCAACACTCTAATATTTACCATTCTTGTTTAAGTAAGATTTCTTAAGCAACTACAGTATTATGGAACGGTGAGTTGGTGAAGGTAAAGAAGCAAAGATTAGATAAGGCACAATCTCCCTCATGGAACATACACTCTAAATGAGGGCAAGATGTAAGCACAGAAAACCATTAAGACACAATTTGTATAATAAGTACATTGCAGAGGTACGAAGGATAGAAAGTCCCAAGGGATTGTCATTATTGAATCTCTAATTTATTTGTTGATTACTATTCCTGTATTAACACACATTCAACTGCCTACCAGAAATTTCCTTTTCTGTTTTTAATAAGTTATTACAAATTCAATATGTCTAAAAGCGAACTAATTTTCTTCCCCACTGAAACTGCCCTTCTTTCACACTTTCTTCTCTCTGTTGAGCAGATCCATATCATTCCTCATCTCTGCCTCTCAGTGTCTTGTTGTCCTTCAAGCTTGAGTGCTATCTCATCCACGACATCTTCCTTGATTTCCCTAAGTGCTGTATTTGAGTCCAAGGACCAAAGTTCCAGACCTTCTTTATCCCTGTACTACTTGAATGACCTTGATGAGTCATTTAAACTCTTTGAGTTCCACTTTCCTTAACTGGAAAATGAGGCTGTGGGGCTAAATAACTAAGGCTCACAGATATTGAGATAGAAGCAGTGATGTGCTGGTAAAACCTTAACAACTGGCTCTCTGAATAAAAAAAAATGTTCACATCACATACTTTCAAGTTTATTCTGAATTAACACTTTCTCCATCACTTTCTTTAAGGCTAGAAGTCAATAATAGAGTAAATCAAACCCTGATTTGTAACATTTGCTGATTTATGAGATGTAAATGTTCACACTTAAAATATAGCATTTCACTTTTGTGAGCCATTTTGAGCTGCTTTTATCACACCTTGGCTAGAAGGGACCTCAGACACCATCTGGCCCATCCAAGATTCTCATTTTACAGATGAGGCTCAGAGAGGTGAAAATACTTTTTTAAGGACACTCAGGGAATATGTGTATATACATATTTTTATATATATATATATATATATATACACACACGCACACACATATATGTATATATATACACACAATATATATATACATATACATATGCATATATACACATACATATACATATATACATACACACACATACACATGCATACACACACATACATACACAACAACACACATATGCGCGCGCGCGCACACACACACACACACATCGGTTGAGATTGAACCTAGGTCTTCTTATTCTAAAGTCATTGTTTTTTCGACGAGATGAAGTCATTAGTCAACAAACATTTATTCAGTGTTTTCTATCTTCTAGGCATTTTGCAAAGCACTGTTAATGCAGGGAAAGGCAAACACATAGTTCCTGCCTTTAAGGAGTTCATACTGTAATGAAGGAGACAACTTGTAAATAACTAGATGCACATATATATTCATATACAAGCATACATATGTGTGTGTGCATGTGTGTGTAAATAGAAGTAGGAGGCTCTAGGAAAACCCTATTGCAGAAAGTTGGATTTGAGCTGAGTCCAGCTGAAGCCAGGGAAGCCAGTAGGTCCCTTCTATTGCTAGATTTATGTTCTTATGATCATCAGTTTCCCCTGTATTCTATTCATTCATTTCATCTTTTTTAAGATCAATCCATTACTGCTATTTCTGTTTGGCAGCAGGACATGGAATCCAAGGCTACATGATGGTGGTCAGAAGTCAATGTAGAACTATGAAGAAGAAGTAAAAAATATCATCAGGGAAACATGTTAGGAAGAGAAGATGAGCTTGGTTACATTGGAAGGATGAAGGATAACTGATGGATAGATATTAACATCCTCATAATGTCAGGAGTAAGGGTCAGGAAGGCCTCCAGTATGTGGGGTTTTCACAAACTCATGGGAAGACATGGGCAAGAATTACATATAAGAAGGGCAAGTATAGAACCATAGGTTTAGAGCTGAAAGGGACCTCCAAGGTCATCAAGTCCAACCCCCCATTTTTCATTTGAGGAACTGAAGCCTAGAGTGATTCAGTGGTTTGCCCAGGGTCACACGACTAGTGAGCATTTGTGGTAAATCTGAACCCAAGTTTTAATGACTTCAAGTCCAATGCCACTGTCCCCTATCCACTACAGTCGGTTACAGTATGAATGTGCTGTAATTCACATAATTGGAGAGAATAACAAAATTGATGACCATTCCATTTGATCGACTACTTGAATATACACAATTTTTCGGAAGATGCTTTAACATTATGATGTCATTGGTCCTCTTTGCAAACAAAGGACGAATAACAACTCAATTTTTTATACATACTAAGTATACACATTGTATACATAATGGATCCTCCCTGGTAGAATGGAAGTTTCTTGAGGGAACTTAGTGATTCATTTTTGTCTTTTCATTTCCTGCGCACATTGTCTTGCACATAATGAAGATTTGTCAAATTCAATAAACTTGAATTGGATCAAATTAAATTGACCCGGGACTTCTGTATCTTAAAAAAGACCCTAGACTAGAGTGTCTTTAATTTGATCTATTTTGCCTTTGTTGAAGATACACAATTATTCTGCTATTGACATGGTGGAAATTCAAACCAGGCAGTGAGAATGAGTCAGGCAGCTGATAAAAAAAAAAGAATGAAGCCAAAATGGGAAAACTCTGGCTGTAATTTTAAATGTCCACGTCTTGACTTGAATACCTTCTGCAAAAAGTGGAGTCTGTCTGCAAACTGTGTTCATTTCAATGCATATCTCTTCTCCATTCCATAGGGAGACCAGCTGGGCTGTCCTTGGATAAGGGGCCCACCTGCATTTCATTAAAGATCACGACTTGCTCTTTCCACACCAGACTCTCAACCACGATGACATAGCTCCATTCAGAGGACTGCCTGACTGGGCTGGTGTTCCCCACCACACACACACACACAGACACACACACACACACACAGCTCCACAGCTCTTGTATCACCAAGAATCTGGCAGTCTACTGACATAGTTCACGGCGTGTATTGGGCGATACCGATCCTTACTGCGTCTGGTCTGGGAATTGAAGACAGAAGCTTCAAGGCAGTAAGGTAAGCCCTGCTGAGTGTTTTAACTGAGAGAGAGAGAGAGAGAAAGAGAGAGAGAGAGAGAGAGAGAGAGAGAGAGAGAGAGAGAGAGAGAGAGAGAGAGAGAGAGAGAGAGAGAGAGAGAGAGAGAGAGCTGGATAGTTGGTAAGAGGCTTGTCCCAGGAACAGAAAAATGTCCCAGCAACTTTGCCAGTAAGAGTGAGAACAGCAAATCAAGGTTTTATCCAGTTGCTTTCCCATTTTGTGGAAAATACCTTCCATGTTTTATGAGTGAGAGAAGATCTGTGCATGGCATTTTCTGTTTTATTGGGGAAGGGTAATTTTAAGAAGACTTTATGGCTGGAAGGAGGGGTTGGTGATATTAAACAGGAACCAGAGCACATTACTGGAATTCAGAAGACTTTTTACCTCTTCACTGTTTTCACTGGAATGACTCTTAATTAAGGGAGAACATTTAAACAAAGTCCCCCAAATTCTTTAAATGAATTCATTATTATTATATATTTATACTGGAAAAAAGATCATTGGTGTAAGATACAGAGATATGAGTTCTTCCATAAACTCCCCATTGGATAAATAACCTTAGAATTATAAGGTCATAGACAGAAAGGTGGAAGAGACAATAGAGGCCATCAAGTCTGAGCTTTTTATTTTGCAGAAGAGGAAAATGAGGCACAGAAAGATTATGTGAATCATGTGAGGTCACATTTCTGAGATGGGATTTGAATGCAGATTTTCTTGGATCTACATTTGGTGACCTATTCACTATATTACTCTGCTTTCATTGATTTTCATCATGCTTTGTGATTTCTGGAGTGTTTCTGAAAGGGATATTTAGAGAAACCATGGAAGAAAGCAATACCATCCCTTATGATATTATCAGCTTATATAGGGCTTCAGCTTTTGCAAAGGATTTTAACATAGAGTATCTCATATCCTTCCCTCCCCCATAGTAACACTTTATTTTGCAGTTAACAAACATTTGGGGAAAAAAATTAAGAAAAACAAAAGTATGGCCAATATCCAACCTCATAGAAGATTCATTATAGAGTGCTAGGTCATGTTTGACTTCACACTATTTCTTCCTGCCAATATTCAGCCCCCATTAAAAACTATGAAAGCATTTTTCTTTTCTCTCCTGGGCTACTATAGAGACAATTAAGAATGTAGTGAGTTTGAAGTGAATAGATAGTAAAAGTCAAGTATCTTTCTGATACAGATAAAGAAGCACAGGTCTATCTGAAGTGATGATTTTAGGGGGGAAAAAAAACATGGAGATATCACCACTGGTTAATTTTATTGCAATGCTATGTAATTATCGTTTTAGCCAAGTCTGGTCAGCAAGCACAATCTGCTATTTACCATCCACATTCAGAATATGTATAAGTTGTTTAGCTGCTTTATTTGACTGATGAAAGTATTTCATGGCTATAAGTGAAAATAGTACAGATGCATGTTCTTTACACATCTTAAGTTAATTACAGATGCCTAGGAGAAGGATAGTGTTGAATATCCCATTCCCTTCTCATTTTTCACACAAAGAAATTGGATTCCATCTTATTTTAAAATTGGCTCAGTCAAATGCAGGCTTTGTTCACCCACAACTTTCCATCTTGCAAGGACCCAGTTCTAACGCATTCCTTAAGGCCACCATTCATGCTACATGCCACATATGCCCCCGACCCTCCTGACTTCACTAGGCATGTGAGAGTAGCCATAATGTAATATAAAACTGAACTGAGAGCCTGGAAACCTGGTCTCGGCTCTTCATAAATTTCTGTGTGAGCTTAGAAGTCTCTTCGCTTCTCTGGGCCTGTTTCCTCCACAATCCCTTCCAGCACTAGAGTTCTATGATTCCATAGTCTTACCAATCTCTACCACAGAATATGATGAATGCAACCTTTTTCTCAAGCTTTTTCAATCTTCAACCCCCCTCCTCCCATTTCATCTACCATTCTGTGTCTAAGATTTTATTACATCTCAGAATTAATATCATGGACCTACAACTGGAAAGGTCCTCAGAACCATTTAGTTTGATCCCTCATATTACAGATGAGAAAAGTTAGGTGACTGCGCCAGGGTCACACAGTTTGTAAAGATTATAGGACAATATAGCTAAAGATATAAAGGACTTCAGAGGCTATATAGTTCAACCTCTTTATTTTACAGTTGAGGAATTTGAGGCACTGAGACATTAAATGTCTTGCCTAGGGTCACATAGTAAATGTCTAAGGTGGCATCTGAACCCAGATCTTTCTGACTCCAAGCTTATCCATTGTTTCAAGTTGCATCTCTTCTGCTCCTATGATAAAATTCAAATTTTTACTCAAATACCTCCTCCCTCCCACTTCTATTTTGAGTAACCCTTCCCAAGCAGTGGCTCCTGCCCATTAGATTTTGGCAGGATGCCAGTTGAAAAGCTGCAGATCTCTGAGAAAGAGATGTTTGAATCACAAAAAAGGATGAGGGATACTTTTCTTCAGATTCTCAGGTTATCTCTGTGAGTTGAAGGCCTGATTGGGGTTGGCATAATGTTCATCTCCAACAAGCTAATGTCTCTTACTAAGGGTTATCTGCTGAAGAATTCCACTGGGATTCACCAGAAAGCAACTAAGCCTTTCCCCAAACAAAGCCTAATCTTGCAGTACCTTTGCCAAACATTCTTGTCTCTAGTCTCTGACTCCATAATAATGTTAAGCGACCTTTCTTAAAGGAGCAAAATGCCTTTGGTGATGGGCTTAGAGTCCCTCAATGGCACTGGTGATGTTCCCAGACCCATATTTTCCAGGAGGAATCTTCCCAAATTCCAGCAGCCCTTTTTCATGCAATACTGAAATAGGAAAGCAGCAAGAACTTAAAAGAAATTGTTGCTTTTGCACTTAATTTTTTTCAAAGCAATGATCAGCCATGGTCTGAAGCCTAGATTCCAGAGGGTCACTGCAACTTCTCTGGAGAAGGTGTTAAAGAATCTGACTGTTCCATGCACAGCCCAGAAGGGGGCAGAAGAGCATCCAATATAACTCATTTGTTTTCTCCAGCAATGATAACAATGAAAGTTGGTCTAACCACTTTCCTCTTTTCATTAATGATATAGTTTAGGCTTCTTTAAGATAAACAAAAGGGAATTGAGGATCTTCATAAACATTCTAGACTGAATTTGAAAAAGAGATAATCATACCATGTGATTTGGGGGAGAAGAGAGGGAACATAACATAGTGGGAGGAGCACTGGTTTTGGACCGAGACCTGGGTTCAAATCCTAGTGCTCCTATTTACTACCTGCGTGATGTTGGACAAGTCACTCAACGTCTCTGGGCTTAGTTTCCTTGTCTGTAAAATAAGAGGTTCGACTAGATGGTCTCTAAGGCCCCTCGAATTTTCTAAACACATGATGGCATATCCTTAAGCCTCATTTTGATAGCAATACAAATAATAGCTAGTATCATATGGCACATTAAAGCCTGAAAAGTGCTTTCCATAGTTGCTTTTTTTTTTCATTCACTCTATATAACAACTTGGAGAGGTAGTTAAAAATATTGCACCCATTTTTGCAGATGAAGAACCTGAGGCTTCAAGAGGTTACATGACTGCCTCTAACCAGCCCTCTGGTTAGACATGTTGCCCAAATGCTTCCAAGTTTACTTGTCTGCAAAACAAGGAGGATAGGTCAGATAATATATTAGCATTTATACAGCATTATAATATATTTATGTAGCATTATATATACTTATATAAATTATATATTATAATATATTAGCATTTATACAGCATTATAATATATTTATGTAGCATTATATATACTTATATAGAATTATTATATATAATATAGCATTATAATGTATCAGCATTTATATAGTATTATATATACTTATATAGAATTATTATATATCATTATAACATATTAGCACTTATACAGCATTATAATATATTTTTGTAGCATTATATATACTTATATAGAATTATTATATATAATATATCATTACAATATATTAGCAATTGTGTAGCACTTTACGTTTTACAGAGCACTTTACAAATACCATCTCCTTTTATTTTCACAATAACTCTGGGAGGCAAGTACTATTATCATCCCCAATTTACATTTCAGGAAAATGAAGCAGATGAAGGATTAGTAACTTCCTAAGGCGTTCCACTTGTTAAATATCTGAGGCTAGATTCAAACCTAGGTCTTCCTTACTCAGATCCATTGATTCAATCACTGCTGTTCCACCTAGCTACTTCTAAAGATGTCCTCTGCAATGCCTTTTGGCTCTATATCCAAGATCCTATGATTCTAAGTCACTTATCCCTCCTGGAACCTCAGCTTCTTCATCTGCAAAATAAAGGGGGATGGGCAAGATGGTTTCTAAAATCCCTAACAGCTCTATATGTATTATCCTAAGTCATCCATCCTCCCCGAACCTCAGTTTCCTAATCTTTAAAAAAGGAAGTGGATTAGATGGTCTTTGGGGCCCCTTTCTACCTCTAGATCTCTGATCCCATGATATTATATGTAATGGTCTTTATTTTTCCTTTACTTAGGGTCTAGAATACCTCAAGAAGATGTATCTAAATGCACTCCTTCTCACCTTGGCACTGATCAGTGGCATCAGCTGCCAAGACTACTATGATTTTGATTATCCTTTTGCCATGTACCAACTGTCTTCACCGAACTGCGCCCCAGAATGTACCTGTCCAATAAATTACCCAACGGCTATGTATTGCGATGAGCTGAAACTGAAAACCATGCCCATCATACCACCTGGGATCAAATATCTTTATCTCCGGAACAACTTGATTGAGTCCATAGAAGAGAAGGCATTTGAGAATGTCACTGATCTCCAGTGGCTCATCCTTGATAACAACCGCTTGGAAAACTCCAAGATCAAGGGGAAAATCTTCTCGAAGCTGAAACAGCTCAAGAAACTACACATCAACCATAACAATCTGACCGAAGTGGTGGGCCCCCTTCCCAAATCTCTGGACGACCTGCAGCTGGCCTATAACAAGATCACCAAGATCTCTCCCACCTTCTTTGATGGTCTCATCAATCTCACGTTTGTCAACCTTCAGCACAACCAACTGAAAGAGGATGCAGTCTCAGCAGCTTTTAAGGGCCTGAAGAAACTTGAATATCTTGATTTGAGCTTCAATCAGCTGTCCAAGCTGCCCAATGGACTTCCCATTTCTCTGCTGACACTCTACCTGGATAACAACAAGATCAGCAATATACCTGATGAGTATTTCAGGCGCCTTAGTGCCCTGCAGTACCTACGGTTATCTCACAATGAGTTAGCTGATGGTGGAATCCCGGGCAATTCTTTCAATGTCTCTACTCTGATTGAGTTGGATCTCTCCTATAATAAGCTGAAGAAAATCCCAGCTGTCAGTGAAAACCTTGAAAATTATTATCTCGAGGTCAATGAGATTGATAGTAAGTTCAAATCCCTCTCAGTATTTCATGGACGCATTCACTATGACCCCAAATACGTACGCTATCTTTTTAATGTACATACATCTGGGTTCCCTTCTGAAGGTTGAGATAGAAGTTTCTTCTCATCAGTCTCATGGCTGATTCATTTTACTGAGTCATTTAGCCTCTCTGGGCTTCAATTTCCTAATCTATAAGATGAGGGGGTTAGACTAGATGACTTCTGAGATCTCTTCTAGCTATAAATCTATGGTAATATGAATTCCTAGAGATAAAGATATGTAGTGTATGACCTTGATTCACATGGTCTTAAATTTTTGTTGTTGAATTGTTTTTTCAGTATTGTTCAACTTTTCATGAGCTTATTTGAGGTTTTCTTGGTCAAGATACTGAAGTGGTTTGCCATTTCCTTCTCCAGGTCTGAAAATAGCTGTCCATTATTGATAACACCTAGCTATCTTCATAAAGGGATGATATATGTATACTGCTGGCCAACATGCCAAAACAAGTATGAGTACTTTCATAAAAAGAAAGCGATAGTTCCCAGGAGATTGAGGAAGAGCTAAAAAATTCAGACTTCACCTTATCAAAGCAGTATGGTAAAGGGTTCAATGTTTGATCTGGAATTATAGGGTCTGAGTTTGAATGAGCTCTGCTACTTACTGCCTGTGAAACCTTGGACAAGTCACTTGACAAGCCCCCCACACTCCCAGGCTTCAGTTTCCTCATATGGAAGAGAAGATTGGGCCAGATGATCTTCAAAGCCCCCCCCCCAGCTCTAAATCTATAATCCTTTAATAGATTACCCACAATGGAACACAAGCTACCTCCTCTTGGGTATAGGAGCTTAAGGGCCATCTTCTCATCTATTTCTAATCAAGACCTAAAAATAATAGGATTATCTCCTTTATGATACTGGGACACCTATATCCCACATCTTTAGCCACCGCCACTCATGACTGCTGTCTCTGTGACGTATAGCGCAGATTTTAGATGAAGTTATGGTGAAGCAGAGCTAAACTCTGATTGGGGTAAGGGATGGATATATTTGGCGGGCATATTACACATTTCCATTTATCCCTTTCACCTTTCCTTTTTTTCTCAATACTTCTTCACCTCTTTTCTCCCTATGGTTGATTTTCCCATCACTCTCTGGTTAGAATGCTGACATGATCCATTGTTATTACTGTCGCCCTGTCCTAAGACACCTTACTCAATCATAACCCATAAAAGTAGTTGAGAAAGAAGACTAGAAATCTCTTCCTTGCCTGGGGAGTTATCTCACTTCCTACGCAGACCACAATTCACCTAGAACTACAAGCATCTGGTTCAAATGATGCTGATTAAAAATGAAAATTAGCAAATCACTATAATTTCACCTTTCATTCCCACCATCCCCTTGCCATCCAAAGCAAGGGTTTTTAACCTGAGATCCAAGTGGTCTATGGATAGATATCAGGTGATCTGTGAATTTTGATAGTTAAAGATGATATCTTTATTTTCACTGACCTTTAACTGAAATTTATCATTTCCTTCCATTACGAACAACAACAAAAAGGAAAACATTGTGGGAAGTCCACAGACTTTGCCACACTTCCAAAGGGGCTATGATACGGAAAAGAAAAAAAAAACAGTTTAGATCTCCTGCTCCAAAGGAATTTGGAACTGTCCTCCAGCCAAATTTATCCTGCAAATAATATGAAGCTTGTGAATACAGTCAGAATTATCACTTGAAATTGAACAACTGGGACAGGAGAGACAGCTGTCCAAAGCACTAATTTGAGGAAAAGGTGTATTCTGTGGTGTTCCTAAGGACAGTAGCAGAACCAGAGTGGAAGTTAAAAAGAGGCATATTTTGGCTCCATATAATAATCGTCTTTCAAGGGGTCCTGAATCCATGATTTCACTAATATAGAAAACTCCTGATGTATGAATTTCTTCCATTAATTTTGTTGCTGCTCAGTCATTCATTTCTGACTCTTTGTGGTGCTATTTGGGGTTTTCTGGGCAAAGATACTGGAGTAGTTTGCCATTTCCTTCTCCAGTTCATTTTACAGATAAGAACACCAAGGCAAACAGGGTGAAATGATTTGCCAGGGGTCACAGAGATAATACTTTTTCTGAGGCCAAATTTGAACTCAGGTCTTCCTGACTCCAGGTCCAACACTCTATCCACCAAGCCACCTAGCTGCCCCCACTACCTAACTGTTTCATTCCTCCATCAATATAGATCACTAACTCACACGCAACTTAAAACTCTGAGAGATTTAGTTTTATAATATAATAAATTTGATAATTTAATTTTTATAATTAGGCTGGGGCACTGATTGGGTTACTTGGCCATAGGGACAGCTGGTATGTGTCAGAGACAGAATTTGGACTCAACTTTCTGACTATCTTTATTGACTTCATCAGTGGTGTCAAACTCTTATAGAAATGGGAGCCACTAAAATGTATTGACTTAGAAAATCACACATTAACATTATTTGTGTTCTATTGTATTCTCATTTATTCTGTTAAATATTTCCCCAATTACATTTTAATCTGGTTGGGCACTACTCAAGGATATTGTCATACTGCCTTTTTAATAATAATAGTGATAATGATAATAAGCATTCATGTAGTGCTTTAAGGTTTGCAAAATATTTTGCTAACATCTCATTTTAGTCTTGCAACAGCCTGTAGGAACTATAGGAATTGTCATTCTCATTTTATAGCTGAGGACACTGAGGCTTCAATGAAAAATAAGTGACTTGTGTGTGGTCACAAAGCTAGGAAATGGAAGAGGCAGGTTTTAAACTCAAATGTTTCTGATTCCCATATTAGCAATGAGAAACACCATGGTGTTGTGAAAAGTGTGTTGAACTTAGTCTGGAGACAGATCAGTTTAAATCCTGCATTCCACAATTACTAGGTATGTGACAGAGAACAAGGACCTAGTATATCCATCCAAAAAATGGTATAGACTTTGCCTTGAAGGGTGGTAGAACTTCCTAAATTACAGTGGTGGCAGATGAAATGATGAGTGGTCACAGAATTCTTCCAAGATCATATTTTAGCTAGTGCTAGTATTAAAATGAATTAAGGAGTGGATATTAGTGGATAGAGCAATGGACCAAGAATTAGGAAACTTGAGTTCAAATCCTGACTCAGATACTTGTTAGCTGTGTGATCCTGTGTAAGTCACTAAATCTCTGTCTGCCTCAGGTAAAATGAGGACAATCATAACATCTGCCTCCCAGAGTTATTGCAAGGACAAAATGGCATAATATATGTGATCTTGGGCCAGTCACTTCATGTCTCTCAGCCTCTGTTTCCTCATATGTAAAAGGGGAATAATGATAGCACCCTTTCTCCCAGGGTCATTTGGTCATTTCCAGGACAAAATTGAGATATTTGCAAAGCTCTTTGCAAAACTTAAAGGCAGAAATAAATTCTCTCTCTCTCTCTCTCTCTCTCTTCTCTCTCTCTCTCTCTCTCTCTCTCTCTCTCTCTCTCTCTCTCTCCCCTTCTCTCTCATACTGTTCATCCATCTATCTATCTATCTATCTATCTATCTATATCTATCTATCTATCTATCTATCTATGTACCTATCTGTCCATCCATCCATTCATCCTCCAAAGTATGATATTGATTTTAAAATGTAATAATTTCAGTCTTTATATTAGAAAAAGTATTAGGTTTAGTTGTGATTTGGCTTTTTTCTGAACTTAGATATTTGCAAGCCACATGACTATGGACAAACCACTTGTCTTCTATGAACCATAATTTCTCTCTTTTTTTCTGGACCTGTGATGTCATCTGTAGTGAACAGCTTTAAAGAATGGCATCTCCTTTCTAACTTACAGTCTCTTAGAGTTACATAGGGCGTTGAGTTTTTGTGACTTATCCAAGGTCACATAGACCATGCACATCAGAAGTGGGGCTTACACATAGGTCTTCCTGATTTGAAGATCAACCCTATGTACACTATGCTATGATGTGTCTCAGTTTTCTTTAAAACTTTAGAAGAGATTATCTGTGAAATGGGAAAAATAATACATCTATCTACTACATATGTGTATATATGCAGACCAGAGATGTATATACCATATATCTACTATATATGTGTATATATGCACATACACATATATATATACATATATACATGCATACATATATGTGTACACACACACACACACACACACACACACACACACACATACAGACCAGAGGTGGAGATCCTGCAGCCTCGAGGCCACGTGTGACCCTCTAGTTCCCCAAGTACAGCCCTTTGACTGAATCTACACTTTACAGAACAAGTCCCCTAATAAAAGGATTTGTTCTGTAAAACTTGGACTCAGTCAAAAGCCCACATCCAAGGACCTAGAAAGCCACATGTGGCCTTGAGACCACAGGTTCCCTACCCTTGATATACACTATCTACTTTGCAAGCCTAGCTAGATGTGAATTATCTTTGCCAGCAACATCTGTGATTTCATTGGCACAGAGAATTTCTATTGATGAAACTCCCTCTGTCTAATGTAGATTTGAAACTGTTCTGAAACTTAGTCTTAGAAAACTTCTTGGGACAATAAGAGGTTAAGGGACTTGTCCAGGGTCACAGAGCCAGTATACATCATAAGCAGAGCTTGAACCTATGTCTTTCTTAGGGGCTGGATCTTTATCCATAAGGTCATGCTGCCTTGTTATTATTATTATTAGTGTAATACTAGTACTAATAGTACTAATAGTAGTATTAGTAATAGTAGTAGTAATAGTGGTATAGTAGTAGTAGTAGTAGTAGTAGTAGTAGATAGAGCACTGGGTTTGCAATCAGGAAGATTCATCTTCATGAGTTCAAATCTGGCCTCAGACAACTACTAATTGTGTGACCCTGGGCAAGTCACTTACCCCTGATTTCCTCAGTTTCTTCATATGAAAATGAGCTGGAGAAGGAAATGTCAAACCATGCCAATATCTCTGCCAAAAGAAAAAATGGAGTCATGAAGAGTGGAATATGACTAAAATGACTGAACAACAACAAATTAGTAGTAGTAGTAGTAGTAGTAGTAGTAGTAGTAGTAGTAAGCCCAGTAGATATTCCACTTAGAAATACTTGGTTATTTCAGCACACTTAATACACTTGAAAACAACAAACATACATTTCTTTAAGTTTTTATAATGCAGGACTTTCCCTTGTCACCTCTCTCTTCCTTATACTCTAACCTCAAGGAGTTAAAGTTAGCAAAATTTCACTAGGCTGTGGTATTTTCAGTTGGAAACAACCAGCAGTGTTGGGTGGTCATTACTTTCTTATTATTACTTGGCAATCAGACAGGCTAATTCTGCATTCCATCTGGACCACCATCAAGTCAAGAACGTGCTGAATATCACAGTTGGCAATCACAACGTCCTCCACAAGTACACCACAACCTACTTAGGGTTAGACTAGCCTGCTGTTGTGCTGCTAAGCTCTGTATCATATTCCAGAATCTCTGATGAGTAGTGCCTCTCGTATATTTAGCCAAGATAGCATGGAAGCCAACTTCAAAGAGTGTAGAGATACCACATTCGGGTGCTATAATGGAAAGTGCCCTGACTTATGATTCAGAATAGATAGGTCCAAGTCCTAGTTTTGCCAATTAGTAATGATTAACTACATAACACTTTAATGCTTACAAATTTTGTTTTCCTTGAAACAACCCTGCAAGGTAGGTAGTATACATTATGTTTTTGGTTTCTGTTTGTATTGTTTTACTCTGTATTCTCGTTTGCCTCTCTGGACATTGATTCCTTCATCTATCAGGGATAATAATTCTTGCACTCCCTTCTTTAAGGGGTTGTTGAAAAGATCAAATAAGATGGTGTGTATGAAGAATGTGCTTCATAAACTGAAAAGCACCAGAACATCGAATGAGTGATAAAAAGTCTTCAGAGACAGTCCATGCCAACTCCCTCATTTGAGAAGATGAGGAGGAAATTAATGTCTTGGGAAGTTAACTGAGTTGTCCAAAGTCACACAGACCAAACGTGTCAGGTTGGATTGGAACCTACATCCTTTGTCTTCAGGCATTGTGCTTTCCACTATGCCAAGCTGACTCTCCAGCCATACACACACACACACACACACACACACACACACACACACACACACAGACATACACACTTTTTAGTATGATTATCTCCATGCACTCAAGAAACCCCAACTTCAAATCAAAATCTCTTTTCAAAATTTTTAAAATTTATAATTGCAACATTTCATCAACTGCTGTTTATTCACATACAGATGCCATCTAATATTTCAGTTTGAACCATTGTGGTCTCAAAAACCAGATTGTATGAGCAATGGTAAAGGGAAATTGATGAAAGTGGTTTTGACTGGAAAAGAGAAGATTTGGCCTGTATTTTCCAATAGGTGTATCCTCACCAAAGTACTTCACCACAAGGGCATGACTTCTCTTTTCCAATTTTCTTTTGTTCCATTAACTCCTTTCTGGACTAATGCTTTTCAGCCACCAATGAACTGTACTCAATGGGTGCAAATATTCTGAGAACTATAAAATGGAAGAAAATAGTAGATATTAAGTAGACCAAGTAATAGGAAAGAGAATCTGAAAATAATAATAGCAAAACATTGGGAGATGCCAAAAGCTTATTCTCTATCATTGACGTTCTGTTCCACATAGACTCTAGTTCTCACTCTTAATCAATGACTTTCCAGTATCTAGAATAATATCTTTCACCCAACAGATAAGTGATGTTTTCCTTCTCCCTTCCCTACCTCCTTTTATTTAATTTTTTGTTGTTGTTGTTGGTGAGGCAACTGGAGTTAAGTGATTTGCCCCGAATCACACAACTAGTGAGTGTTATGTGTCTGATTTGAGCTCTGGTTCTATTGACTCCTGGGAAGGTGCTCTATCCAATGTACCACCTAGTTGCCTCTCTCCTTTCTTTCTTTTCTTCTTTCTTTCCTTCCTTCTTTTGTTCTTTATTTCTTTTTTCTTTTTTTCCTTTCTTTTCCTCTCTCTCTCTCTCTCTCTCTCTCTCTCTCTCTCTCTCTCTCTCTCTCTCTCTTTTGAAGTTAGCTTAATCAGTCTCTTCTGCTTAATTAACACAGTGCCTAGCATATAGTAGGCACTTAATAAATGCTTCTGGTAAAAAAGACTCCCTCTGAAAAAAAAAGATAGGGAACCTTTAGCTTATATAATCATAGAGATTTGCTTGAGTGAGGTCCATGTCAAGTATCAGCAGCGGGTCTTAGATCATGTCATTCTGATTCTGGAACCAAATATCTATCAATCAATAAACATTTATTACATGCCTACTATGTGTCAAGCACTATACCATAAAAAAATTTATCATGCAAGAAATATAAATCTGGATAATTATAACCTTCCAGTTTTAATTTCTCAATATCATCCTGTCTGACAGCTACTTTTTTAAATTTTTTAACAATTCATCCACGCATATGACAGATAAAAGGAGGTTCAGTTTTATGTCTGCTCCATGAATTTTTTAAGATTTCCTTTATGATAGAAAGTATGGCATAGGGGAAGGAACACTAAGCTGGAAGTCAGAAAACATGAATTCAAGTCCCAACCTTTGCCATTGGCTATCTGTGTTATATTGGGAAAGTCTCTTAGACTCAATTTCCTTATTGCTTTAAGTTGGGTTAATATTATAAGGGTGTCCTGGAGGCAGTTCATACCAACCCTTGAGAGCTGATTACCATATTTTCAATGTGAGCATTTACACATTGGAAATCAATAAACACTAAATCAGAGCTTTATCCATTGCTTTGTTGATTATTTAGACAAGAAACTAAAGGAGAAAATGTCAATAATGTAAATTAGATTTAAAGTATGTCATGTATTTTTTTTTCTGATGATCTTGTTATTAAACAAACATTAACCAGCACACTTCTTATAATACCTGAATTGCATATCCCAAAACACTGTGGTTAGGATAAAGCAAGGCAATGTATGCGACACACCATATATGAATAGATTTTATTTTATATGAGCTCTATAATTCCATAGGTATTGTTATACTTGCCCACCTTTCAGCAGCGTTTGGCTGATGGTAAGTGTGTTTTTCATTCATTTCTATGAGATGAGGAAACTCCCTTTACTACTGCAGATCAGCACTTGCTCTATGCCTTAGGGTCTTACAGAGTCACCTGGAGCACTGAAAAGGAAGGTGACTAACCCAGGGTCACATGGCCAAGTCAGAGATCTTTGTGACTTCAACAACAGGTCTCTAGCTACCATACCATGAAAATATGAGCTTTTTATCCAAATCACCATGAAATAGTCTTATTTTGTCTTATTTCTTCTTTCATAATACGTGTCATTTCTTTAGAAAAAAAGACAAATTCATGGAATATCCTAGCATTTCACCATTAACATCAGTTCTTGACTATTTTATTTTCTTGAAATAGGCCTCTGATGATCCTTAATTGAAGTTATCTAGGGCAATTGTTTTGCCCAATATAATCCTTCTGCTAATTGAAAGCATCGGTATAAATTCTAGATATCCAAAGTTGCACAATATTTTCTAATGGATATGAGCAGTTAGGTATTTGGGTTGGAAGGTGGAAGGCTCCGGAGACTATCTTCAGGACTGTCCATAGAGAGTGCTAGGTGTTCTTCAACATCTTCAAAATAAGGGAATCTAGCACCTACATAGTTATAACAATTATGGAAGTTCATGCATCATGTGCTTCCTTCCCTCATACTTATTCCACGATGGCTCCCCAAGTCAGTGTCTCTTCCTCCATTTGGAGTCTTCTATTTCCTAGGGTTGTAGATAACCATTTTCCCCACTACCAGCGGTAGCTTCCATTTCAATGGCCTAGTAATGTCCTGAAACACTTGCCTCCACCTCCCACTCCAATTGTTTCCTACTGTTTGCCCCAGGTACAAAATTACTAGTTATAACCCTTACTGTGGTTTATTTTATTCTTTTAGAGATAATACTTGATGCTCTAATGTAAACATTTTTCATCCCTTCTTAAATCTTCCTCAATCACTTTCTCTCAATATCTCCTTTGCCTCCATAACACTCTGCCTTAATGTATCAGTCCTTATCAGTGTTCACTTCACATCTGCCCTGGATAAGATTCTTGAGATCAGGTGCACTGTTATTAAAAAAAGAAAGAAAGAAAGAAAGAAAGAAAGAAGAATAACAAAACAAAAATGCTGTATCTATAGTGATTAGATGGAATATGATATGGTGAAGAAAAATACAAACTCTATTTAGAGAACCTTACTTAACCATCCTTGACTTCAGTTTCCTATTTGTGAAATGAGAAGGATGGGCTTAATGGTTTCTTCCAATTTCAGAGTCATAATCTAGCACTTATTAATGTCTTTCATATGGGAGGAAGTTAATAATTTTTTTGTTGTTGTTGAAGATTAGTAGTATATTCAATATATTATAAGTTGTTCCACTGAGTGTTTTCAAAGTCTGCACAAAGCACGTTTCTAGGTTTCCCTATTTCTTGTCTTCCAGAGTTTGAAGTGAAGAGTTTCTGCAGAGTCCTGGGTCCTTTATCCTACTCCAAGGTCAAACACCTACGCCTGGACGGAAATCTCCTCAGTCGAGCTAAGTTGCCATCAGAAATGTACGAATGTCTTCGGGTAGCCAACGACATCACGCTGGAATGAGATCTTGGCCAATCCCAGAATTCTTTATAAGTGTTCATACTAGAGATTTGTCTAGGCATAACACTTTACAGTTAGGATTTCCAAGCAAAGTCTCCATTTCCTTACTATCAAATTCATTGATGTTTACTACTAGGAATTTTATGATCTGTGGGAAAATGTTTTGTAAACATTGTAACTTACTTTTTTTTTAAAGAAATAAGATGAAAGGCAGGCCTGCTTCATCACACACACACATACACACAGCACTGAGTGCTTTTTGTGAATTTTGTTAACTTGGCAAGTCAGAAATCTCCCAAATGTCATGTAATGTCACCCTTTTTAAGTGACAAGGAAACCAGGTGCATTTTTTGGATAACCAAATATTAACTTAAAAGGCCCAAAGCTTAAACCTTGAGTCAAAGTAAATCCCTCTCACTAACTTTAACTCATTTTTTTCTGTATGCTAAAGCACCAAAAATGATATTTGTTAAGCTGAATTAAAGTTTCCACCAGTAAATGCTCATTTTGAAACTTATTTAACTAAAGCCATGAGACCACATGAATGGATGGAAGTATTTTCATTTTTTAAAAAAAATTTACATGTGCACTTACGTAGTGAGATTTTTCTCATTTAGAATGATTATTTCACTGTAAGTCATTTATACATGTTTCTGTTCAATTATTTGCATGCTATGCTTAATCCACTAATTGAAAAATAAAACATAGAAAAAAACATTATTGTGTTGTCAATAGCCTTTTGAAATATATTTCACTCTTTTAAACAATTTAAATGATGGGTTATGATTCAAAGACAGTTGAAGACTTTCACAATTTAACAATTTTAATGTAAGGTTACTAACAACAACAACAAAAATTATTTTTTACCTTATAGGTTCAATGTATTTTTAAATTCAACTTATAACATACAATGTTATTAAAATATTAGTCAGTTCTTCCAGTTTTGTATAACAAGTACATGTTTAATTATTTTTGAGAGTGACAGAAGGGAATAATGTAGGTAACATTTTATATTGTTTATTGTTGTTCAGTTATGTCCGACTTTGCGTGACCCCAGTTAGGGTTTTCTTGGCAATGATACTACAGTGGTTTGCTATTTCCTTCTCCTGATCATTTTACAGATGAGGAAACTGAGGCAAACACGGTTGAATGATTTGCCCAGGGTCACACAGCTAGCACATGTCTGAGGCTGGATTTGAACTCAGGTCCTCCTGATTCTAAGGCAGGGTTCTAGCCACTGTACCACATAGCTGCCACCTATATTGCCTTAGGCAAGTCACTTAACTTTCTTGGGCTTTGGTTTCCTCATTGTAAAATTAAGGGGTTAGGATAGATAATCCTTTGTAATTCTTAGAGAATGGCAAAAGCCATGAAGCTGCTGTCTTTCTGTTAGGCACATTAGCTCTGTAATACATTTTTAAAATTTTCAAAGGAATGAAGAAGTCTAGATCATTTCAGAAGATGTGTTGGGTAAGGGCAGCCAGGTGATGCAGCTAGACCCAGAGTCAAGGAGACCTGAGCTCCAATCTATCCTTAAACACTTCCTAGTTGTGTGACCCTGGGCAAGTCACTTAACCCTATCCACCTCAGTTTCCTCATCTGTAAAATGAGCTGGAAAAGAAAATGGCAAACCACTCTAATATCTTTGCCAAGAAAACCTCAAACAGAGTCACAAAGAGTTGGACATGACTGAACAACAACAATGTGTTTGGATGGGGACTATGAAAAGATGAGGTATGAGCTATTTTTAAGAGCCAAATACAATCAAAACACTGAACTATTTCCTCAAGCTTCTTTGTTTGTCCTTGTTCTTAAAGAGGGTTAATGACATCAGGAAGGCAATGCCTTGAGTTGCAAGCAAGTGAATTGGATTTAAGTGAGGCCTCTTAAAATGAGACCAGATTTAAAGTCAAATAATGGAAATTTGAATTATAGCTCTGCCACTTCTTACCTATGGCATCCCAGAGAAATTCTTTCCTCTTTTGAAAGTCAGTTTGCTCATTTGCAAAATGAGAGTTTCATTAAATGCTTTCTAAAATTCCTTCTAGGTTAACCAATCAGAGTTGATTGATACCCCTCAGGAACATATACTCATTGAAGGGTATACATGAGCCCACCATCATAAGGGATGTCTGATCTGAGAGAGAGGGCCAAATGACTATCGTTTTATTAATAAGCATGCTAGCCTTATTAATAAAATTATTAAATTACCCAGAAAAAAATGAAATTCCTTCTAGGTATCTTATGCTTCTTTGAATTTCACAATTGTGAGGTTAATTATTAGTATTATTATTAATTCACTAGAAACACTGGATATTGATTCATTATAATGTTGCCACCGATCTGCATTTTATTTAATTCAATAAGTATTTACTGAGTGCCTACTTTGTGCTAATCGATGTGCGAGGCCCCAGGGTATACAAAGACATAAACAAAATAGCTGTACCTTCACGGACAATTTTTGATAATGAACAATTTAGTGCTAAACTAATTGGTGTTGATCAATGTGGAATACAGCAGTCTTAAGGCATAGACCAGTTCCTTCCTCTCCTAGCCTTTGTTTCTAGGTCTTTTACATAATAACCATGATTCATTTAGCTCTTCCTATATCATCTTTAGAACTATTGTTAACTACCTGTAAAGTAGAATTTGTACTTTGGTCTAAACCTCACACAGATAAGTCAGCAAAAAATGCTTAAAAAGTAATTACTTAATAGTTTTAGGAGAGAGGGACTGACAACCAGGTATATGAGGAAAGCCCTGATCTGCAACTTGAAATGAGTCTTGAAAGAAAAGCACAGGATTCTAAAAATAAGATGGAGTAAAGGGAAAGTATTCTAGGCTATACAAAGGCATGGAGATGGGAGATTGAATGTCACACAAAGGGAGTTTGGCTAGAAGGCAGGGGCCATAAAGCGAATGATGGGAAATCCATATGCCATGAAGAATAACACGTTTTAAGTGTGCTTGAAATAATATCAATGTATTTCTATATAACTCATTTGATTCCCACAACAACCCTATGAGATAGGTATAGGGCAAACATTATTATGCCCATTTTACAGATGGTATTAGGGAAAGGGAGCAGAGATGTGACCAGTTTCTTCTACAAGAATGGGATTTATTCAGTAGCATCAAATGCATCTATGCCTCTCTGCAATAGACACTATGTAAAATGTGGTGCACTACATTTTACTTCCCATTCCTACATTTGGAAGTCAGAGGTAAGCATAGTTGTATCAAATGTGTCTATGCCATTCTGTAACAGACACTATGTAAAAATGTGATATGCTACATTGTGTTGCTCATTTCTTCATTTGAAAGTCAGTGATGAATATAGCCTTTACTGGAAAAGGAGTAGTGATGTAGTTCAGTAAATGAGTGAACGAATGAAAGGAAGAACATTTTTTTTGGAATTTTATTTTTTTTTAAATTTTATTAATTTGATTTATCAACAATCACTTCCATATGCTTTTGAGTTTAAAATTTTTCTCCCCCTTCCTCCCCACCACCCTCTCCAAGACAGTGCACAATCTTATATAGGCTATACATTTATATTCCTATTAAATATATTTTTCACATTAGTGGTATTGTAAGTAAAAAATTAAAACCAATAGGAGAAACCATCAGAAAGAGGAAACAAAACTCACGGAAGAGAAAAGAAATTGCAATTCAACTTTCATAGTTCTTTCTTTGGACGTGGATGGCATTTTCCATCACAAGGCCTCTGGAGATGTCTTAGATCCTTGTATTGCTGAGAAGACCTAAGTCTATCAAAGTTAGTCATTGCACAACGTGGCTGTTACTGTGTACAATGGTCTCTTGGTTCTGCTCATTTCACTCAGCATCAGTTCATACAAGTCTTTCCAGGTTTTTCTGAAGTCAGCCTGTTCATCATTTCTTACAGCACAATAGTATTCCATTACATTCATGTACCACAACTTGCTCAGCCATTGCCCAATTGATGGGCATCCTCTCAATTTCCAATTCTTTGCCACCACACAAAGAGCTGCTATGAATATTTTTGTACACGTGAGTCCTTTAAGGAAGAACATTTATTAAGCATCTGTTGTATGTCAGGTACTGTGCACTAGGGATACAAATTCCAGACTGAAACAATTCAACAAGCTTCTACTTTGTTCTAGGTATTGTTATGCACTGGGGTATAAGAATAAAAATGAAGTAGACAATGTCCCCAAGGGGCTTACCACCTAATAGGGGGAGAGACTTACCCCCGAATTATTATGACAGAAGAGATGGATATTTCCAGCCAAAGCGCTCTCAGGAACTGGAAGGTCCTTTTCACCTGGAGGTGGGACTGGGGAAGGCTTCTAGGAGGAGGTGAAGGAAGATGGAAGGATTTTAACAGATTGAGAAGAAATGGGTCCAAGGAGTCCATTCCAGGTATGAGAGGGAGCAGGGGTAGGAAGGAGTGGTGGGATTAGAGGGGGAAGTTTGTACAAAACAAACAACTAGGATAGATCAGAGTTGTGTTTAGAATATTGAGTACATGAAAAAGGAATTATGAAACCTAAGATTGAAAGGTAAATCTAAGTCAGTTCACGGAGAGCTTTGAATACCAAGACTAAGACTTTGCTGTTAAGTCATTTTTCATCCATGTCTGGCTCTGTGACCCTATTTGGGGTTTTCTTGGCAAAGATAATAGAGTGGTTTGCTGTTTCCTTCTCCAGCTCATTTTATAGGTGAGGAAACTGAGGCAAAGAGGATTAAGTGCCTTGCCCAGGGTCACCCAGCTAATAAGTGTCTGAGGCCAGATTTGAACTCAGGAAGATGAGCCTTCCTGACTCCAGTCCTATGCTCTGTCCATTATGGCGCCAGTTAGCTGCCCCTGAGACTTAAACTTTACTAAATCAGTAAGAAGTTACTAAAGATTTTTTTTAATACAATTGGGGCTTGGTTAGAAAAATGTACCAGAAAGATTACCTAGGCAGCTGGGTCTAGGATGAATTGGAGAAGGGATAGGCTAAAGGTCATGAAGATGGGGAGAAG
Source organism: Phascolarctos cinereus (assembly GCF_003287225.1). Lineage (NCBI taxonomy): Eukaryota > Metazoa > Chordata > Mammalia > Diprotodontia > Phascolarctidae > Phascolarctos > Phascolarctos cinereus. The sequence continues at coordinate 260,001,674 of NW_027555514.1, read as the reverse complement.
GGGCAAACAGTTGCAGTAAAGAATGGAAAAAGACCTGAACTGAATTACCAGTAGTGAGAAAGAAAAGGGGATAGATGTGAGAGATACTGTTGACACACAATCCACTATGAGTCAGTCAGTCAATCAACTTCTGAAAGGGAAAGGAGAAGGGAATGCAGATTTATTAAGCACTTACTGTATGTTAGGCACCGTGCTAAGCGCTTTACACACATTATCTCCTTTGATCCTCACAACAGCCCTGAGATGTAGGTGCTATTATTGTTCACATTTTAGGGCTAAGAAAACTGAGGCAGGCAGTAATTAACTGACTTGCTCATATAGTATCTGAGATGGAGAAGTGCTCACACACATACGTGCATATATGTATACATGTATGCATGTATACACAAACACACACATATGGATGAATAGGACTTTGCTAGATTCACAACAGGCATTTTGGTTTCTTCATTAGTCAAACATTTTCCAAGTGGCCATAGCTGTGGTCAGGGGATGATATGTAATTTAGTCATTACCAAGGTTGTTGTTGCGTCTATGGCTGGACTTGTAAATGTTCTACATACTTACTAAAACCTCATGGTGGGGGAGGGCAGCGGATAAAACCAAAAATCTGCTCACTTCAGCAACTTTGTTCCAACAATGTTGGCCTGAGAACCATGCTAGGCTGGAAAGGATGGAAGCGAACATATTGAACCTCAAATTGGAAGTGAATGTTAAACAAGCCTTCTAGAATTTCAATTATTTTAGCTTTCAATGAAGCATTCATCTAGAATTGTTCGTATGTTTAAAAATCTGACGCATTGCAGGACCCTGAGATAAGTCTTTAAAAAGTTGTCATAAAGAAGGGGGATTAGTTTTGTTTTTCTTGGCCCCAGAGAACAGAATTAGACATAATGAGTAGAAGCTGTAGACAGGCAGATTTGGGCTGCTATCTAAGGAAAACCTTCCTAACAAATTCAAGCTATGTTTATGTGGCTCATAGGACCAGAGATTTAGAAATGGAAGGGACCTTAAAGACCACTGAGTCCAATTCCCTCCCTTACTGGTGAGGATACTGAAACGCAGAAATATTTTAGGTGAGATTTGAACGCAGATCTTCCTGACTCCCAAGTCCATTGCCTATTACCTTAGGAAACCGAAGATACCCTCTCACTGGAGGTCTTCAAGCAAAGCTTGGATGGCCACTTGTTAGGAATACTGTAGAAGAGATATCTGTTCTGCCCTAGGTTGGCTTGTATCAGTTTCCTTCTGTAACTGGGGCTCCTTATGCCTCTGAGATATGATTTGAAGCTATCGTATATAACATCTAGAAGACCTGGCAGTGTAAAATGAAGAAATATAATATATATCTAACAGCACTAGGGATATAAAGGAGTTAAAAACAAACAAACAGTCCCTGCCCTCAAGGAACTTACAATCTAATGTGACAGCGAGTTGAACAGTTGGGTTTTGAAGCCAGGTTCTCTAAATCCAAATCCAGCTCACTCTCCGCTGCATCACACTGCCTTCCTTAGACCTTGTTTTTACTGTTCAGTTGTGTCCAACTCTTCATGACCTCATGGACCATAGCATGCCGATACTATCTATGGGGTTTTCTTGGCAAAGATACTGGAGTGGTTTGCAAACAGAGGTTAAGTGACTTGCCCAGGGTCACACAGCTAGTAAGTATCTAAGGCTGGATTTGAACTCACCAAAATGAGTCCTCCTAACTCCAGGCCTACTGTAGCACCTAGATACTCTTTTAAAAAAATCATGGATCCTTTGGAATTGTCTTGGATAATTGTCCCATTCAGAATAGCCAAGTTTTTCGTAGTTAATTCTCATTATAATATTGAAATTACTGTGTATAATGTTCCAGTTCTTCTCTCTTCACTTTGCACCAGTTCATATAAGTCTTTTCAGGTTTTTCTGAAAGCATCCTAATCATCTTTTTATAGCATATTAATATTCCACTAAAATCATAGAACTTGTTCAGCCATTCCTCAGTGGATTGGCATCCTCTCAATTTCCACTTCTTTGCCAACACAAAAAGAGCTGCTATAAATATATATTTATATTGCCAAGGTTGCTTTACATATTAAGTCATTTTCTCTTTTCTGTGTCTCTTTGAGATACAGACCTAATAGCAGTATTGCTGGATCAAAAGGTGCAAACAATTTGATTGTCCATTGGGTGTATGCGATTCCGAATTTAAGGTTATCATCGTGTAAGTTCAGTTCTAGTGTTAAAATTCAAAGAATGGGCATGTCAACAGACATGCCTGCATAGAGTTGACTTCTTGATTTATTCTGAGGTCTCCGTCTTGCAACACTGGGATATTACCAGTCAGCTTCACTCTGGTCTTAAAATTTGGAATGCATGACTGATAGTGAGAAAAATCAATTACACTGTACACTGTGTGTTAATTACAGCTGGTCAGTCCCTATTCTTTTAAGCAGTTCTATTCCTTAGAAAGATGAATGAGTTAATAAGTTAGCTCATTATTATTGGATCTTTGTTTTTGTCTTGAGTGGAATCTGGCTTCCCTCCACTTTGGTTACTCATAGAAACACTTATCTATGTTTTGCAATAGTTCTTTTTTTTTTTTTTTTTGGTCACCTTACTGGCAAAGGAACTCTCCTTGGGCTCCCAGGTTCTACTTGCTGGCACTTCCTCTTAAAATTTCTGGGAATGGAGCCTCTGCGTTAGAAGCACAAAACTTGATTGAGTTCCTTCTATCTCGGTTTTAATATTCAGATTTTTATTGGTTTAAAGAATACAGACAGATTTAAGTTCGAGATGGAAAGTGTCCCTGACTTCTTCTCCATCATCATAATATAAGTAATTGACCATATTCCTACAAACGTCAAGAAATGTTCAAATTTACAGTTTAAAAGAGCGGGAAAGGGTATTAAAATAAGAATGTACAATAAATTGAATGGTGTAGTGGAAAGAGGAATGAATTGGTAATCAAGAGACATCTGGGGAGATAGTGTGTTGAAATGTTTAAACCTGTCTTTCAATCCTGTCTCTGCTGATAATGGCAGTGTGTTGAAATGTTTAAACCTGTCTTTCAATCCTGTCTCTGCTGATAATGGCTTGCATGACATTAAGCAAGACATTTGAATTCTTTCAGTCTCGATTCTTCATCTGTAAAATGAGGGCATTGGACAGTAAATTAGAAAGGTCTCTAACGGCTTTAAATCAGCTTCTGGTATTTATTAGCTGTGTGACCAGGGGCATAACCTCTCAATCATTCTACTATTCTGGGCCTGTTTCTTCACTTGTTCAATCAGGATCACAAATCTATGTAGTATCTACCTCATAGGGTTCTTGTGAGGGCTGGCTTATATGATCAAAGATTTAGAGATGGAAAGAATCTTATAGACCATATAGCTTAATCTTCTCATTTCATAGACGAAGAAATGTGTAAATGCACTATTCTCAAGTCAGTTGATTTTATATGTTTATTTATTTTCACTAAAGCCCCTTAGCCATGGATTGCTAGCATCACAATCTGTGGCACCATTCAGTGAATAAACCCTTCACAGTGAACAGGGACTGAAAGTTTAGTTACCATGCATAATATTGACACAGCTCAACCTCATATACTCTAGGTAGTGAATGTAGTACTATCTATATATAACTCCAGCTTTTCGAGATAAAACTGGGCCTAGGGGCAAGAATTGGGAGCTCTGGATCCTCAGAATTGCCAGTTTCTCCAAATTTGAGAATTTCTAGTAATTGGAAGAGTTTAGCTTTCCCCCTTAAAATATGATATCTGTTATTAGATTGAATGTTCCCTTACACTGCTCCATTTCTTTGCTTGGCAAATGAGAAAATAATTCTTTTAAGATAGTTCTAAAATCTAATGAATGCCAGGGGAAAGAAATCTAAATTAATTTCAACTCAAACTCTTGAAATAGATATATATTTTTTTAATTGTTCTGAAATTCCATTAGGACCCATACAGATTTTGTCTTTGTTTCTAGTTCCAAATCCTACCCCACATGTGAGAAACAAGAAGGGTTGTATTTCATCTTGTCCACCTGACTTCAGCTCAAGATAGCTTTCACTGTTATTTGTGAATTTCTGCTGATCCCAAGGGTTCAATAGCAGGGCCCTGAGTACCTGGACAAATCTTTCTTTTTTCTACTTTCTTCCAAACTGTACCCAATTCTTTCCCCAAGGATGATGTATCAGGCAGCAGTTTACCATGTTACAAACCATGCTTTTACAGTGGGGATAAAATGCTCCCTTTGTTGGTTAAGTAAACTAATCCATCACCTTAGGACATAAAGTATTTAATAGGCACATTCCAAAAGGGTGAGCCAGGCTCTCCCTCCTGGGGTGGGCAGAGTTCTTGGCCCAGGAGGAATGATCTTTCTCCCCCCAACTACAACCCCAAAGAACACACATTTTCTTTCTCCTTTCTAGGTCAGAGTAAGGGGGCACGGTGCAAAAAGACTATAGAATGGATATTTGGGAGGCTTCTGATATCATCTTCCCCATCTCTCTGGGCCCATTATCTCTTTCTTTTCAAGACCCCATGAGTGCTGCCCACGAATAATATTGCTTTGATAAAAATCAAATAGTTGGATTCAGATGAAAAAGAAAGACTCTTTTGGAAAACTACTGGCTAAATTCTGTTTCCATGAGACTAATGGTAAGACAATTCTTTCTTTTTTGATGGGAGATATACTGCAGGTACAGAATCAGGTATACATTGTCAGATACAGGCAATGTGGTGATTTGTTTTGTTTAACTGCAATGATTTGTTGCAATCATGAATTCTGTTGGGAGGTCTATTATAAAAAAGAACATCAATTTGAAATTATGTGAATTTTAAAAATTGCTACCATCTAGCTATCAACATTTAGGAATGATCCACTGCCTTTCTATAATTCATTAGGAATACCTTACAAAACTTTTTTACCTTGATAATTAATGCATTTGGTAATCACAACTCATTATGAAGTAACAGCTCTTGACTCAGTTTTGGGAAGGAAGAAAACTAGATGGAGCTTAAGTAACATATCCTTAAGCAAGGCCGTGTGGGGTAGTGAGAAGATCTCAGACCTGGGTGCTGGTTCTAACTCTACCCTCTACCACATGGAATGTACAAGGTGTCCAGGGAGGACTATCTGCTCTGGTGTGAGGGCTGCCGGGCCCTTTTCAGGCCCGCTCATCTACCTTTGGTGTCCACCTGGCACTCAACCATCACAGGTGGCTCCAAGAAGCATGTTTCCTGGCCACACCTATCAGTGAGTGTGAAGCATGTGAAGACTTTCCCCTGCAGAATGGGCACATGAGAGCAATTTGTTCCAATGGCCATGCAGATAGCTGAAGCAGGCCCTGTGGATTACTTAGAGCTTGGTGAGGCAGGGAAAATACCAAGGGCATCCACTGCATTCCAGGCTATTGCCAGTCATCCTGACTTTTGTCTTGCCACTGGATTTCCATGACTCTGGAAGAGAAAGTGAGGCTGACGACTTTGCACGCACTCACTTAAATCCAATTCATGCTCTTATGAGAAAGGTTTGCTCTTCATTGGTGTGATGCCTGTACTGGACCTCTTCCTTGTTAGACATGGCTTTTTGCAGGGCCTGCTCCCCATTGCTCTACCTCTACGGACCTGCTCAGCATAGGGGCCATGTCTTTAAGACTCTCACTGATTATGCAGCTCTGTTGGGCTCAGTTGTAGTTCCTTGCTAAGTACGGCATCTCTATCCACTTTGGTCTGCTGGAATACAGTGGCTAAGACCTGCACTGATGAAAGCTGGCCAGACATTTAGTCATACTGCCCAGGTAATACAACCCAAGGAGAGTGTCTCCAGGCCAAGATTAGATTTTTTGCCTTTTTAATTCCATGCCTGGTCTGGCAATCTCCTCTTTCATGTCCACAAGATCCTTTCTGCTTTGCTGCAAAAGAATTTAAACCAGGACAAAAGATAAGCAAAGGAGGCAAGTCCAGTGTTCTCCACCCACCTGGGTCCACAGTCCTGTTCTTCTTATGCATGTCCAACAGCAGTAAAGTATGACAGCTTTATAAGTTTAATTTGGCCTTCAGTCTCCCAAATGGATAAGCAGTGTCTCAGAGAGTTGAGTAACCAGCTGCAAATAGTACTCAGGCTTACTCATAGTATCATAACTCTGGAGCTCAAAGTGCAACTTAATCCAATCCCAATTTACAGATGAAGCAAGTTAAGGTCTACAAGGTTAAGAGGCTTGCCTGTGGCCACCCAGGTAGGCAGAATCAGAAGTGGGAGCTGAAAACAGGTCTTTGGACTCCGGAGACAAAGTCCTTTGCCCCTATACAACACTACCTACTGAACTCCAAATGATGTGGCTTTCTCCTGGCCCACAATGCCTTGCTCAATGTCCCAGGGCTAGTTAGCAACAACATCAGAAAAAAAAAATCAACCTCAACCCCAAATCCCACGTCCTTGCCAATATACCCCCCATCTTCTCACAAACTAATTTGTATATGTAAACAATGGAAATAATTTGTTCATGGAAAGTTTTTTTTTTTCCAAATTGCTTCAGCTGGCCCTTCTGGGCCAAATTGGAATGGGGATAAGTCTGTCTTAGGACTTCTCCCAACTAATGTCATAGGTCCTTTCTTTGGCCTCTTTTTACCAATTCTACAAATCCTAGGTGTTCAGTGGCATTGCCCCTGAAAGCGAACCAGGGCTCAGCACCTCAGCCCTACTGAGCTGACAAGTATGTGATTTGTGATACCTGGTAACTTAAATGCTGCCCTGGAAGGAGTCTCAGTAAAGATGGACATGGCTTTTTGTTCTCCTCAGAAGAGATGGTTATTTCACAGAGACCAAAAAGCACACAACTTTCAGAGAAAGTTTTCTAGCTCCATAAGAACATGTAAATCCAGCAACCATGACTTTAAATTTGAGAATACATTTTCTTAAGTGATAACCTGCAACGTCAAAGAAACCAGGACTATAAAGTTACATAAGGATTCCATGCTTGGAAAGAGCTCTCTCTTTACTTTTGCATCTTGCACAGAGGCTACTGGGCTGGGAGTCAGGAAGACCTAGGTTCGAATCTCACCTCAGACACCTAGAGTTGTAGGATCCTGGATAAATTATTTACCCTTTATATGCCTCAGTTTCCTCATCTCTGAGATTAAGGTGCTATACTCAGAGGCATCTGATGTTGCTTTTAGCTCTAAATCTACGATCCTTTCCTTCCAAGAGTTAGCCAAAATGCCAGCTCCTTCAAGATGCTTGTGCTGATAAGGGTAGCATACCCTCATGCACTGTATTTATCTTGTACATACCGGTAGTTCCCTTTTCCCCCTTTCCATCTGTGTTTTATGGGTTTTCATCCCTCATTAGAATAAGCGCAATGACTACCTTACTTGTTTGTATCTCTGGCATAACACACCAAAAAAATTCTATCTATCTATCTATCTATCTATCTATCTATCTATCTATCTATCTATCTACCTATCTATCTATCTATATTTATGTATGTATTATGTGTCTATCAAACTATTTACCTGTCTATATATGTATGGATGCATCTAAATAAACAAACAAATAAATGGATGAATGAATGCATGAACAAATTAAACAAACAAATAAATAAATAAATAGATAAACAGATAAATAAATAGATAAATGAATGAATGAATGAATGAATGAAGCCTACACTCAGGTAGGGAAAAAAAAATCCCAACTCATTTTCCCTCCCTTATAGTTCTAAGCTACCTTAGCTTTATCTACAGGGAACAAAATGAATGTTTGCCTTAAAAAAAAACTTAGGAGAGAAATAAGACCATAAATTAAGAATTTTGAGAGAATTTAGAGGACTTTAAGTTTAACATTTTCATTTTTTCAGATGAAGAAACTTGAATTTCCATGATAACTACTTTTTTAAAATATTAATAGGACTGCCACATGGAAAGGGTGGGACATTGTTCTTTTTAGCTCCAGTGGGTACAATGACAAGCACTGGGTAGTAGATTCAGAGAGGCAGGTTTAGGCTTAAACAAAGAAATTTTTTTTAAAAATACCCTTTTAACAATCAGAACTGACCAAATGAATAATAGCCTGTCTCAGGAGACTTGAGACTTCCCTCACTTCACATCTTTCTTTTTGTTTTGTTTTTCTTTTTTCAAAATTAATTTATTTATTTTTAGTTTTCAACATTCACTTCCAAAAGATTTTGAGTTCCAAATTTTCTCCCCATCTCATCCTCCCCCCCACCAAGATGGCATGCACTCTGAATAACCCTTCTCCTAATCTGACCTCCCTTTTATCTCCTCCCCTTCTCTTATCCCCTTCCTCTTTTATCTTCCTGTAGGGCAGGATAGATTTCTATACCCCCCTGCCTGTATATCTTATTTCCCAGTTGCATGTGAAAACAATTTTTAACATTTGTTTTTAAAACTTTGGGTTCCAAACTTTTTCCCTCCACCCCTCCCTGTCCACCCTCATTGAGAAGGCAAGCAACTTAATACAAGTTATACATGTGTAGTCATGCAAAACACTGCCGTAATAGTCATGTTGTGAAAAACTAACTATATTTCCCTTAATCCTATCCCATCCCCTATTTATTCTATTCTCTCTTTCCACCTTGGCCCTCCTTAGAAGTATTTGCTTTTGATTACCCCCTCCCCCAATCTGCCCTCCCCTCTATCATCCCTCTGCTCTCTTATCCACTTCCCTCCCTATTTTCCTGTAAAGTAAGATAGATTTCCATACCCAATTGAATGTGTATGGCATTCCCTCCTTAAGCAAAATCCAATGAGAATAAGATTCACTCATTCCCTCTCACCTTCTCCCATTTCCACTCTGCTGTAAAAGCCTTTTCTTGTCTGTTTTATGTGAGATAATCTACCTCTCCTTTTCTCCTTCTCCCAGTATAATCCTCTTTTACCCCTTAATTTTATCCTCCATATATCACCTCTACATCTTCAACTTACCCTGTGCCCTCTCTCTCTCTCTCTCTCTCTCTCTCTCTCTCTCTCTCTCTCTCTCTCTCTCTCTCTCTCTCTCTCTCCATATATGTATGTATGTGTATATATATATATATATATATATATAATATATATATATATATATATATATATAATTTTTTCCCTCCAAGTACCCTAATACTGACAAAGGTCTCATGAGTTACGAGTTACAAGTATTATATTTCCATGAAGGAATGCAAACAGTTCAACCTTAATACATCTCTTATGATTTCTCTTTCCTGTTTTCCTCTTCATGTTTCTCCTGAGTCTTGTATTTGAAAGTCAAATTTTCTATTTAGCTCTGGTCTTTTCATCAAGAATGCTTGAAAGTCCTCTATTTCACTGAATATTCACTTTTTCCCCTGAAGGATTATACTTAGTTTTGCTGGGTAGGTGGTTCTTGGTTGCAATCCTAACTTCTTTGACCTTCAGAATACTATATTCCAAACCCTGCAATACCTTAATGTAGAAGCTGCTAAATCTTGTCTTGTCCTGATTGTGTTTCCATAATACTTGAGTCGTTTCTTTCTGGCTGCTTGCAACATTCTCTCCTTGACCTGGGAACTCTAGAATTTGGCTATTATATATATATATATATATAGTATAATATAATATAATTAGGAGTTTTCCTTTGGGGAGCGCTTTCAGAAGATGATTGGCAGATTCTTTCAATTTCTATTTTGCCCTCTGTTTCTAGAATATCGGGGCAGTTTTCTTTGATAATTTCTTGAAAGATGATGTCTAGGCTCTTTTTTTTGATCATGGCTTTCAGATAGTCCAATGAGATATTTCACATTGTTTTCTATTTTTTAATTATTTTGGTTTTGTTTTACAATGTCTCCATTTTTCATAAAGTCACTAGCTTCCATTCCCTCCATTCTAATTTTTAAGGAAGTATTTTCCTCAGTGGACTTCCTTTTCCATTTGGCCAATTCTACTTTTTAAGGCATTCTTCTCCTCATTGGCCTTTTGGACCTCGTTTGCCATTTGGGTTAGGCTATTTTTTTCTAGGCTCTTCCCCCCCCCAATTTTATTAATTTATTGATTTATTAATAATCACTTCCATATGCGTTTGAGTTGAAAATTTTTCTCCTCCTTCCTCCCCCCCACCCTCCCCAAGATGGTGCACAATCTGATATAGGTTTTACATTTACATTCCTATTAAACATATTTTCACATTAGTGAAGTTGTAAGTAAAAATTAAAACCAATAGGAGGAACCATCAGAAAGATGAAACAAAACTCAACAGAAGGTAAAAATAAGTGATAGCGATTCGACTTCCATAGTTCTTTCTTTGGATGTGGACAGCATTTTCCATCCTGAGGCCTCTGGAGATGTCTTAGATCCTTGTAATGCTGAGAAGGGTTCAGTTTAACAATATTAGTCATTGTATAACGTGGCTGTTATTGTGTACAAAGTCCTCTTGGTTCTGCTCACTTCACTCAGCATCAGAATATAAGTCTTTCCAGGTTTTTCTGAAGTCAGCCTGTTCATCATTTCTTATAGCACAATAGTATTCCATTACATTCATATACCACAACTTGCTCAGCCATTCCCCAATTGATGGGCATCCTCTCAATTTCCAATTCTTTGCCACCACAAAAAGAGCTGCTATGAATATTTTTGTACATGTGGGTCCTTTTCCCATTTGTTTGATCTCTTTGGGATATAGCCCTAGAAGTGCTATTGCTGGGTCAAAGGGTATGCAAATTTTTGTAGCCCTTTGGGCATAGTTCCAAATTGTTCTCCAAAATGGTTGGATCATTTCACAACTCCACCAACAATGTATTAGTGTTCCAATTTTCCCACATCTTCTCCAACATTTATCATTTTCCTGTTTTGTCATGTTGGCCAATCTGATAGGTGTGATGTGGTACCTCAGAGTTGTTTTGATTTGCATTTCTCTAATCAATAACGATTTAGAGCATTTTTTCATATGACTATAGATGGCTTTAATTTCTTCATCTGAGAATTGTCTGTTCATATCTTTTGACCATTTATAATTTGGGGAATGGCTTTGTTCTTATAAATTTGTCTTAATTCTCTATATAGTTTAGAAATGAGACCTGTATCAGGAAGACTGGTTGTAAAAATTCTTTCCCAATTTTCTACCTTCCTTCTAATCTTAGTTGCATTGGCTTTGTTTGTGCAAAAACTTTTCAATTTAATGTAATCAAAATTATCCATTTTGCTTTTCATAATGTTCTCTATCTCCTGTTTGGTCATGAATTCTTCTGTTCTCCATAGATCTGATAGGTAAACTATTCCTTGTTCTCCCAGTTTACTTATGGTATCAGCCTTTATATCTAAGTCATGAACCCATTTTGACTTTATTTTGGTATATGGTGTGAGATTTGGGTCTATGCTCTAAGCTTTTTTTTTTTAGGCAATTGGGGTTAAGTGACTTGCCTAGGGTCACACAGCTAGTAAATGTCAAGTGTTTGGTGTGAGGCCGGATTTGAACTCAGGTCCTCCTGACTTCAGGGCCAGTGCTCTATCCACTGTGCCACCTAGCTGCCCCCTAAGCTCTTTTTTTCAATCATGGCTTTCAGATAGTCCAATTCTTTTGTTTGTTTGTTTGTTTGTTTAAATTATCTCTCCAGGGTCTATTTCCCAGGTCAGTTGTTTTTCCAATGAGATATTTCACATTGTTTTCTATTTTTTATTCTTTTGAATATGTTTTACAGTGCCTTGATTTCTCATAAAGTCACTAGCTTCCAATTACTTCATTCTAATTTTTAAGGGAATATTCTCTTCAGTAAGCTTTTGGACTTCCTTTTCCATTTGGCCAATTTTGCTTTTTAAGGCATTCATCTCCTCATTGGTTTTTTGGACCTCTTTTGCCATTTGGGTTCTATTTTAAGGTTAAGGTTAAGGTGTTATTTTCTTCAGCATTTTTTTGGGTCTCCTTTAGCAAGCTGTTGAATTGTTTTTCATGATTTCCTTGCATCACTCTCATTTCTTTTTCCAGTTTTTCCTCTATTTCTCTTACTTGCTTCTCAAAATCCTTTTTGAGGTCTTCCATGGCCTGGGACCAATTCCTATTTTCCTTGGAGGCTTCTTTGGGTTGTATGTTTTAATCTTCTTTGTCACCAAAGAAAGATTCTATGGTCTGACTCTTTTTTTGTGAAGTTTGCTCATGATCGCAGCCAATTACTTGAGTTATGAACTCTTTGTTAAGATAGGGATCTGCTTCCAGTATGGAGAATGTACTGTCCCAAGCTTCGGGGGTTTTGTGCAGCTGTTTTCAGAGACACTTCTAGGGACCTATAAATTTTCAGTTCTTCCAGGGTGGTATGATCAAAGGGGAGGTGTTTACTTCTTTCCTGGACTGTGCTCTGGTCTATGAGTGACCACAAGCACTCTTTTCTGCCTTGGAACTGTGAAAAGGATTCCCCTTCACTGCTGCCACAAGCTCCACCAATCCAGCTCTCCTCCTTGCCAGAGGACCACCACCCAGAACTGTGTCCCAGATTCAAGTACAGGCAAAGCAAGAGAATCATGCTCAGTGACAGCAAGGAAATCACTGCAATATAATCAGCCACTTGATTCCCTCTCAGTCTGTGGTCCTGAAGCTCTGGAAGCAGTCATCATCCCGGGGCTGCAGACAGGACTGGGGCTGGGACTGAGTTTCTCTCTTACTGCAGTCACAGACTTTTCCCATTGTCCCTTGAAGTTTTTGTCTTTGGTATTTGCAGGTTGAGAAGTCTGGAAACTGCCACAGCTGCCTGCAATTCAGTCCCCTGAGGTCTGCTCCAGGTTTTCTGAGGTCTGTTTTTCCTGCATACCCATGCTGAACTGCATTTCTCTCCTAGCCTGGTGTGATAGACCTTTCCAATCAACCACTCAGGTTGTCTTGGGCTGGATATTTGTTTCACTCTGTCTTTTTGTGGGTTCTGCTGCTTTAGAACTTGTTTAGAGCCATTTTTTACAGGTATTTGGAGGGGTTTAGGGGACAGTTCAAGCAAGTCACTCCTTTAACTCTGCTATCTTGGCTCCACCCCCAATCTCCACTTCACATCTTTAAGCAAAGGATGTGTGACCAATACTTGAGTCTGTTGTGAAGAGGTTTCTAGATTAGTAGGATGATGATGATGATGATGATGATGACAGTAGTTAGTATTTATTAAGTGCCTACTATGTTCCAGACACTGTGTCAAGCACTTTGTAATTATCTCTTTTGTAGAATTGGCTCAAAGAGGGGATAAAGTACACATTCATTTGGGTATAGAAATCGACCTTATACTACAGGAAAGTATCAGGGGAAGGGGAGAAGAGAAGGGTAGGGATGAGGGTGGGGGTTGACAGGTTGTAGGAGGTAAAAGTCAAAAGCAAAACACTTTTGAGAATAGAGAGGGTGAAACAGGAGAGAGAGGGAGTAGGATAAACAGGGGGAAAATAGGATGGAAGGAAATACACAAAATAATTATGAAAAAAACTTTACAGTAAGTTTCTCTGATAAAGACTTCATTTCTCACATATATAGAAAACTGAGTCAAATTTATAGATATAAGGTCAATTCTGCAATTGATAAATGGTCAAAGGATATGAACAGGCAGTTGTCAGACAAAGTAATCAAAGCTATCTATAGGCTTATGAAAACAAAATGCTCTAAATTACTATTAGAGAAAAGCAAATTAAAACAACTCTGAGCTACAACCCCACATCTACCAGATTATCTAATATGACAGAATAATAAAGTGACAAATGTTGGAGAGGATGTGGGAAAATTGAGAAAATCCACTGTTGGTGAATTTGTATACTGATTCAACCATTCTGTAGAATAATTTGGAACTATGCCCAAAGGGCTATAAAACCATGCATATCCTTTGACCAAGCAATACCACTAATAAGTCTGCATCCCAAAAGATAAGAAAAGGGAAAAAAAGATCTATATGTACCAAAATATTTATAGCAGCTCTTTTAATGGTAGCAAGAAATTGGAAATTGAGAGTATGTCCATCAATTGGGGAATGGCTGAACAAGTTTTGGTATATTATTGTGATAGAATATCATGGTGTTATAAGCAATGCCAAGCAGGATTCTCTCAGAAAAACCTAGGAAGACTAACATGATCTGGTGCAAAGTGAAATGAGCAGAACCAGGGGAATATTGTATACAATAATGGTGATATTGTATGATGATCAACTGTAAATGACTTAGCTATTCTCAGCAATACGATGTTCCAAGACAATTCTGAAGGACTTATGGTGAAAAAATGCTATCCATCTCCAGAGAAAGAATTGATGGAATCTGAATGCAGATTGAAGCATGCTTTTTCTTTCTTTATTTTTATTGTTTTATCTTTGTTTATTTCACAACATCACTAACATGGAAATATATTTTGCATGACTGCACATGTATAATCTATATCAAATTGCTTGCCTCTCAATGAGGCTGGAAAGGTGAAAAGGAGAAAGAGAATTTGAAACTCAAATTAAAAAAAAAAAGAATGTTAAAATTGTTTTTATATGTAATTGAAAATATATTAAATTTTTAAAAAATAAATAAAAACGAAGCAAATATTGTCTCCTTTGATCCTCAACAAGGACTCTTGGAGGTAGATGCCATTGTCATCCTCCTTTTAAAATTGAGGAAACTGAGTCAAATAGAGATTAAGTGATTTAATCACACATCTGGTAAATGTCTGAGGGGGAATTTGTCTTCTGAGTTTCTTTATAACTCTAGGATTCTGGAATTCTCTACTTGTGACATATGGCATTTAGCCACCTACCGGGATAATTGAAGAGCCTCTGGTAGCACCAGATTTTTTCCCCCCAAGGAAAGAGAATTTAAAGAAAATTACTTGAGTCCAAATATCACACTCTCTTTTGGCCACTGTACCTTATTTCACAAGCAACTAACTGAGTCATAGTGGGGCACATGTGAGAATGTGCATGATACAATGTGACCATCATTCCAAAGTGCTTCTGATGAAGTCCCACTAGGCAGGCCCATTACACAATGGGATGGGGCAGTGAGAAACCCTTGGAATCAGAAAGCCTGAGTTGGAGTCCTTACCCAAGTTCTCATTAACACAAGTATGGAATACTTTTTCTTTTTGGGGGGTTTTTTTTAGGGGAGAATTTTTTTTTTCATGATCAAAATTATGTAGCTAATTTTTCCATTTTCTAAGACAACTGAAAGATGTTTCTAGCTATTATTGGGACACACTCATTGGTATTTATAAAGCAAATGAAGCTTTATATTGCCTTTTTAATGACTTATCAGGAACTCAATTTATATTGTATCACAAATTCCTTGGACAGATTGTTGAAATTTATGAAACTCTTCTTCAAACAATGTTTTTAAGTATATAAAATATAATATATAGGTATACATAGGAAACTAGTTATGTATAATATAATTATCAATCTTTTTTTTAAAGCTTATGGACTCCAATTTAAAACCTCCTGACTTAATCATTAACACATACTAGATCATGCTAATTGTCAAATACAGCCGCTTTTCCTAAAGGAGAATGGCATCTTCCAAGTAAGCTCCTGTCAGTGAGTGCAATGCTTTCTTGCGAAGTCTGAAGGTCAACCCTATTTTTAAAAAATCAGCTTGGAGTCAACGTCAATCACATTAAAGAGAAGTTGGATATTTATTGTGCTCCATATGAAAATCTTATTTGGCATTGAACCTGCAAGCTTTGTTTTAAAATGTACACTAGATGGTATAGTCAACTATTGCTATTTTTCCAGAACCTGAATGAAATCTGCAACTCTCTTTACTGAGAAAGGAATGCCTCATGGCAGGTTTCCTTGGCTAGATCACCTCTGGATTCTGATAGCTATTCTTTACAGGAATTTTTTTTTCTACTGGTTATGCATGCCCTTTCCATTTTCCCACTAGTTCTTCCTTCCAAGTGACTTTTCTGCTGCCCAGAGCAGACTTCCAAATGACTTTTTTTCTCCTGTGGAAAACTCAGAGGCAAAGCAAACATCAGCCTTGCCATTCAGTCCTGCTTTCTTTCAAGCATGCATCCTTTAGGGCATTAGGGAATTCAAGTCACATTCGAAGACAACTTTTTGGAGCTGTGGGGCACAGGAAAAACTATCATTTGGAAGACTAGCTGTTTATGCATTCCTTTGCAAAGGTGCTAAATACGATTGCAACCTTCTATATATAAAATTAAGCACTTGTTTCAAAGAGCTTTAGACACTCATTATTTCATGACCTCACACATCATAGCTGCTTATGTTTCCCCAGGCAGTCTTGGAAAGTGCAAATCTGATTGAAGTTCTAATCTGGATCTGGTCAGCTCCTACTGATCCAGTAAGATGAGAACAGGTTTCATCATGGCAAGAGTAAAGGCAATGAAAATGGTTTAAATAGTTAGGAAAATAAATCCTCCAGGACCAAGAGATGATAGGTCATCCAAATGATGTGGCAGATCTCCGAGCAGAGGACACTTCTTGGACAATTCCATTTCAACAAATCTTGTATGAAGTACAGGACGTATTATGCAGTACATAACCAAGATTAGGTGAGCTTCCACGGAGTTTACCCTCAAGGAGTGCTTAGTATAGCTCCTGGAACATAGTAGGCACTTAATAAATACCTCTTGTGGTGTTTGTTGATGATGACAATGATGATGATGATGGCAGTAGGCTCAAAACTTGCCTCTGCTCCTTGCTATCTATCGATCTATATATATTATATATATATATATATATATATATATATATATATACAATTTTGAGCAAGACTTCTCTCCTCTCTGGACTCAGTTTCCTCATTCATAAAGCATAAATATTTGATAAAATGATCTGTATTCCTTCCAGCTCTAAATCCTATGATCCTATAAGCTTCTGCACTTGTCATATTCTTCCCCCTCCAAACACCAACCTAATTCTTCTTGACTTCTTTATTTGTGCTAAAGATACCATCATTTCCCCATTAACCCTGGGTTCTAAATTGATTCTTCTTTGATTCTTCCCTTTTGCTCATTCAATCAGCCACAAATTCTTATTGATTTTGCTCTTTTCAGTGCCTGTTAAATACAGTTTCTTCATCTGGGAAATGAGTTAGTAATACCTCTACTATAGACTTCACGTAGCTGTTGTGAGGAATACAAAGTTGTTACTTCTGTTGATAGACAGACAGAGCAGACAGATAAGGGACAGATAGATAGGATGAGATAGGTAGATAGAAAGATAGAATGGAATAGGTGAATAGATAGATAGAGAGATAGATAGATGTTAGATAAGAAGAAAGGAAGGAATAGATGGATAGCTAGCTAGAACAGAATAGATAGATAGACAGACAGACAGACAGACAGATAGATACATAGATAGGATGGAATAGATGGATGGATGGATAGATAGATAGAGTAAATGAGTGAGTAAAAACTTATTTTTTGCTAGGCACAGTGCTAAGCACTTAGAAAACAAATAAAAACAAAAGGAAGACAGTCCTTGTTCTCAAGGGGTTGACATTCTAACGGAGGAAGACAATATATAAGAAGTTGAAAAGGGGAGGAGTTTTATAGAGAAGATACACCTCAGGGCAAGGTGAGGAAGTAGTCTCAGAGTCCTGGCCTTGAGCTGGGTTTGGAGCATGTGTGGCTGGGGTTGGAAGTAGGGGTAATTCCTCAAGTGGAACTTCTGGGGAGGAGCTCATCAATTGGAAGAAGCAACAGCCAAGATGGAGACACTAATGGTACAAGAAGATCACTGAGCTGGAGGTGAGGAGGTCATCTAGGGAGTCATGAGCAGGGCCAGGTTTGAAGAAAACCATAAGATACAAGGAAGTCACAAAATAATGGAAGAACAGCTCCTAGGTTCTCCCAGGAAAAACAAATAAAGGAATTGTCAGAGTTGGTTTCATTATACATCCAAAACTAATAAGAAACAACCTTTCAGGGGATCTTTAATTATCTTGCATGGTGTACTCATAAATATTTGTAAAGTACTTATATTATAAACTAAAAGATCCACAAGGATTTTCATAATGAACTCTTTTTGCCAACAGGACAGTGGAGCTACACCATGTGGATTTTAACATCAGTTCCAGATGTGAATAATAGAAACAGCATGAAACAAAACAAAGAAAAGAGGAGCAGTTGGACTAGACCAAATATTTACAGAAGCAACACAGTTCTGAAAGCAAAGATACCAAAAGCATAGGAAAAATCTTGGACTTCACTATTAACAAAAATAGATGATCACAGTGAGGGTGGGAAAGGGAGGTAGGGAGAGAGGCACATTCGTGTATTTAGTGGAACTGTTCATTGCTCCAGCTATTCTGGATAGCAATTTGGAACAACCCACCAAAATTATTAAACTGTGAATACTCTGCAACCTAGTGATACTGCAAGAGATCAAATATGGAAGAAAAGGTTCTATATGTACAAACATTTATAGCAACTGTTTTTCTAGTAGCAAAGAATGGAAAACAAAGGGTGTGCTCATCATCTGAAGAATGGGAAGGGAGGGAACAGGCATTTATTATGTTTCAGGCACTGTATTAAGTGTTTTACACATATTATCTCATTTGATCACTGGATAAATTATGGTATATAAACATAATGAAATATTATTTTGTCATAAGAAATGATGAAAGTGATAGTTGCAGAGAAACTGGAGGTTTTTTATGAAGTGATGGGGAGTAAAATTAAAAAGACCAGGACAAAAAACTTATAGTTTAACAACAGCACTACAAAAATGAATGATTTTGCAAGCCTTAAACTCTGATCAATACAGTGATCAAGCATTATGCCTGAGAACAGATGATGAAAAATATAAGCCACTTCTTGAC
Source organism: Phascolarctos cinereus (assembly GCF_003287225.1). NCBI lineage: Eukaryota > Metazoa > Chordata > Mammalia > Diprotodontia > Phascolarctidae > Phascolarctos > Phascolarctos cinereus. The sequence continues at coordinate 259,982,947 of NW_027555514.1, read as the reverse complement.
AGAGAAGAGATGAATTACTGTGCAGAATGAGACACAATCATCAGATAAGACCACCACAGTACTTTGTTTTACTAGAGTATGCATATTTATTACAAAGGCCTTTTTTGGGGGGAGTGGGGAGGAGAAAGAAAACTAGTGTTAGATAGTTGAAAAAAAATCACAATTTTAAAAATATGTGACCTAAAGAATATCAGCAACTATTGACCCATTACCCTACTTTTCCATCTCGTCAGTTGTTTTCTAGTTGTGTCCAATTCATCATGACCCTATTTGGGGTTTTCTTAGCAAAATTACTAGAGTGGTTTGCCATTTCATTCTCCAGCTCATTTTACAGATGAGGAAACTGAGGCCAACAAGGTTAAGTGACTTACCCAGGGTCACGCAGCTAGTAAGTGCCTGAGGCCAGATTTGAACTCAGGAAGGTGAGTCTTCCTGACCCTAAGCTCGGCACTCTATCCACTGAGCTGCCTAGTTGCCCAATCTCTCTATATATTTTAATAAGGATAAACTAAGGAATAAGAACATCTTCATAAATGATATTCCATAATAGACTACACCTTTACAATCAGGCAAATAGCTAAATGAAGTATAAAGTCCAATAATCCCATATCCTTTTTTCTTAAGTATAATGAAATATTTTATTTGGTAAAGAAAAACACTGCTTTCTTTAAGGCTCTCCAAAAAAAAGTTGTCTTCAAAGCTGTATGACCCTGGGCTAGTCACTTAACTTTTTCAGCTTCAGTTTCCTCATCTGTAAAATGAACATAATAATAGCTCCTACTTCATACAGCTGTTTTCAGGGTTGAGTGAAATTGCATATGTAAAGTGGTTTCCAAACTTTAAAGTGCTATAAACATTATAATTATTCATTGTTAATTAGAGTATTGTTCATTATTCTAATAATTATAATTATAATATAATAATAAAATAATTAATGATAATGATACTTATCATTAAATGTAAGAGTGAAAAAGATCATACAAGCAGAATATAACACTGGAAGGGGCCTTAGACAGACAAGGACATAGAGGCTTAAAAAAAAAAGATTAAGTGACAAGCCCAGTATCACACAAGTTGACTGGTTGTGTTGAGAAAGTAAATGATAACTGATGAAGAAACTATCTATTCCACATGTATTCCCACAATACCAAAGGAAAGTGAGGAAGTGTCCCACGATGTTGAGAGAATTGATTGCCTGTATGAATTCACAGGAGGACATTGATGACAACCACAAAAGATGGAAAGGCATGGATGGCAATCTGCACAATTGGAGGAAATGTGCACCTTGATGAAATCACATCTCCTATTAAAGGACTTGCATACATCTCTTTAGATCGGGTCCTTTTTGTAGTTTTTATTTTTTTTGTGAGGCAATTGGGCTTAAGTGACTTGCCCAGGGTCACACAGCTAGTAAGTGTTACATGTCTGAGGCTAGATTTAAGCTCAGGTCCTCCTGAATCCAGGGCCAGTGTTCTATCCATGTGCCACCTAGCTGCCCCCATCATGTTTTCCTTATAAAAAAAAATCAACCAAATAAATCTTTATTAAGTTGTACTTGCCTATAAGAAATCTCACCAGGTATAAAAAGCTGAAATATAAGGGGCAATATTAGAGTGAAGAACTAATCACATCTGCAACTCCATTTATGTCTTCCATTCCCTTTCACTTCTATTCCTACCACTCTATTCAGATCAGCATTACCTCTTCCCATTGTTTTTCTCTTTATAATCATTCTGCATTTTTTTCCAGAGACTGGGCTCTCTCCATTTGCTTCTTTTTCAAATGCACACTGATTGCACAGTCCTGCCCCACTTAAATCCAATTCACTTGCAAGTCAAGACCTCACCCTTCTGATGCTATTGGTCCTTTTTGAGAATGAAGGATGAACAACAATCTGTGAGTAGTAGTAGCTGCCCCACTGGGGACCCAACTGGCCAGTTTCACTTGGGCAATGCTGACATTTTCTCTCTTCCTTCCTTCTTTTTTTTTTTTTTTGCATTTTAGTGAGACAACTGGGGTTAAGTCACTTGCCGAGGGTCACACAGCTAGTAAGTGTCAAATGTCTGAGACTGGACTTAAACTCAGGTCCTCCTGACTCCAAGGTTGGAGCTCTATCCACTGTGCCACCTAGCTGCCCCAATAAATATTTTTTTTGTTTGTTTGTTTTGTCCTGTTTTTGGTAGGCAATGTGGTTAAGTGACTTGTCCAGGGTCACACACCTAGTAAGTGTCAAGTGTCTGAGGCCAGATTTGAGCTCAGATCCTCCTGACTCCAGGGCCAGTGCTCTATCCACAGCACCACCTAGCTGCCCCCTTCATTCTTTTCTTCCTTCCTTCCTTCCTTCCTTCCTTCCTTCCTTCCTTCCTTCCTTCCTTTGTTCCTTCCTTCCTTCCTTCTCCTCCTTCCTTCCTTCCTCCTTCCTTTCTTCCTTCCTTCTTTCCTTCCTTCCTTCCTTCTTTCCTTCCTTCTTCTTTCCTTCCTCCTTCCTTCCTTCCTTCCTTCCTTCCTTCCTTCCTTCCTTCCTTCCTTCCTTCCTTCTTTCCTTCCTTCCTTCTTTCCTTCCTTTCTTTTCTCCTTCTTCTCTTCCTTTCTTCTCTCCCTCTATCCACATAGGGAATCATTCCCTTAGGTGTGGGTACTCTGTCCAAAGGAATATAATTTTGATCATTTATACTTTGCAAGATATCTTGGGGTTTGGGAGGGGCTAGTTATTTTTTCCCCTACTTATTTATTCTATCATTATTTCCCATAAAAAACAACTTTTTGTCTCATATAGTTTTCATTTATGATTACTTGAAATATAGCTCTGGAAAACCAAACTTTGATAAAACCCATTGGAACTCAAATGGAGCTCCTTGACTATACCTTTAAACTCAACATACTCTGACTTTCACTGATTGGCCAATAATGTGTCTTACCCCAAGCCTCACTTGTTCATTGCTCAGGTTTTGATGGCTTAGAGTGAGTGTAAACAGCAATTGTTTCTGTTCTGGCCAGAAACCCTGAGGGTCTTCTCCTCCCTGGTTGATTATTTTTCGAGAAGGTACACTAGGCCAGCTTTTGCATCCATTCTTACCTCTCCTTCAATCGCTGAATGGGGTGTTGCTTCAGACAAACAAGAGAGTTGGGTAAGACTTTAGCTTAAGAAGGCCAAGGTCTCCCACTGCATCCTGGGCCATCGCCAGTCATCCTGACTGACGTCTTGCTAATGGACTCCAAATGACTGGAGGATAGAGTGAGGCTGATGACTTTGCACAACTCTGCCTCACTCAAATCCAATTCACTTGCAAGTCAAGCTCACTCTCCTAATGTCCTTGGTCCTCTTCCAGAATGAAGGGGCCTTAATGGCTAATGAATCTCACACATGCACACACACACACACACACACACACAACACACACACACAATTTCACATAAGGAATATAGGGGTTAAGTGACTTGCCCAGGGTCTCATAGCTAGTAATACCTCCCCCTGCCCCCAAATCCATCATCATCATTGTTATTTCCAATCATAATGATAAATTCACTTTATAGGTCACAGCTTGAAAATTCTTCTCTTAAATTAATCACAACAGCTCTGTGAGTTAGGAAATTTAAGGAGAATTCTACACATTTTGTGGATGAAGACCTTGAGACTTAGAAAGGCTGACTGTCTCTGGAGGATCTGGCTTCACCTAATGCATCTGACATTATCTAAGTGACCCTGAAGCAAGTCACTTAAACTTCTCAGATGCTCTGGTTTGTGAAGTGAGGGGATTAAAATAGAGGGAATCTAAGGTCTCTTCCAGATTTATGATGATGTGATCCAGTGACTGGTCCAAGGTCACACGCCAATAAGGGTTGGAATTGGAATTAAAACCCATACCTCTCCATTCCAGCTCCAGTGTTCTTTCTATTATAATCATGATTCATAATCCTGATTCCTCTAATCTTGGATGACACTTCATTTCTTCATCTGTTAAAATGGAGAAAAACTCATGCGCTTCAGTGTTATGTCACAAGTATCATCCAGGGGAAAAATAATTTTCAAGAAACCATTGAGTATTTTTGCATCTCCATAACAGCCCAGTGTTTGGGTCTATCATTTCACCATGAAAGCTAAAGACACTGAAGTGTAGCCATATAAATCTGCCTTTGGTTCTGTGGGAAAAAAATTAATAAATCTAAACAAAATATGTGGCTCAGCTCATACGTACTTAGTGCCAATCTATAGTGATGGAGATTCCAGAAGTCTCATTGGGTTTCATTTACAGCATCTGCAGGAATGAGGAGCCCAGCCAATGGTGCAGCCAACCTCTCCTCTACCCCCTCCAGTGGAACTGAACCTCCATTATGCCATTTGCCATCATCTCAACCTTCTGTTTTTGCTCCCTTGAGAAAGCTAATACCTCTAAAAGTAAGGAAATAAAGAGTACCTCTTGTTTTCTTTCTTCTTCTCCTCTCAACGCCAACCACCAGCCCCCACCTCTTTCAGGAAGCTTTCCTCGGGACGATTGAAATGACAGATGCTCCTGTTACTGCATATGGCAACGATGTTTGTTATTGATAATAGCAGCAGTTTATATGTATTGAAGACTTTTTAAATTGCTGAGTATTTTCCCACAACTTAGATCACCAGTTCATATTCAGACACTCATCACTTCTTACCTGGGCTATTTCAATAACTACCTAATTGATATCCCTACTTCCAATCTATACCTTCTCCAGTCCAACTTCCAAACAGTTCCCAAAGACATATTCTGAAAGGATTGATCTGACTACATTACTCCTCTGCTCAAAAACCTCAGATGGCTCCCTATCACTTGTAAAATCAAATTCAAAATCTTCTATTAGACATTTAAATCCCTTTATTATCTGACTTTATTCTACCATTCCTGACATAATACACATTACTCCCATTTTGCAGTCTAGTCAAACTTGGATGTTATTTATCAGACATGAGACATTTCATCTACTACATCTGTGCTTTTGTATTGTCTGTCCCTCACACATGGAAAAGACTTCCTTCTGACCTCCATCTCTTACAGGTCCCAGACTCATTCAAATCTAATCTCAAATGCTACCTCTTACACGACATCTTCCCTGATCCATCCCCTGCACCCAACTACTAATTCCTTTCCAGAAATGTCTTTATTTTTTAAATATATATTTTTAATCTACTTATTTCCATATATGTATATATTCTGACAGAATGTGAACTCTTTGAGGACAGGGGTTATTTCATTATTTGAGCCTTTGTACCCACAAGAGCCAACATGGCACCAGACACATAGAAGGCATTTACTAAATATTTGTAGATTGATTGACACCATTTGGTGCTCAATAATTCTTCAAAGTAGGTAGTTTATTTTTGACTCTAGTTAAAGGTTAGGAGGGGCAGCTAGGTGATGCAGTGTATAGAACACTGTGCTTGGAAACAGATTCATCTTCCTGAGTTCAAATCTGGCCTCAGAAACATATTAGCTATGTGACCCTGAGCAAGTCACTTAACCCTGTTCGCTTAAGTTTCCTCATCTTCAAAATGAGCTGGAGAAGGAAATAACAAACCATCCTAGTATCTTTGTCCAGAAAACCCCAAATGCAGTCATGAAGAGTCAGACGTGACTGGAAAATGACTGAAAAAATGGTATGAACAAGAAAAGAAGTTGACCTATCTCATGCATATTCAGGCCAAAAAAAATGAGAAAAAGAGATGATATGACCTCTTAGAGATCATTTAGCCTAATTTTGTATTTTATAGATAAGGAAAATGGGGTTCAAAATCTATAAGGAAAGACATACTGGATTATTGCACTAAATACTTATTAAGCTAGAGAGGGATTGAATTAAAATCCTCTGACTGAGCAAATTTAACATGGGTTCCATTGCATCAAGCTGCCTCTGAAGATACTAAAAATTGTGAGCATATTCTACTCGATCCCTTATTCATAGATGACCCTTGATAACTTATGTATTCAAACATACTTTTAAATATCTCATAGATATCTTGCCCACAGCTCCAGCTGGTGTCCTTCCCAGACAAGGCATTGAACGAACACAAGTAGAAATGTGAATTTTCTGAGCACAGGGTTGAGGAATAAATCTTGCTAGAATTTAGTCACTTCAATAATTCAATGGATCCATGATCTCATTGCTTATGGGTATTTCCTATACCTAACTGGGAAACTTAATTTCTCTTCAGAGTATAGAATCTGGGCAAGCCTTTGCCTGGGGGAAGAATCCCCTGTCCTTGATCCCCTCCATTAGAGTATAGGGCAGCCCAGTTCATGAAGGAGATACCTAGCTGGAGAAATTTGGATAGAAATGGCTTCCCTTGCCCAGATGCATTGAGGCTGCTGAGTCTCATGATCAAGCCATGATCTCAGCAGGAGGAACTGAGGACTTTTAGCCCACTTCCTCATTAAATGTTCACCCATCAGGGTAGAGTTTCACTTGTCAGGGGAGCTCCCTTTCAGGAGGAATTTAAGGTGTTTCAGGGTCTCCCTTGTCTTATTTAGTTACTGATAGAAACCACTGACCATCAATTTATTGATTGTTTCTGGCCTAATTAATAAATTGATTATTAATTGCCCAGAAACTCTGTCTCTCAGAGGTTTTTATTCACCACACCCTCTACAAAACATTAGATTCTACTGTCTACTATATGAGTATTAAAGGAAGAGTCAAAAATACCTATAACCTCATTAAAAGATTATGAATTTAGTGTCCAAAAGGACGTTAGAAGTCATTGGGCCCAACTCCACCAATTTACAGATGAGAAAGCGGGGATCCTGCTGAGGAAAGGGAATTTTCTATGCTCACAGACATAGTAAAAGTAACAGTGCCATGATCTGGCCAGCCATCTTCTTTCCACTAAGTCATACTTTCCTTACATTGCGGCAGAGTGGATAGAGTGTTGGATTTGGTGGCAGAAGACACCATGATGGGAATATAATCTCATCATTTAACTAGGATCCTGCATCCAGTTTTGACCTCAAAAGTTTTCCAAATAATGGAATATAATTCTTCATAGTGGCCTTAATCAGAGTCTACTAAACAGAGAGAATATTAAATGATATTACGGTAGTTTCTTTTTATACACTTAATTTTCATAATAAATTGAAAGCTGAAAGGAATTTTAATAGCCACCTAGTCCTACCCTTCATTTCACAGATGAAGTGCTGAGGTCCAGAGAATTTAAGTGACACACTCAATGTCACATAGGTACTGAGGTAAACTTTGGGATGCTCTGATTACTGCTGGCTCCAAATTCAACACCTTGTCCACTATATTATGCAAACCCTATGGAAAGACCATTGACCAATTTCTATCTATTTCAGACCACATTCTTTTAGTATGGTGTCCGTAGCCTCATTTCCCACTGGATCTGTTAACAAGTTAGGAAGACCTGGTTTCAACTCCTACTCTGAGAAACATTAATTGTGTGATCATAGATTAGTAATTGAAATTCTCAGTTCCCTGGAAAACGTCATAACACTGTGAGTTAAAGATGAGTGAATTGCCCACTTGAATTGGTGGAAGGATGGTTTCCACACTGGGAGCTCTCATAAGGGTTAATTCATCAATTTGTTCCCTCTCCTCCACCCTATACAAAAATACACTATAAGGTTTATAATGGGGTAGACCACATTTATTTCTAGATCACCCCCTTAGCCTACCATTTGACTTGTTTCCATGTTTAATATTATCACCCACAGCTATACAGCAACCCAGAGATATGTTTGGATATTGTTAATTAATAAAATCACAACTCATCTCTCATTTAATTGGTTATTCAGGCAGCCAACTATTATTTGGTAGGCTTTTACTATGTTCCAGGCCCTGTGCTAAGTTCTAGGAATAAAAAGAAAGGCAGGAACCTCTATTCTAAGTCATTGAACGTTATTTGTTAAATAGACTTAGGAAACCTTTCCTGGCTGTAATTACTGATCTCTTTATTATCGTTTCACCCTGCCTTTCTCCTTCTCTCTCCTTCTCTCTAGCTCCTTCTAGCATTCTATCTCTGTATCTCTCTATTTATCTCTCTGTCTCTGTCTTTGTCTCTCTGTTTTTTGTTGTTGCTGAGTTGTTTCAGTCATGACCAGCTCTTTGTGACCCCATTTGGGGTTTTCTTGGCAGAGGTATTGGAGGGGTTTGCCATTTCCTTCTCTAGCTCATTTCACAGAGGAAGAAACCAAGGCAAACAGCGTTAAGTGATGCCCAGGGTTAAACAGATAGTTAGTGTTTGAAGCTGGATTTGAACTCATGAAGATGTCCTCCTGACTCCAGGCAGGGCACTCTTTCCACTGTGCCGCCTAGGTGGCATACACATACATACCTACATACACACATATATACATACATACATACATACGTATGTATATATGTGTGTATATGTGTATATATGTATGTGTATGTGTATATGTCTATGTATACATTCACATTTATATGTATATACATATATATATTCCCTTAATTTCCTATAATTAAGTAAATATTATAGTATTATAGTTGCTGAACATGCAATTTATTGACAATTAAACCAACAGCAAAACAAAAAGCAAACGTCACTATTTATCCAATTTTGGCTCTGGAAAGGCTCCCAGCCAAAGTCACCTTAAGCCCTCACCATGACATCTGATGACTCTTCTTTGCTTCTGGAAACACAATTCCACATGTCCCCTTTCTTATCTAAGAATAGAGATATGAAGAACCTTTCAGAATGAGCTTAGAATTCAAGGTGAAGAAACAATGTAAGTATTGATCAGGGCAAATGTAACTTGGTCTCTAAGGAAAAGAAAAAAAATCCAGTTACAGACTTAGGAGAAGAAGATGAGATTATTGGTACATGATGTTACTGAAAATTAACCATCAAGTGGCCTTTGTTTACTTACAATCCTCAACTGTAACTGTTCCATTTCTCTCTTAAAATAAAACTAGAATAACCCTTTACTCTAGGCCCTTTAATACGACCCTCCTTCCACGAGGCCAAAAACCCTTTACATTCATATGGTTTACTCCTTCAGGTCGTTTAAATGAAATGCTAACCCACAGGAAGCCCAAGTGAGCCAGCTCTAGAGCACAGAGCATGGGCGCCAGGTCGGTGGCTGCATTCTGAGCTTCCAGCCCATAGACTGAGGGGGAATCAAGCGGCTGATCAGAGGGGGGACTGCAGGGATCTCTTTGCTGGTGCTAAGGCAGGAATCTCTTGCTTTGCCCGTGCTTGGATCTGGGTCACAGTTCTGGGTGGCAGTCCTGGGGTAAGGAGGAGCGCTGGCGTGGTAGAACTTGTAGGGGCCGGTGGAGAGGAAACCCTCTTCACAATTCCAAAAGAGAAAAGACTTGTGGCCGGTCACTCAAAGACCAGAGCAAAGGCCAGGAAAAGAGTAAACACCTCGACCCTTATCATACCACCTTGGAAGAAATGAAAATTTACAGGTCCCTAGAAATATCTCTGAAAACAGCTGTACAAACCCCTGAAGCTTGGGACAGTACATTGTCCACATTGGAAGCAGACTCTTACCTTAACAAAGAGTTTAAAACTCAAGTAGTTGGCTGGGATCATGAGTAAACCTTGCAAAAAGAGTCAGACTATACTATCTTACTTTGGTGACAAAGAAGATCAAAACGTACAACCAGAAGAAGACAACAAAGTCAAAGCTCCCACATCCAAAGCCTCCAAGAAAAATATGAATCCATCCCAGGCCTTGGAAGAGCTCAAAAGGGATTTTGAGAAGCAAGTAAGAGAAGTAGAGGAAAAACTGGGAAAAGAAATGAAAGTGATACAAGAAAATCATGAAAAACAAGTCAACAGCTTGCTAAAGGAGACCCCAAAAAATACTGAAGAAAATAACACCTTAAAAAATAGCCTAACCCAAATGGCAAAAGAGGTCCAAAAAGCCAATGAGGAGAAGCATGCTCTAAAAAGCAAAATTGGCCAAATGGAAAAGGAAGTCCAAAAGATTACTGAAGAAAATACTTCCTTAAAAATTAGAATAGAGCAATTGGAAGCTAGTGACTTTATGAGAAATCAAGACACAGTAGAACAAATCCAAAAGAATGAAAAATTAGAAAACAATGTGAAATATCTCATTGGAAAAATAACTGACCTGGAAAATAGATCCAGGAGAGAGAATTTAAAAATTATTGGACTATCTGAAAGCCATGATCAAAAAAAAGCCTAGACATCATCTTTCAAGAAATTATCAAGGAAAACTGCCCTGATATTTTAGAACCAGAGGGCAAAATAGAAATTGAAAGAATCCACTGATCTCCCCAAAGAGATCCCCAAAGGAAAACTCCTAGGAATATTAGCCAAATTCCAGAGTTCCCAGGTCAAGGAAAAATATTGCAAGCATCCAGAAGAAACAATTCAAGTATGTGGAAACACAATCAGGATAACACAAGATTTAGCAGCTTCTACATTAAGGGACCAGGGCATGGAATATAATATTCCAGAGGGCAAAGGATAGGATTACAACCAAGAATCACCTACTCAGCAAAACTGAATATAATCCTTCAGGGGAAAAAATGGTCATTCAGTGAAATAAAGGACTTTCAAGCATTTTTGATGAAAAGACCAGAGCTGAATAGAAAATTTGACTTTCTAGTACAAGACTCAAGTGGAACATGAAGAGGTAAACAGGAAAGAGAAATCATAAGAGACTTATTAAGGCTGAACTGTTTACATTCCTGCATAGAAAGATGATATTTATAACTCATGAGACCTTTGTCAGTATTAGGGTAGTGGGAGGGGAAAAATTATATGTATGTATGGATAGATAGATAGATGGATAGAGGGCACAGGGTGAGTTGGAGATGAAAGGGTGATATCTGAAGAATAAAATTAAGGGGTGAGAGAGGATTATACTAGGAGAAGGAGAAAGGGAGAGGTAGAATGGGGTACATTATCTCTCACAAAACAGATAAGAAAAGGTTCTTACAGTGGAGGGGAAACAGGGGAAGGTGAGAGGAAATGAGGGAATCTTATTCTCATAGGATTTGGCTTAAGGAGGGAATAACACACACACTCAACTGGGTATGGAAATCTGTCTTACCCTACAGGAAAATAGGGGAGGAGGGGGACAGGAGAGCAGGGGGATGATAGAGAGGAGGGCAGATTGGGAAAGGGAGTAATCAGAAGGAAGTACTTCTGAGGAGGGACAGGGTCAAAAGAAAGAATAAAATAGATGGGGGGGCAGGATAGGATTAAGGGAAATAGAGTTAGTTTGTCACAAGTCTACTATGGAAGTGCTTTGCATAACTGCACATGTACGGCCTGTATTGAGCTGCTTGCCTTTTCAATGAGGGTGGGTGGGGTGGGAGGAAAGCAGAAAGTTTAGAACCTGGAGTTTTAGAAACACATGTTTAAAAAAAAATGTTTCTACGTGCAGCTGGGAAGTAAGAAATACAGGAAATGAGGTACAGACGTCTATCCTGCCCTGCAGGAAAGTGGAAGGGAAAGGGGATAAGAGAAGGGCAGGGAGAGATACAAGGGAGGGCAGACTGGGGGAAGGGATATTCAGAATGCATGCCATCTTGGGGTCGGGGGAGGGGCAAGATGGGGTGAAAATTTGGAATTCAAAATCTTGTGGAAGTGAATGCTGAAAACAAAAAATAAATAAATTTATATAGAATATTTTAAAAAAAGGGGAAAAAAGAATTTATTAAGTACCCATTATGTTCCAGGCACAGAACTAAGTGCAGGGATGCAAAAAAGGCAAAATGGTACCTTTCCTCCAGGACCTCATGTCCTAATGAGGGATATTGTGTGGCATAAGAAAGCATTTATAATGCTGTGATTTCCAAATGCAATGTTAGCTTAAAGGGGAAATAGAGAATAAACTCTTATTGTCTGCTTCTTTCTCTGTCTCTCTTTCTATCTCTATTTCTCCATCTCTCCCCCCTCTCTCTGTGTCTCTGTCTCTGTCTCTCTATCTCTATCTTCTCTCTTTCTCCCTCTGTTTCTGTGTGTCTCTGTCTCTCTCTGTCATTGTCTCTCTGTCTCCGTCTGGTCTCTGTCTCTTCCCTCTCTCTCTCTGGATGTGTTTCTGTCTTTGTTTCTGTCTCTTTCTCTCTCGGTTTTTCTCTGCGTCTATGTGTCTCTTACTCCCTCTGTGTCTATTTCTCTCTATGTCTGTCTGTCTCTCTATCTCTGTCTATGTCTCTGTCTCTTCTCCTCCTCCTCCTCCTTCTCACCCAAGGATAAAAAGTACTATCCAACTATTTCATAAAGCCATAGATTTAGAGCTGGAAGGGACCTTAGAAGTCATCTCATTCAACTACTTTATCTTACAGATGAAGATACTGATGTCAGAGAAGTTAAGTGACTTACCCATGGTCACACAGATAGAATATAATGGAGCTGATATTTGAACTCAAGTCTTCTAATTTCAAAAAATCAGGTGAAGTGGTATAATTAAGAAAATTATACTTAGGAAAACATATTATAATTCTCAAAAATTAAAATGGTAGCAAGGCATTTTTATTTCACTTTTTAAATTTTCATTGATGATTTTTGACATCTACACTCTGGTTATTTTTCAATTTGTTGCCACCTCCCCTCCTTCCAAAAAGAAATCTCCCTGTACCGCTGAAGAAAGTTAAGTGAAATCTACCCAACAGCTACAATATAATATTCTACACCTGTAGTCCTCTATCTCTCTACTGAGTACAGGGAAGAATATTTCATCCTCTCTCCTCAATGACCAAGGTGAATTAATGCATTTGATAACAGGTCCATGTACAAAAAGATCTGTGGGGTCATTAAGGTCTCAAACTCAAGTGCACAAGTTGAATAATCTGCTTCATGATGAAGACAGCAATAAAAACTTCAAAAACTAAAAATATAGGGGTTATGTTAGGTAAAATACAAGTTTATAGTATCAAAAATATCCAAAGTATCATAGAATCACAGGCTTAGAACTGGAAGGGGCTATAGACAGGTCAACCCTTTCATTTAACTGATTATGAAAATGAAGCCCAGGAAGTACAAGTAACAACTGCTCAAGGAAGTCTCTCTCTCTCTCTGTCTCTCTATATCTCTGTCTCTCTGTTTCTGTCTCTTTGTCTGCCTCTCTCCCTTTCTCTCTGTCTCTGTCTTTCTATTTCTCTGTCTCTCCTCTCTCCTTGTCTCTGTCTCTTTCTCTGTCTTGGCCTCTCTCCTGTTCTCTCTCTTTGTCTCTGTCTCACCATCACTCTTTGTCTCTGTATCTGTCTCACACACACAAACATACACACACACACACCACTCTTGCAGAGCTAGGATGCACACACTCAGGTCCCTTGACTCCACTAACTCCAAACTGGAAGCTTTTTCCATTGCACCAGCTGTCTCCAAACAGCTATTCATTTGTTAATTCAGAAGCAAAAGGAAGCTTCTTCCTAGCTTATTCTGACAACTGTTGTGTTCTTCACTGAAAGAAGGACATGGAAAATGTAAAAAAGGGGTTCTGAAGAGAATCACAAAGATTAAAGGCTGATTAGAAGTGAAGATCTATAAGGAAAGGTCCTACTCTCACTTAACATGGTGAAGAGGGAGGAGAAACTTAATAACTCTAAATATGAAATAGACTAAAGGGTTTCCTACAGAAGATGGCAAACAGATGGTCTCCATTTTTGCTGAGATTAGAACAAAAAGAAGCAGATGTTGAATGCAGCATTTGCAATGTGAGGGATCTAAGTTAGCCATGAAGAATTTCCTTTAAGGAATGATTGAGCAATGCATTCAATATGCCTTCTAAGATAACAGAAAATCAGCTCAATTCAACTCAACAAATGATAGCCTCACCCTGCTCTTCCCATGTGCAGGCTACCATGCAAGAAACTAGACGTATGAAGAGGAAATAAAATGATCCTTGCCCATCCAGAAGATTATCATGGATTACACCATGGGCTCAGATAAGTCAACAGAAAGTATATATGGCATAACATCCTTGGCATTGAATTTTTTCTCTGGAAGTAATTTCAAAGGATAAAATTCATGGGAAGATAGGTGGAAAAGTTATGCTGAAGTGTTAGATTTGAGGGGGAAATTCCCATTCCTAAACATGTTAAATTGTCCATTTTCTTAATCTACATAATTTTTAAAGGAAATGTGGATGAATGTGATCATTCCTAAAGTTATAATAACACAATCTATATAAGAAATAACCTGGCTAAAAAGTCTTCATTTCTGTAATGCCAAGGGACAAATGACAGCAGTATATAACATATGGACTCAAAGGAGTTAATCTTATGCCAATCCCCATGAGTTGTCTGGATGGATATTTACCATGCATCTGGCTCTGGTTAGCAGGTCACAGGTGACAATAAGGAGTACCATAAACAGCACAATCATGTCATCTGCTTCTCCTTTTCTTTTGAAAATGTCCCATGGCAAGTCAGACTTTGACAAGCAAGAAGTCAAAAATGTGAAGAAACAATTCTCAAAAGAATAATTGTAAATGATTAATAAGCATATAAACATCCAAGTCACTAATAATAACAGAACTGCACATCAGAACAAACTTGAAGTCTTCCTTTATGTCCATCAAACTGGTTATGACGATAAAAGTTGGGAATCATTGATGCTGCAGGGGTTGTGGAAAGATAGGCACTCTAATGCCTTGTGGGTGGAGGTGAGAATTGGTACAGCCATTCTAGAAAGCAATTTGGCATTACGTAAATAAAATGAGCATCATGCTCACACTTTTTGACTCATAGACGTTGTTGCTAGGCATTTATGTCAAGTACATGAATGACAAAAAGAAAGATTCCATACAGAACAAAATATTCATAGCAGCTGTTTTATAGGAGCAAAAACAAAACAAAACAAAAAATGGAAATAAAATAGTTACTCATTGATCGGGATGAAACAAATTGTTGATCAGGAAAGTAAGGAAATATTACTATGTCATAAGGACAGTGAAGTTGAAGAATACAAAGAAAAATGGGAGGACTTATACAAACTGATGAATAATAAAGTGAGTAGAACCAGGAAAACAATATACTTAATAACTGTAATGACACAAATGGAAAGATAAACTACACAACAAAACAACTGAAACTGAATATTGTAAAAGTATGATGATTCAGCTTGGTCCCAAAGAAGAAAAATGAGAAGACACTTCACATACTTTTTTGAAAAGATGTGTCTGATGGGGAGGGATGGAGGGTTGGACAGGGGGAGGTTTGAGAGGGTCAACTGGTGTGGAATGTTTCATATTACATTGGATTGTTTATCATATCTTCAACAGTTTTTTTGAATGACTTACTTCCTCTTTTTAAAAGAATTTTTTTTTAATTATAAGAGATAGGTCTCCCAGAAGAGAGAGATAGAGTGAGAAATGTAGATGTTCCCAAATTTAAAAAAAAAATAAAGAACAAAGAAAATGCGTTATAAATGGAGATTAGCGGCATGGCTATATCAAAATTGATCAGACAATGAGGCTTATTTACCACTAAGTTCCAGGATTTGTTTTAGGCTGTGGGTATACAAAGACCATGTGTGTTTAGAGACCATTCAACTTAGCCAGTATTCAATTACTAAATTGCACTTGGGAGCACTACAATGCTTGTATGGGAGTACCAAAGTCTGTAAAACAGTCCCATTGTAATGGGTCATGGAGTTAGAAATGGAAGAGGGGTCTCTTAAAGGCCATCAAGTTCAATCCTTCTGCTTTACAGATGAGGAGAGTAAGCAAGTAGATAAAATGATTTGTCCAAGGTCATATAGGTAGCAGCGGCAGTGCCAGGTTATTGTGATTATTGAACCATTTTTTCTCATCATATCTAACTCTTTATGACCCTATTTGGGATTTTTTTTTTTGGCAAAAATACTAGAGTGGTTTGCCATTTCCTTCTCCAGATCATTTTACAGATGAGGAAACTGAGGCAAACAGGGTTAAGTGACTTCCCCAGGGGCATAGAGCTAGCTAGTAAGTGTCTGAGGGCATATTTGAACTTGGGAATATGAATCTTCCTGACTCCAGGACCAGCACTCTATCCATTGCACCACGTAGCTGCCCCTGGCAAAGTCAGTATTTCAACCTAAATCTCCTGATTCCAAATCCATCAGTCCTTTCTTCAAGCTGCATTCAACTGACTAAAACTTCCATAAACATTTTAATTACACTTATTGACTCTCCTCAGAGCAAATTATTGTTGTGTTTACAAGATACTATAAACTCGTTGAGTTCAGGGATTGTTTTCTTAAAAATATAACTATATATCTCTTTGGACCTAGCAAAATTATGGACATACAGCAATTGCCTAATAAACATTGTGCTGTACTGAAAAAGAAAAACCTACTAATTTTATGATCTCAAACTAAAAGGCAACTTCATTAGCTAAATTATCATCGCTAGCAAAATCGCCATCTCAAAATAATATAGTCCAGACCTCTTAGTCAATACATTTGAAGAATAGAAAAATTGAGTGACATACAGTCCACAGATGTCACATAGCAACAACGACAACAACAAAATTGAGTGGGCTCTTGTTATTCGCCCTAAATTATTGAACAAATGTTTTATAAATACAGGGGCAAATGGGATTTTCACAACACAGTTAAGGGAAAAAATCTCTCCAATTTTACTTGGATGTGGCCAACTTTATATTGAGAAATAGGCTACTTTGTGCTTTGATGGAATTCCAAATAAACCTCTCACTGGAAAAAAAAAATCTCATTGTCCCTGCATCCTAATTCTTTGATTGAGTGGTTATGTCTGTGTTCCCATGGCAGAGTGATTAAATTTCCATCATTAGAAATGCACTTTTAATTAAGCATCACCCTTTCCACAAAATTCAAATACTTACATAAAGGATTTTCAGTCTTAGAAAGCACATTCCTCACAAATATTCTGTAAAGTAGGAATAGTACTGCTGCTGCTATTATTATGATCCTTATTTTGTAGGTGAGGGTCAGCCAGGTTAAGGGACTTGTCCAAGTTTGATAAGTGGAACCATTAGGACTCCAACCCAGGTTTTCAGACTCTGGGTACAATGCTATTTCTACGATATCATGCTGACCTTTTGGAAAGATGTAAGATGTGATGTAACTAATCCCGTAGGATTTGTCAAGAAAGCAATGGAAGATTTGAGGGGAGGGTAGGCACAGAAAGTAGATAAGGGATGGTCAAAAAATGTCAAATTCAAAATTGTTCATTGAGTCAGCGTGATAATGAGAGAATTCCATTGACTAGGGGACCATAGCTAAGAATCTTTCTTAAACAATTTATAGGGTTCTAAGGCAATACGAACACTTCTGAGTTATTTTTCTGGGGTCAAAGAGAAAACCCCTTAGACTCTTTGATATCAAAAGTCATAAATATATACCTGTAAGGGAACTCAGCAGTCCTCTGGTTCTAAGGTGCAGAGTTATGGTGTCACACAGATAGAAAGTACCAGAGGTGGAATTTGAACTTTGACTCCAAACTTAGTGTTCTCCCATTATACCACACAGCCTTCTATGTTCTGCACTTGTCTCATGTTCTGAGTCCTGAAACACGTGCTTTGAGCAAGGACGGGACAGCGGCACAAATGAACCTCATTAATTCTTACAACAGCTTGCGTGAGTCAGAAGTCCTCCACTATCAGCTTCATTTTATTGAGTGAAGGTTCTTTCGACCAGTTTGAATGGATTGAGGAAGTTACAGTACTCCAGAGCCTCACAATTAAAGAAGGGAGGTGGTGACCTACAGAGGAATTTTATAACAATGAACAAAACATTACCCCATTGGCACTCTGGAAACCATTACAGTCAGACCTGGCAAAGTATAGTGAAGGGCAGACACAAAACAAAATAAAATTTTCTCACTATATTTTTATGGTTGTGTGCAACATGAGGTGAAGGTATTTGTAGCTTTCTCCCTATTTCCTATCAGGGGATGATGCTTTCCTGGGTTGAAGCTAGGACAAAAACAGGGTGTCAAAGTGGGGTCAGTACTCTTATCTTCCATTTTCATGTGATGCTATAGAGTCACTTTTTGAGCTTCAGAGAAGGGGAAATGGAAGATGCAGAGAGTTGAATGATGAATCCAAAAGGTTAGAGGGAGGATGGGCTATTAAGTATTGGGGCTGGGGAGGAGGACAGGTAGAGAGAAGTACACAACTTATATTTGTTTTCGGTTCCACCTATCACCCTAATGCAGGATTGTTTGTTTGTTTGTTGAACCTATTTTTGTTGTTTCGTTTTGTTTTATTTTTGCAAGGTAGTTGGGGTTAAGTGACTTACCCAATGTCACACAGCTAGTAAGTGTCAAGTGTCTGAAGATGGATTTGAACTCAGGTTCTCCTGACTCCAGGGCTGGTGCTTTATCCACTGTATCATCTAGCTGCCTTCTCTTTTTTTTTTTTTTAACTATTTTTATGTCCTGGACTCCTTTAGCAGTCTGGTGCAACTTAGAGACTCCTTCTCAGCATAATGTTTTTAAATTTACAAAAAACAAAATTCATAGGATTACCTAGGAAGGAAATTATATTATATTATATTATATATATATATATATATATATACAATATAGATATCTATACATATATAGATCTACATCTATATTTTGAAATATATTGAAATACAGTTTTATACAAACATATAGCTCTACATATATAGATCTATATCTATCTATATAACTATTTCAATATAATTTCCTGCCTTCCTAATCCTATGAATTTCATTTTTATAAATCAAAAAAAACAAACAAACATTATTCTGAGAAGGTGTTTATAGGCTTCATCAGACTGTTAAAGGCAACCAGGACACAAAAACAGGTGGAAAAACTCATACATTAGGGTGGTAGACATATCTATATATAGATATATAGATAGAAACAGGGTATCAAAATGGGTTCAGTGCACACAAATACTTAGAGCTATTTTTGTTGTTCAGTTCTTTAAGACTTGTTTGACTCTTTGTGACCCTATTTCTTTTTGTTTTGTTTTGTTTTGTTTTGTAAAGATGCTAGAGTGGTTTGCCATTTCCTTCTCCAGATCATTTTACAGATGAGGAAACTAAGGTAAACAGGGTTAAGTGAGTTGCCCAGGGTCACACCACTAGTAAGTATCTGAGGCAAGATTTGAATTCAGGAAGATAAATCTTCTTGACTCCACACCCAACTTTGACCTCAATCCACTTCGCTGCCTAGCTGCCCCATCACTACTGTATCATTCCTATTGATCTCCCTTGCAAAAAAAAAAAATCTATCTATCTATCTCCTCTATTTATCTATATCTATCTATCATCTATCTATCTCTATATATAGAATATGGATAATGTTATAATTATATCTATTATGTGTACATGCATATATACATATGCATGTATGTATATATGTACGTATATATAAAACTATTTAAGACTCCAGGTTAAGAACTCTTACCATAACAAGATTTTAAATTCCACAACTGACTTATCAAGACCCACTATAATGAGAAGGGGAAACGGTGACATTTAACTCAGTAATTCTGTAACCATCAGAGATAAAGTGTACCCTTTACATGACACGAATACCTGTTGGTCTTGTAAGAGGCAGCCTCTGAAACCTCTTTGAAATTACCAAAACATCTAAACTTAAAAATATATGCCAACAATCCTGTTTTAGGATAAGGCATGAAGCAAAGAGGGGTGGGGTGGGCAGATGCAATTGTCCTTAAATCACTGCTCCATAGAATCACACAATCAAATAATTTTGGAGTTGGAAGTGACCTCAGTGATCCAAACCACAACCCCAAATGAATCCCCATTTCAGTAGGCCAATCATCCTCTGCTCAAAGACCTCCAATGTGTCGAAATTTTCAACCCCCAAAAGTAGCCCTTTCCACATTTAGAAAGTCCTAATTTTTTGAAAAAAATTAGGAAAAATATCCCGATATCAAGCTCATATTATCATAGAATCTTATTCTGAATCATTAAATGTGGGATATGTGGACAGAAAAATAAATACAATTAAATCAGTGAGGCTGCTTCTCTTGGAAAATAATAAATTCTGATGAGGATACTTGTTGCTTATGTCTGTAATCTTGAGTCAGTAAAATGTAAGTCATTTGAGGGCAGGGCTTTTTTTAACTTCAATTTTGTCTTTCTGTCTCCCAGCACAGTACCTTCTATGTGATAGGTTATTAACAGATGGTTGATGAATGAATGAATGACTTTGTCAAAGACATATTAAATTGAAACTTTGTAAAGGGGGGAAGAAGCAAAAAAGAAATTTGACAAATTCTCCTACAAATCATGAACTTAATGAAAAACATGTGTTTTACACTAATGAGAAAAAAATCTATCTTGGTTTAATAATGGTCCCAAATCAAATGCACAGTATAGATAGTATAATCACTTATATTGAGCAAGTCATATAATTGTGTGTGGTGACAACATTAAGGCTACCGAATCCTCATTTCTTCCAAGCATGAAAAAATTATGCATACATATATATTTATATTTTTAATTTGTTAATCTTACTGATAATGTTAAAGAAAATTTTAAATAACCCACCATGCATCTGTTTTATTTTAGAATCAAGTAAAAGATTTCCATGGAGACACAAAGCATTGATTGTCTATTCCCTGTAATTAAGTTTAAGGAATGATTCTATAGAGATAAAAGTCCTTAAATCATTTAAAATCTGCGTATGGTTTAATTCAAAATCAGAGCTATCATCTATTACTTGTCTCCATGAGATCAATTTTTTTTCTCTTACAACCTCTTCTAAACTGTGGCTACTGAACAAAAATTTCTTGGAAGTGACACAGATTCTTTAAATTCAATCAGAATGCCCTTCTCCTATGCTAGCTAGGTACAGAGGTGTTGTTGTGGTAGCAGGGGTTAAAATGAAGCCACTGTTGTATATATATTAGGTTGGATTCATAAAACGACAGTCTGGAACTGAGTGGAACTATTACAGTCAAAAAGCAGTGACCAATAAAAAAGAGAGAAGAAGGTCCAAGAAAGCTGAGGTAAGCTGTCTTCTGAAATTCGAACACATTGGAAACAATAGATAATAAGGTGTACATGGGATCAGGTCACAGTGAGATTGTTGAATCTGTAACAAAAATCTCAGAGGAGAAAATTCAAAATCAATTGCTTCCACTCAAAGATCATCATTGATTTAAAACTGATTTTTTTTCACAGCCTTCAGACTCAGACCCAGGACTCCGCACTAGATTCCTGGATAGCAAGGTAAATTATTTTTGTGATTTTAAGCTTATAGTTAATGCTCAGTGGCTTGGGTCCATCACAGATGGGATAATAGCATCAGAGAATTGAGGTTCCCCTATCCCCCCTAAAAGTGGTGGATTTTGCTTGACTGGAAAGTTGCCCAAAGCAACATTCAGCAGTTGGGAAGGCTGACATTTCTGAAACTAGCCTTAGCTCCACTTGCTGCCTCTTTCAATGAATAAACCACAAATTCAACCCCTGGAACTGATTTTAGGTTTTTTTCCAAAAGCAATCACGCAGATCTATTTTTCCCTCTTTTAAGCATACCAGGAAAAGTTCTTTTGCTAAAACACTGCTTTTTTTTCCCTATTTCCACAACACTTATCTATATGCTGAAAGTCAGAATATATTTGATTTTTAAAATGTCAACTCCAAGTTTAAATTTCTTTCTTCTTTCTTTTCTTTTCTTTCTTTCTTTCTTTCTTTCTTTTCTTTCTTTCTTTCTTTCTTTCTTTCTTTCTTTTTCTTTCTTTCTTTCTTCCTTTTCCTTCCTTCTTTCTTTCTTTCTTTCTTTCTTTCTTTCTTTCTTTCTTTCTTTCTTTCGTGAATTCTCCATGATATCTTTGTCTTTGGCCAAATTGGACATTTTGAATTTTAAGCTTGTAGTTCACCAGGAAGCCAAATCGGGTGTGTATTTCTCATCAGCAAGAAAACTACTATGCCTAGATACATGCTGCACTTTAAACAAATATGTGAGAACTCATTAGCACATTTTCTTGTTGAAATATCCTGGATGTTCACCTTGATTCTGAGGTTGCAAAGGTACCGGGAATGCCGGGTTTCTCTCCTCCACCACCCATCCTCCATCCCCTATCCTACACCACACCCCCCAAAAGAAAAACTAACATTGGGAAAGAGAGCAGCCAATTAATTAATGGTTTTCCCCAGGTTTTCAGAACCTGGCTTTAAGAACCAGATGGGAAAACTTGCTTTGATCTTTCTCTCTTTTTGGTTGAAGGTGAAAAGAGCCTGGAGGAAAAAAAAATTCCACCAGATGTTCTTTTCATTTAGTAGCAAAAGTGAAAACATATGCCCATCTATCTTTCAAGGACACAAGCCCTTGCTTCAGGTTATCACTGGGCTTTTGTATTCTCACCACCTTTTTTTCAGGTTAGTTGTTTAATGTGATATTAAATGGTTTGGGATGGAAAAGCCATTGGAGCTACTATAATCTGCCTTACTATTGCTTCACTTTTTTTTAATTTAAAATGTATTTATTTGTTTATTCATTTATCTATTCATCTATTTATTCATTCAACCATTTATTTGTTTGCTCATTCATTCATTTATTAATCTGTTTGTTCAGTTGTCAGGGACTTATGATCAGAAAGCAGAGACCAGAATTTAGCCTACATCTTTTCCAAGATTAATGCTGGATATCCTAGGCTACCAGAGTGCCTCACATATATCTATATCTATATCTATATCTATATATCTATATCTATATCTATATCTATATCTATATCTATATCTATATCTATCTATCTATCTATGGGGCACTCAAAGACATCCTGAGATTATTTGGACCTGATTGGTCCCCTTCCCCAAGTTAGTTTTCCAAACTAGGGTTTACAGTGACCCGGTGATGAGCAGGAGAGGCAACATGAAGTCATAGGTAGGAACCTGACTCTAAGAAAAGTAAATCTGAGTTCAAATTCTTTCTATAGAACATTCTGGCTTTGTGACTGTGGAAAAGTCACTAAGTCACTCAGCGACCAGAGGTAACTTACTAAGACTATAATTTGTGCAGTAGGCAATGATGTGAATTGGTAGGGGAATCCCAAGACCTCATCAGGAGTTCCCTACACTGACAAAATCATGAATCTAGACAAAGAATAATGAGTTGAAGATGAAAATTGATAGTGAAATCTAGCTAATGGTTCCTTTCCCTTATTTCAGGGGGTCTGATGGCAGCCACAGTCTACTTCGTTGTCTTGGTTTTACTTGTAGCCAATACTGCGTGTACTCGAATCGCGAGGCAGATCTATGAGGTGACCCATCCGGATGACTGGACCGCACTCTCTTTTGATTGCCCTCCAGAATGTTTCTGCCCTCCCAGCTTCCCTAATGCTCTATATTGTGAAAACAGAGGCCTGAAGGAAATCCCCTCGATCCCTTCAAGAATATGGTATCTTTATCTGGAAAACAACCTGATCAAAACCATCCCCGAGAAGCCTTTTGTGAACGCCACCCAACTGCGATGGATAAATCTCAACAAAAATAAGATCACTAACTATGGGATTGAGCGAGGGGCCTTGAGCCAACTGAAGAAGCTGCTTTTCTTATTTCTGGAAGATAATGAGTTGGAGGAGGTGCCTGCCCCGCTTCCCAGAAGTTTAGAACAGTTGCAGTTAGCAAGGAACAAGGTCTCTAGGATTCCTCAAGGGACCTTCAGCAACTTGGAGAACCTGACCCTCCTTGATCTTCAGCATAACAAACTTTTTGACAATGCTTTCCAAAGAGACACCTTCAAAGGCCTGAAGAACCTCATTCAACTCAACATGGCCCAAAATGCCCTCAGGAACATGCCACCCCGGTTACCTGCCAATACAATGCAACTATTTTTGGACAACAATTCCATCGAGGGGATACCAGAAAATTATTTCAACGTGATCCCCAAGGTGGCTTTCCTGAGGCTCAATTATAATAAATTAACAGATGCAGGCCTCCCCACCAGTGGTTTTGATGTCTCTTCAATTCTAGATCTACAGCTGTCTCACAATAGACTCACCAAAGTTCCTCGAATCAGTGCTCATCTTGAGCATCTCCATCTCGATCATAACAGAATCAGAAGTAAGTGCAACTTAACTCACACACACATACACACACCTCTCTCTTCAGAGGTGGAGGTCTACAGGTGTGGAGCATTGCATGTAACTTTTTGGTTTTATTTTTATCTTTTTTTAAAAAATTATTGTTATAAGAGTCAGCTGTATGAGAGGGGAGAGGAAGAAAGATTCAGGGCAGGGGAAATATAGACAATCTAAAATTGAAAGGAGCCAATAATTATATATCTATATCTATATAAAATGTGTGTGTGTGTGTGTGTGTGTGTGTGTGTGTGTGTGAAGTAATCATCATGGAAACAGGGTTTGTTTTCATTGCTCTTTGAAGAAAATTTCTGGATCTGGTTCCTAAGTGCCCACCATATTTTCTTGAACTTATACCTATGCAGATTCACTGTATTTAACTGCTCATTTAAGAGATATTTTTATGACCAATCAATTTCTAATATCAGAACTGGAATTTGAAGAGTCAACTCCTATAAACTAACAAAGGGGAAGCCTTCTCCTTTGGGAAAGTAGACTATCTACCATATTGGTCCCAATTTGAATGCTTCTTCAGGCTAGATAGATCCCTATTGACGGATGTGGCTCAGGCAGAGACAGTAATATGAATAAGTATGAGGGTAATTTTCTAAATTGTGTAATTGTAGAATTAAAAGTTGTTGCTGGCAAATCAATTTTTAACTTTGTTTTCCCAGAATCTTAGCATTCCAAACCAATTCCACTAAACAAGAATTTGCTAAGCACTGGGCATTGTGTTGGGCAGTTAGGTGGCACAATGTATAGGGCTCCAGGCCTGGAGTTAGGAAGACTCAATTCATCTTTCTGAGTTCAGATCTGGCCTTAGATACTTACCAGCTGTGTGACCCTGGGCAATTCATTTAACCTGTTTGCCTTAGTTTGCTCATCTGTAAAATGAGCTGGAGAAGGAAGTAGTGAATCACTGCAGTATCTTTGACAGGAAAATCCCAAACAGGGTCACAAAGAGTTAGACATGACTGAAAAACAACTGAATAATAATATAACTAGGTATTGTGCTAAGTACATGCTAGAGATAAAAATACAAAAAAAAATAATTATCATCTGCTTTCAAGGAGTTCACAGATGATTGGTGAGGAACTCTCTCTATATACTAGAGAGACAAGTAGACAAAATATATAGACAGATGGAGAGAGAGAGAGGGAGAGAGAGACAGAGACTGAGACAGAGACAGAGACAAAGACAGAGACAGAGAGACAAAGACAGAGAGAGACAGAGACAGAGAATCTAGAGCACTCAATAAATAGTTCTTGACTTTGAGGACACCAGGGAATTCCCCCTACTGCCTCCTGAAATTCTACAGTTAGAGATTCATTTCCTTGACTTAAAGCATCTCCTATTTTACCAAGTCTTAGGGATCATAGTATCATAAATTTAGAACTGGTAAGAATCTTAGAGGTTATCAAGTTCAGTCCCCTCATTTTATAGATGATAGAAATGAGACCCAGAGAGGTGAACTTGCTTAGGGGTCACATAGCTAGTAAATGTCTGAGTAGGATTTGATCCCAGGTCTTTCTGCTTCTAAGTCCAGGACATAACCACCTACATTACTCTGCCTGTCAGTGAATCAAAGACATTCTTTTTTCTTAACTTAAAAAAAAATGTTTAATTTTGTTTCCTTTTTTTCCCTGAAGGGAGAAAGGTCATGGTCAAAATATAAAATTATAAGGATGTTCTGAGAAACTGACCAAGAAGGTATGCTGTTGGGTAAGCAATATAGGGAACAAGGATGCTAAAAGCTCTGAAGACAAATTCCTTTACCTTCATAATCCTGCAATGGGCCAGTTCTGGCCCTGCATGTATTGAGGGCAGTAATTTCATTACCTAGTTAAGCTGCATTCCTATATAACCTCTGTTAAGGGCATAAGTAAAGCAAAAGCAGGGAATGGGGACAGGGGTGTAGACTGAGAGGATTTATATGCCTTCTATACTTTGAGAGAATATAGCCTATCTTCTGGAGTCACAGCTGGATTTATGTGTGTGTGTGTGTGTGTGTGTGTGTGGTGTGTGTGTGTGTGTGTGTGTGTATATATATATATATATTTAAATTAGAAGGTTAATCTATCAGAGGGCTACATCCTGTGTGTAACGATAACATAAAAATCATAATAAATTAATAATAAAAACAACAGATGACACTTAGATTCCCATTTTGGGTTTGTAAAATGCTTCACATTTCAATGATCTTTTAATAACCCTATGGGGTTGGTAAGTAGGTAGGTCAGCAGCATTATCAATAGTTAACTGTCTTTGGACCTTGACAGAATCTAAGCAGGCAGTCCTTTATTGATTTTTTTGAGGCACTTAGGGTTAAGTGACTTATCCAAGGTCATATATAGCTAGTAAGTGTTTGATGCTAAATTTGAACTCAGGTCCTCCTGCCTCCGGAGCTGGTGGTCTATCAACTCTGCCACCTCGCTGCATCCCCTGAATTGAAATCTAATACCGAATACCATAGTTGCTGCAGAAAATCTCAGAATTTCTAAGTTAAGGAGGATGTAGGAGTTATTCTGGGGAATCCAGGGATACAGGGGAGGGGAGGAGGAAGGGAATTTTAAGGATGTGGGATAACCTAAGCAAAAGAATGTAGGCAAGAAGAGTTGGAGTGTCTTTCCCTAGCTAGAGTTAGTGATCAAAATTACATTTCTGTTTTTTAATTAGGTAAAATTAAGGTTCAGAGATGTTAGGTGATTTCCTCAAGGTTGCACAGGTTTGCAAATGCTAGAACCGGACCCAAAACCCAAGTCTTCTGACTTCAAGTACGTTTTTTTTTTCCATGAAATGATTTAGCATTTTGAGTCGGGTTTTGTTTGAGGCTAGGAAATGGACTTTCCCATAGACTCAAACCTTTGGGTTTTGTTCAGTTGGTGGAACCATTCTTTGTCCTGTCTTTGGTAAGACTGGAAATGTTTGCTTAAGTACTCATTCAGCGTAGCCATTGATCTAAGAAATTTCCATATTTCCTTCCATCCTAAATTTCACAGAAAACTGAAGAAATATTTGTGTAAAGAGTCATTCCAATTTAATTTCTGGCAAGAGTAAGATTTTCAATTAAAAATATTAAGATGGGGTCAGCTAGGTGGCGCAGTGGATAGAGCACTAGCCCTAGAATCAGGAGGACCTGAGTACAAATCCGCCCTCAGACACATAACACTTACTAGCTGTGTGACCCTGGGGAAGTCACTTAACCCCATTGCCCCCCCAAAAAAAATTTTAAAAAATTATTAAAATGATGGGATTCAGGATTTTCTTGATTTTTTTCATGATAACTTAATTAAAGATATTGATTAAAGGGAATATTAGTAAAATCCTACTGATTTGAGTGTATGCATATTTGTAAGGTAATCTTCTTGGGGCAGTGTGGAATCATGGTTAGAGAACTGGGCTTGAAGTAGGGGCCTGGGATTAACTTTTTACTGCTCTAAGTGACTCTCTAAGATTAGAAGGTACCAGTCTACATTGGCAAAGAGAGTTCCCATTGGCAATGACATCACACTCCCCTTCCTAATCTTTCACCATTTTCTCCTCAACTAGCCTGACTTTGTAACTCTCTACTACTCATTCATTCATTCATTCATTCATTCACCAAATACTTCTTGAGAAGCAGTAGAGTACAGTGGATAAAGGACTGACCTTGGTTTTGGGAAGGACCAAGGGAAGCTCTGTCAATGGCACATAAAAGCTGTGTGTATAACTTCTCAGTCTCATTTTTCTCATCTGTAAAATGGGACAAAATAGGACTTATATTACCCACCTCCCAGGTAAGTGAATGGCTTTTTAAAACAAAATTATGTGAGTGAAATGAATTATAAATCATAAAGCTATAATTAAATGTTAATTATGATGGTCACCAACTTGACTTACATAGAAGAAAGAATTGTAAAAGATGGGAACCAAGACTTTTTTGCTAGTGATTTGTTCCTTCATTGAAGATGTATCTATTCTGAGGCCTCCTTGTGACATTCAAAGAACTCTGGGTTCTAGAAGGTTCCAGTGGAGGAAACTTCTTGGTTTTATTAAACTAAAAAGAGGTTTTGAGTAATGCCCTGGCCCTAGGATTTTAGATTTGGAACTAGAAGAGACTTTGGAAGTCCTTTGGTCCACACATCCATTTTACAGATGAGGAAACTGAGGCCCAGGAAGATTAAGTTGCTGAATGGCAAACTGAGTCATAGCTTCTTAAATTGAGAGAAGAGATCTCAGAGGTCCTTTAGTCTGCACCCTTTTTTGATGAATGGAGAAAGTCAGGACCAAAAACATCAAATGAATTGTCCAACATCAAACAGAAAGTAAAAGCAAGATTTGAGTCCAAATCCTCTGGCTCCAAAGACTGTTATTTTTTTGTATTGTGTCTCATTCATGGGATATGTGCTGATTGCTTCAGGACCAATTTAGCTAAGTTAGGAGAAGCTTATCACCAGAAATCTATACATGAAGGTTATGAAGGGTTTTATTTTGTTGTTATTATTCAGTTGTATCCGACTCTTTGTGACCCTGTTTGGGGTTTTCTTGCCAAAGATCCTGGAGCTGTTTTCCATTTCTTTCTCCAGCTCACTTTCCAGATGAGGAAACTGAGGCAAACAGGGTGAAGTGATTTGCCCAGGTCACACAGCTAGTGAGTGTCTGAGGCCACATTTGAACTAAGGTCTGCCTGACTCCAGGCCTGTTCCTCTACACACGACATGACCTTATGCTTTATATAATCTAGAACAGGAATTTTTAATCTTTTTGTGTGTGTGTGTGTGTGTGTGTCCTGGATCCCATGGGCTGTCTGGTTAAAAGCTTATGGAATGCTTCCAAGAATAACATTTCTAAATGCATAAAATGAATACATATGATACCAAAGGAAACCAATTATACTGAAACCCAGCTATCCAAATATTGTAAACGGGTTCACAGATCCCAAATTAAGAACCTTTGACCTAGAATAAGTGTCCTAAAGCCATCTGGATGGTTATCTTGTATTTTTGGAGAAAAGTGTTCTCTGTGTGTGTGTGTGTGTGTGTGTGTGTGTGTGTGTGTATGGCACACGTGTGTTATGGAATCCAAGACAAGAGTGCTCATACTGTTCTTACCTATACAGGTGTTAATGGTTCAGTGATGTGTCCAGCCACCCCCGTTGTGGCAGGAATGCGGGATTCCTTCAGTGATGGACCCCGCCTCCGCTACCTCCGCCTGGATGGAAATGAGATTAAGCCCCCAATCCCAATGGATTTAATGGTCTGCTTCAGGCTCCTTCAGTATGTTGTCATTTAAAGCACCCTCCTCTCCTCACCCCCACCCCCAGCCATCCTGGGATGGGGTTTACAGAGTCAATAGTCTAGTATAAAGTTTATTACACTTCATAGGTAGAGACTGATATCCCTTTCATCTTTTCAATTCTTCTACCAACTATCTATTTTTATTGTTTTGTTTTCTTTGCTTTTGATTTACAAAGTTTAGTGGTGTATAGTTGGTTTTTTTAAATGGGAAAAAAAAAACCACAAGTACCACAATACCTGCCGTGTCGCTTTACTTTGTTTTATTTTTAATTTATAAAGCAGATGGAGTTGTTATGATCATCTCTATGCTCTAAAATAATATGCCCTTTGCCTTTTCTCTTTTCCTGTGATATTAATTATCTTCCGGCACCTACAATTAAATTGCTGATTGAGAAAAGGAAGGCTATATGTATATGTGCATGCTAATATTCATATTTGAAAAAGGATATTTATGCCTGGATTAAGAAGGGTGAGGGAATGGTGGGAGAATGAATAAAAAAAGAGAATTGGAAGAGAAATAATAGCTTCTTTGTATTAAACATATGCTGAAAAGTTACTGGTGAACGTGTTTTGTATCTCACTGTGAAGTCATTTGGCTTCAAAATGATCTAGCATGGAAGGGTTAGAAAATTGGATAAAAATGTCATAAGATCATAGATTTAGAGTTGGAAGGGATCTCAGAGGCCAGATAATCTAACTCCTTCATTTTAAAAATGAGTAAACTGAGGCTTAGAAAAGTTGAGGGGATTTACCCAGGTTAGACAGGTTGTAAACGTAAGAGTCAGGATTTGAAACAAGATTTGATTCCAAATGCAATGCATGGTCTTTCCACCTAACAATCCTGCCTGACATAGCATAACATTCCATATTGTCACTCTTATTAAAAATACTTAAAAGCCAGGAGACATCACGGTACACTACCAAGACTGTTGGATTTGGAGTCAGAAAAAGGAAAGAGAACAAACATTAATTAAGTGCCTGCTATGTGCCAGGTACCTTCCAAATATCATTGAACCTATTAGGTTCATTCTTAGATCTGCTTCTGACCACAAATGCGACTTTGGACGTGTGATTTAAATTTCCTGGGCTTCAGTTTCCTTGTCTGTGAGATATAGGAGTAATTAAGAGGTCCTAGATTGATGATCATGTGATCTGTGGCTCAACTGATGTATTTGCTTTACAAACACAGATCGAGACCCTCCAGTGCCTTAGCAGACCATCTTCATGTGTTTTTGATGAAAAAAAAAAGGAAACAAGGAAGGAAGGGAGGAAGGAAAGAAAGGAGGGAGGAAGGAAGGGAGGGGGGGGAGGAGGGAGGGAGGGAGGAAGGGAGGAAGGGAAGGAAGGGAGGAAGGAAGGAAGGAAGGAAGGAAGGAAGGAAGGAAGGAAGGAAGGAAGGAAGGAAGGAAGGAAGGA
The DNA here is from genome assembly GCF_003287225.1 of Phascolarctos cinereus. Classification (NCBI taxonomy): domain Eukaryota; kingdom Metazoa; phylum Chordata; class Mammalia; order Diprotodontia; family Phascolarctidae; genus Phascolarctos; species Phascolarctos cinereus. The sequence continues at coordinate 259,952,276 of NW_027555514.1, read as the reverse complement.
AGGAAGGAAGGAAAGAAAAAGAAAGAAAGAAAGAAAGAAAGAAAGAAAAAGAAAGAAAGAAAGAAAGAAAGAAAGAAAGAAAGAAAGAAAGAAAGAAAGAAAGAAAGAAAGAAAGACATGAGGGAGGAAGGGAGAGGGGGAGGGAGGAAGGGAAGGAAGGAAGGAAGGAAGGAAGGAAGGAAGGAAGGAAGGAAGGAAGGAAGGAAGGAAGGAAGAAAAATCTTATAACACTGTAGAGGTTATTTTCTATCAGAAATTTATCAGTTTTGATAGGAACTGACAGAGCTTTTAGTAAATTAGCATAACCTTTGGAGAATCATTGATTTGGTGCTATAAGGACCTTAGGCACCATAAAATTCAATTCTAGCATTTTACAGATGAGGAAACTGAGCCCAAGAGAACAGAAGTGATGTATATCCAAGGTCACACACACAGGGAGGAGCAGAGTTAAGGTTGTTGATTCCAAACCCAGAATTCATTCCATTCCCCTGAGGTGCCAGGAATACAAAACATATCTTGTAGCAAAGGAATATGGCTTTAGTGATAAGATTATACAACATAATTAAGGCAATATTGACGTAATCTAGGTTAAAATGACTCCCTATAACCTATTTATAACCTATTAAAATATAAGCTCATCAGTCTGGAAGGCACCTCAGAGGCCTTTTGGCTTAACTCCTTTACCTGGAAGGGGACCAAGCGTCAAAGGGAAGAAGTAGACCCAAGCCCTCTGTCTGCAGGACTCTTTCCACTGCACTGTGATATAAAGGCAAGAAGCCCCGTTGCCATGTTCCTCCTTCCCTGCCTCTTATGGCCTGTCCTCTCCCCTCTACTGGTCTAACTGCTCACATAGCCAGACTGTCATCTAGGCCACCACCTCCTAAAATGAATTTGCTTCAGGTTCAAGAATTCTTCATTATGACTTTAGCTCCCTGTAATTGATTTATATCATACATGGTTGCAGAGAATGTTCTCTTTAGAATCAGATGCCTCTATCTAACCACTCACAACCTGTGTGACATTGGCTAAGTCGCAACCTCTGGTCCTCAGTTTTCTCATCTTTAAAATGAGGGGGTAGCCCAGAGCAGCAGTTCTCATATCTTTTTGGCCTTAAGACCCCTTTACATTCTTAAAAATTATTGAGGGCCACATGAAGAGCTTTTGTTTATGTGGGTTCTATCCAGAGGCGGAGTTAGCTTGTGAGATCCAATTGTTAAATTTTCAGCATGAGTATTTACAGCTCAGAAAGCATCAACCTTTACATATCAGGGTTTGAATTACTGTTTTGTTGATTGTTTAGCCTGAAGAAAGTGATGGAGAAAATGTGAATTATGCAGATTAAATTTTAGAATATGTCATTGATTTTTTTTTCAGAGAGTCGCCTGTCAAACATTTACCAGCAAACCCCTCTTACATCTATTGAGATTCATCATTTTATAAGTCATGAAAATATTCTGACCTCGTGGGCCCCCTGAAAGGGCCTTTAGGTCTCCCAAACTTTGAGAACTTTTGAACTACAGGGTTTCTAAGATCATTTCCAGCTCTAAATCCAGAATCTAGGAAATAGTTGTCTTGAGCTGCTGAAGGCTCAAACATTCATTCCTCTTGCGAGCCTTACAATATATTTTATGAATAGGGTGAAGTCCAACGTCATCCAGGTTGGGAATTGGCCCCTTCTAATACTTCCATCCCCTTTCTGAAAAGGAAATATTTTAGAATCTGTATTTGCAAGTACGTTATTGCTTTTATGAAATCCAATGTTAACATGACATATTGAATAATGCATTTAGAATATAATTTTTAAAACAATAAAAATCTTATAAACACTAAATTTTTGTGGTTGTTTAATCATTTTAATTCACGTATGACTCTCTGTGATCCCATTTGGGGTTTTCTTGGCAAAGATACTGGAGTGGTTTGCCATTTCTTTCTCCAGATCATTTTACAAATAAGGAAACTGAGGCAAGCAAGGCTAAGTGACTTGCCCAGTGTCACACAGCTAGTGAATGTCTGAGGCCACATTTGAACTCAGAAAGATGAGTCTTCTTGACCCAAGGCCTGGTGCTCTATCTACGGATACACTAGCTATGTTTTAACATCGAATAGATGTGAACTATTTGTTATAAGGCTGTAATTCAAATTCCTTATTTTGAAGGCTCTCTTGAAATTACTCATATGGGCAGTTGTGTGTCCACATAGATGATGTTATGCTCCTTCAGGGCAGGGGCCATATCACTTTTGTCTTCATATCCACAGCAGTGCTTGGTACGTAATAGGTGTTTCATTGCTACCTGATGATTGATTAGTAGCTAATATTATTAGTTATTAATATAATTAATAATATATTATACATAGTAATATATAATTACTAGTCAATAATAATCTTAATAAACAAGTGAATAAATGACCAAACAAATAAATGAATAAACAAATAAAAGGAATGAAGAGATAGAAAGATTCATAGATAAATGGACAATGCACATATCAGTTTCTGAGAATAAGATAAGATATATTTTTGCAGGGGGGTGATGCAGTGGGGGTAGGCAAGGGGGTGAGGAAACAACCTTAAAAAGAAAACAAAACTACATCAAAATCATCATGAAGTATAACAATAATCAAGGAACAGTGTGGTGCAGAAGAGGAATCATTGGATTTGAAATCAGAGGACCTGAGTTCAAATCCAGCTCTGATACTCCCTACCCTGCATAACCTTGGGCAAGTCACTTCTCCATTGGCCTGTTTCCTTATCTGTAAAATGACAGGGTTGGTCTAAATAGTCTTTGAGGTCCTTCTGAGCTCTAAATTTGTGATATAAATCTGTGAAGGAGAATAGGCCCACAGAGTTTCCTCATCTGTAAAATGAGGATGATATTACCTACATCTCAGGGTTATCATGAGGATCAAATCAGAAAATAATTGTAAAGTGTTTAGTACAATTCCTGGCTCACAAAAAGTACTATATAAATGTTAGTTATTCTCATCGTCATCATCACTCTCATTTTAGAATGTTGCTAAGTAGGTATGTATTTCACATTAGACAATTCCACTTTTGTGGCAGATAGATGTTTCTTTTGTGATGGTAAGCTTCACGTAGTATGTCAAAGTCCTAACACCTCTAAAAGACAATAGCACAAGAAGAGAAATTTAAAACTTAGTGGAGGGAGGCCAGACTGAATCCTAATGCAGAAATCCAAGAAAAAAAATAATCACACGTTGATTTTCCAGTCCAGGTCAGCAGAAGGAGGCAGACAGAAAGGTCTGTGAACAGTGCGGATGGGGTCTGACCAAGAGCATTCCAGACTAGAGAGAAGTTGTACAAATGAACAGTATGAGGTCTCAGACCCACACCAGGACACTGGACCTCGTGCAGGGTGCAGGAATGGGTGCCACCAGGAAGCTTTATTGCCTACAATCAGACTGGAATCAGAAATTCAGGGAAGACTGAGGGGGAACCTCCACTCAGGGGTGGCATCCTGGGGCCAGAAGTGGTTGCAGACCCTATAGTCTACTGAGCAAGGAGGAAATTCAGATGCATGCAGCAGTGATATGGTTAGGATCCCAAGAACAGAGCAGCAGACTTTGCCCTGAATCAGATTAGTTTGGACATACTGAAAGCTAGTAGGCTCCCAACCTGAGCTGTTCCTGAGACTCTAGAACTAACACTTAATATTCTTAGAAAGGAGTGATAGGAACAGCCCAGACCTTCCCTCCAGAAGTGCTCAGAACCCTTAAAATCAAATCCAGAGTCAGAAGAAAGCTCGAAAGATGACTGAGCAAACAAAAATCCCAACATAAAAATAAAAAATATGGTAACAGAAACGCACAATACAAATGCAGAAGAGAATGACTTCAAAATATCATTAAGCAAAGCCTCAAATTAAAATATATCTAGGGCACAAATTCAAATAGGATTCTTTAAAGAGATAAAGCAAAACTTTTTTTTAAAAAAAGGTTAATTTCTTTTAATAAATGAAATGAAAGTGCTTGATGAAAATTTTGAATAAAAAATAAGAACTAGAGAAGAAAGAATTGGAAAGGGAATTAATACCTTGCAGTTTCATTTACAATCACCTTTTTTTAATTATAAAATGCTTGCTTATTCCATAAATTAAAATTAAATAATTTTTTTTTAAATAGCTTGGTGCAAGAGGTACAAAACCTTGTCCATGCAATAAACTTCCTGACAGTTAGGATAATTTATATGATGCCAACAATTACTCTAAAGACAACTTTGATTAAGCTCCCTGATCAACGCAATGACCAACTTTGACTCCAAAAGATTAATGATAAAACATTCTACAAACTTCCTGATAAATGCAGAAATATATTGCATATCTATTATGAATATATTTATTGTCTAAATTATGAATATATGTATAATACAAATACAGTATGAGTATTTTGAAATTGTAAATTCTAAGCTAGCCCCAAAGAAGTGATATGAAAAGACACCTCCCTTCGATCTTTCGCAGAAATGGAGGTCCATGGGTGTGGAATATTCTTAAAACAACAGAGTTTTTTCAATGTGTTGATTGGTTTACTTGAACTTTTTCTCTTTCACTTTTTTTACTCCTTTCACTGTTTATTATTATTATTGCTGTTGTTGTTGTTATAGTTTTGTTTCTTGTTATAAGATGGATCTCTGGGAAGGAAAAAAGAAATACAGAGGAAAATTTAGATGATATAAAAAAAGATGTCAGTAAAATATATTTTTAAAAAACAACTTATCCTGACTATTTTTTTGTAGTAGCAAATAACTAGAAGCAAAATTACATAAATAACATAAGGAACGATAAACATAATGATTAAATTCTCAATTTCCATTTCTTTGCCACCATAGAGTTGCTATAAATATTAAATAAATGATAAATGGATGATTATTACTGTGTTGTAAGGAACTAAATATTCAAAATACAGAATAATTGAAGCATGGGAAAACATACACTTGGTGGAGGAAACAGAGTCAAGAAGACAATATAAAGAGAGACTAAAATATAAAAAAAGAACAGCCACAAAGCGAAGGAGGTTGTGTTATTACAATGACCAAACTTGACCTTGAAGAAGAGATGAGAAAATAAATACACCTCCCTTTCTTCTTTTTAGAGATGGGGGCCTACCTGTGTGAAACACTAGATAACATTGCCCGACTCCATTATCTCTCATTCTGTCTCTGTCTCTGTTGTCTCTAATGTTCAGTCTGACTCTATAATCTTTTCTAGATAATAGTGGGTAACTGTAGTATGGTAGGTACTTAGTACTTAATCTGAGAAGTAAGGCCTTTGGTCCATGACACGCAGCATCAATGATCTGATTAATTAGAAGTCAGTTGTAATACAGTAGAAAGAATATTGGATTGGGAGTCCCAGATCCTCAGTTAAAATCATATCTCTACTACTAACTACCTACATTTAGTAATTTACCCCTCTGGCCTTCGTTTTCTGATCTATACATGATGGAGGTTGAACCAATTGACCTTTCAGCTGCCTTCCAGTTCTAAAGCTATCTTCTCATATATGCAAAGAGATAAAATTCCAGAGGATTGTCCCCAATGTGAAATACAAATGAGAACAGAACAGTCGACGAAGAGCAGTCTGAATATCGCCTTTCTGCAGAAATCAACCCCTGTGGGAAAAATATTGATCCATACTGTTGAGGACATGACTAGCTGATAAAGGTCATTTCTTAGTTATTAGCACTAGGAGTGCAGCAGCTACTAAGAGAAAAGCCAAAGAAGCCTGAAAATAAAGACCTGATGAAATGAAATATGCCGAATAGCAAAGTAATGTGGGCCAGCCAATATGGCAGCTAGGTGGCACCATAGTGAGGAGTGCTGGAACTGGAGTCAGGAAGACTCATCTTCCTAAATTCAAATCCAGCCTCAGATACGTACCAGCTGCGTGACCCTGGGCAAGTCACTTAATCCTGTTTGCCTTAGTAAAATTAATTAGAGAAGGAAATGGCAAACCACTACAATATATTTTGCCAAGAAAATGGGCTCACAAAGAGTCAGACATGACTGAAACTACTAAACAACAATAATAATATGGGTAGCCTAAGATACTGAGCCATCTCATTAGAGCCTTATAAATTAATGTTTTCAGCTGTTCAGGAGAGAACTCAGGGGAATAAAATGAGGACTGCTACCTCAAAGCTTAAGAGTTTGCGCAATCAACAGCTGGAATGGAGGAGTCCCAAGGCAGAGGATTGCAATTTTTTTTTAATATGTATCTACAATATTTGAAATGGAGATTTGAATTTCAACCAGAACTCATGTCCAAGAAAAAAGGAGGACCACTGAAAAGTGTCTCTTACAAATGCTAACGTGAATTGAGCCAGCTGGCTGTCAATTAAATAACAAGTAATGAGTGTGAGGGCTCCATGCCAAGCATGAATTGCAATCCCACTATATTAAGTTTTAAACAGATATAAAGACGAATGGATTTCCTCAACCTCTCCTACCCATTTATCCTGTCCTTTTGTACACAGGAGAAATTAGATTTAAGCAAAATGCAGATCTGGAAGGAATTATATCATTTCTTACTGGCAATAAGAAAGGAAAAGTTTGCAAGAAGACCAAGTTTTATATTTAAAAGTTCTCATATTTCATGTGGGCAGAGGAAAAAAAAAAACATGGCCAAGAAATAAAGTTGTGTTTCTACATCTCTTTTGTTGTAATTAGTTCTCTCGTTGCATATGCAAATTTGTAAAATTTCCAAATGTACTTGTGCTTTATCTCCTTTATTAAAATGACAAGTATCTCACTCACAGATGGTAAGTGTTGCACAACGTAATTCAGCAAAGTGGTCTGATTCCAACGACATAAAAGTATTTTCCAAAATAAGTTTTAAGACCAGCTCAGGAGGAGGGGGAGGGTGGAGCTAACTTGTGCCTAATGGTAGAGTTCAGAAACTGTAAAAGTTAGAAACTGAGAATCACAGATCAATCACCGAACCAACTTTACTGCTGGATGCGCTGCAGATCTGAGTATTGTAGTAAGCTTCAAAGCTATAGCAGCACTTCTGGGTCTCCCTGAATGTGCAAGCCACTTTACTAATCACTGGGGATCAAGAACAAAACAAAACAAAACAACAAAGAAATAGTGTCTTACTTCAAGAAGCGTACATTGTAGCAGGGAAGGCAACAAGTGAGATAGGTGAGCATATTATAAAATATATCCTACATAAACACAGCGCAATGGTGGGAGGGGTCAATCACGCCTGGTAGGAACAGAAACAACTTCAAGTAGAAAGGTGAACTTGAACTGAGCTTTAAAGGGAACTAGGAAACAAAAGAGTTATCGTTTCTGAATGAAGATAAGTCAGTAAGTGATAGAAGGGTCCAGATTGAAGGGGAAAACAAGAGAGGATGGAGGAAGGAAGGAAGGAAGTGAGGGAGGAAGAAAAAGACAAAAGGAGGGAGGGAACAAAGGCTGAAAGGAATGAAGGAAGAAAGAGAGGGAGGGAGGAAAGAACAGGAAGGAAAGGAAGAGAAAGAGATAGAAAGAAAGGAAGGGAGGCAAGGAAGGAAAAGGCAGTAAGAATGGAAGGAAGGAGAAAAAGTAGGGGAAGGAAGAAGAAAAAAGGAAGAAAAAAGAGATAAAGAAAGAAGGAAAGAAAAAGGAAGAAAGAAAAAAGAAAGGAGGGAAGGAAGGAGAGAAGAAAGGAGAAAAGGAAGAGGAGAAGGAAGGAGGAAAAGAAAGAAGAAAAACAGGTAAAGCAAGAAAGAATAAAAGAAAGAAGGGAAAGAAGAAAGGAAAGGAAGGAGAGAGGGAAGAAAGGGAGAGAGAGAGAGAGGGAGGAAAGCATGGGAAGGAAAGGAGGGAGAAATAAAAGAAAGGAGAGGGGAAGGAAGGAAGGAGGGAGAGAGAGAAGGAAAGGGAAAGGAGGGAAGGAAGGAGAAAAGGAAGAGGGGAAGGAAGGATAAAAAGGAAGGTAAAAGAGAAAGAAAGAGAAAGGAAGAAAGAAAGAAAGAAAAGGAGGGAAGGAAGGAAGAACAAGAGAGAAATAAAAAAAAGAGGGAAAGGAAAGAAGAGAAAGGAAGAAAGAATGAAAGGAAAGAAGGAAGGAAAGAGGGAAGGAAAGAAGGAGGGAAGAAAGGAGAAAAGAAGAGGAGAAGGAAGGAGGAAAAGAAGGAAGAAAAAGATAATGAAAGAAGGAAAGAAAGGAAGAAAAGAAGGGAAGAAGGGAAAGGAAGGAGTGAAAGAAGGTAGGAGGAAAGGAAGGAAGAGAGAGGAAGGGAGGAAAGTATGGGAAGGAAAGGAAGGGAAAGAGGTAGAAAGAAAAGAAAGGAAGGACAGAGAGAAGGAAGGGAGGGAATAAAGGGGAAGGAAGGAAGGAAGGAAGGAAGGAAGGAAGGAAGGAAGGAAGGAAGGAAGGAAGGAAGGAAGGAAGGAAGGAAGTCATTTACTAAGTATGCCAGGCACTTGATTAAATTCTGGGGATACAGAAACAAGCCAAAAGAAAGACAGTCAATGTCCTTGAGGTGTTTATATTCTAACAGGGAAAGACAACACATGAAAAGGAAGGGAGAGTAAGGGAGGATGGCAGTGTTCAGCTAGAGGGCCATGGTTCTGAAGTCCAGACAGAGTCAGAGACAGGGCCAGGAGGAACATGAAGGCAGACCAGCCGCAGCCCCACCACAAAATAGAGACTCCAGCAGGAGCCCATCAATGGGAGAAGGAGGAGAACCTTTCAGAGGGATAGTCCATGGTGAGTGGACTATGGGGAAGGGAGGGTTCTCCATGGGGAGGGGGTCCCAGATGCTGACAGAAATTTCAGGATGAGGCAGCAGTAAAAAGAGCATCATTCTGAAACCCAGAGGAAGACAAAAACAGGGTTGGAAGTAGAATGAGACATGGAGGATGGAAGGAATTCCATATTCTACTTCAGTTAAGCAACTGCCTAGTTCAAATCCTGTCTCTGGTATTTGCCAGGATTTCAGGAGGGTGGGGCGAGGGGTGGGAGTCAGTAACCTCTTTAAAACTGAGCTTTTCATCAGAAAAACTGAAGAAATAAAAGTGTAAGACATACCTCACTTATAAGGACCTGAATGAGACAACTTGTGAAAGGTACTTTATAAACCTTAAGGTGCTGTAGAAATGCCAGTAACCAAGGCAGCTTAAAGATCATCTTGGCCAACTTCTTACTTTACAAATGAACAAATGAAGTCTAGAGAGGAAAAGGATCTTTCCCAAAGTCACAGAGCAAGTTAGTAGCAGGCCTAGGACTCAGAGCCTGGTCTTCTGAACATGCAACCATTCAAGCATCCAATCTAATGTCTTCTCCCCCTTCCCCCTCCCCCCTTCCACTGCACCCTTGCTGGGCACTCTTCCAATTATTAATTCAACATACAGTAAATATATCTTATGTGGGACTCCTGGATTTTTTTTTGGGGGGGGTGCAACTAGGTGGCACAGTGGATAGAGTAATGGGCCTAGAGTCAGGAAGATTCTTTTTCATGAGTTCAAATCTGACATCACACAGTTACTAGCTGTGCGACCCCAGGCAAGTCATTTAACCCAGTTTGCCTCAGTTTCCTCATCTGTAAAATGAGCTGGAGAAGGAAATGGCAAACCACTCCAGTTGCCAAGAAGACCCAAAATGAGATCACAAAGACCTGGACACAACTGAACAACAACAAAAAACCAGATTTTGACTATGACAGTCCTGGAAGTTTTCACTTTTGAAGTTATTTTCAGGAGACGATCTTTGGATTCCTTCTATCTTTACTTTTCTCTCTGGTTCTAATCAGTCTGGATAGTTTTTATTTATGATTTCTTAAAATATAATCTGAGGGGCAGCTAAGTGGCTCAGTGGATACAGCACCAGCCCTGGAGTCAGGAGGACCTGAGTTCAAATCCAGCCTCAGACACATAACACTCACTAGCTGGGCGATCCTGGAAGCAAGTCACTTAACCCCATTGGCCAGCCAAAAAAAAGAAAAAGAAAAAGAAAAAGAAAATACAATGTGAATCCTTTTTAAAAAATTTATAATTTTTAGAGAGTCAGACAATTCTTAAATTATCTCTTTTCAAGTCAATTGTCAAGATATCTTGTTTTTTCTTCTATTTTTCCCAATCTTTTGATTTTATTTGATATTTCTTGTTGCCATTGGTTTCTGTTTGGTTTATTCTAGTTTTCAGAGAGTTAATTTATTGGGTAAGGTTACCACTTTCTCTTCTAAAGTAATTATCTACCTAATTATTTTTTCCTTGGGAGCTTTTATTTCACTATTTTTTTCTGGCTTCATTTTTTCTAGATACTCATGTTGTTCTACGAATGTTTTTCTTTGAGTCTGTGCTTGCAGTTATCTGTAGAGTTGCTCTCTCTCCTTTTGAGAAGATCTCTAGATTTGCAATAATTTTTCATACTTGTTGGTGTTTTCTTTGACTGACTCATCTCTCCAACTTTCCTTCCTGAATGGAAGCATTGTGCCGGGGCCAGTCTCCCACCCCTGCTCTGCTTTTGGGTGTGGTGGTCCATCCTAACTGGTTTTATCCTGGGTCCCCTGAGTTCCTATGCTAACCTCCATCTCCTGGGTTTAGTACTCCCTGGGTCTTTGAGATTCGGAGCACTGCATCTTTAAGTCCTTCTGTCACATTGTAGAACAGAATGCTAGGGACTTTGAAGTCCCTGGGATGTGCCAGTTTAAGCACCACGGTGGGAAGAAACTAGGCTGTAACTCATAGGACTGTTGCTGTTGTTGTCATGTCTGATTCTTTGTGACTCCATGGACCATACTATCCATTGGGTTTTCTTGGCAAAAGTAAGGAATGGTTTTCCATTTCCTTCTCCACTGGATTAAGTCAAACAGAAGTTAAGTCACTTGCCTGAGGTCACACAGCTAATAAATATCTGAGGCTGGATTTGAATTCAGGTTTTCCTAATTCTAGGTCCAGCACTTTCTCCACTGAACCATCTAGTTCTCCTGACTCATAGCATTGTATTCCCCTTAATATCTTCCTTTAAGAGGTTTTCTGCTTTGTGGCAGATTACTACCTACACAGTACATAGTAACCACATAAGTCTTTCCTACCTTCCTTCTTTCTTTCCTTCCTTTTTCCTTCCTTCCTTCCATCCTTCCTTCCTTTCTTCCTTCTTTCCTTCCTTCCATCCTTCCTTCCTTCCTTTCTCCTTCCTTCTTTCCTTTCTTCCTTACTTCTTTTGTCCCTTCCTTCCTTCCTTCCTTCCTTCCTTCCTTCCTTCCATCCTTCCTTCCTTCCTTCCTACTTTCTTTCCTTCCTTCCTTCCCTTCCTTCCTTCCTTCCTTCCTTCCTTCCTTTCTTTCCTTCCTTCCTACTTTCTTTTGTTCGTTCCTTCCTTCCTTCCTTCCTTCCTTCCTTTCTTTCCTTCCTTCCTTCTTTCCTTCCTTCCTTTCCTTTCTTCCTCACTTCTTTTTCCCTTCCTTCCATCCTTCCTTCCTACTTTCTTTCCTTCCTTCCTACTTTCTTTCCTTCCTTCCTTCTTTCCTTCCTTCCTTCCTTCTTTTTTCCTTCCTTCCTTCCTTCCTTCATTTTTCCTTCCTTCTTTCCTTCCTTCCTTCCCTTATTAACAAACTTGGGCCCAATAATTAGATGTCAATAGTTCTAAAACTGACCAGCTCCCTACCTATACCCCGTGGCTTCTAAAATCAGCTTGATTATTTCATTCTACAACATCTCTGAAGGCTTTACTAAATTAGGAATGTTTCATCCAACTCTTTCCCTTTATGACCTTGGCAGATTCTGCCACTTATTGCTTAAACTTTATTGATTTTGGCCCAGGGCCATTGATAAATTTACACAGGAAAGATCAGGCCTGATCTTCAGCACAAATTAAAAAAGGTAGAGTGAGTTTCTAAAAATGGAGATCTGTAATATTTCAGAAGTCATTTAATTAAAAAGGGTTGTCAGATCAATAATGACTTATTGAATTGGGGTGTGATAATCAAAATATAACTAATGTACCTCCTGACGGCCTGTATCCATCCAGCCGCCAAATTCTACACCTTAGTCAAATGAATGGTTGCTTTGTGTCCGTAATGAAACTGCCCTGTGTTCTAATTATATGTGGGTATAGTGTATAAGTAGCAAGGGAAAAGATTGGATAGGTGGGTTCAGATTATGTATCATCCACTGCCAGGATTACGAGTTTAGATTGGAACCAACTGGCAACAGGGAGTTACAGTTTCTTACACAGGGAAAAGCATGATGAAATCCATGTTTATGTAAGATTTTGTACAGGTTAATTGCTCCCCCGATTCTGTTGCAGCTTTTCAACAAGTAAAAACGGGGTATCTGATTGCCCTGCTCCATATTGGGTATTTGTCTATGAGGGTGAATCACAGGTCAGGGACCTAGTGGTTCCATTAAAGGCACTCTGAGGAGACCGCTGACACCTTACAGGATGTTTAGAAGGACAGAGGCCCACAATAAGAAGCTTTACTACAGAAAACATGGGCAAAAGATTCCTGTCCCTAGGTAGCACAAGACACACAACAATTCAAAAAAAGACCAGAAAAAAGCCTGTAGGAGCCACATGCCTCTGAGATCAAAGTCTTGCATGAACAATCACACTACAGGAGGAGTCTGGCTTCAATGAGAAGAGATAATTCTTTAGATAATGTTGAGTTTGTTGTTTGGACATTTTGTGGTCATGCCCAACTCTTCATGACACTATTTGGGGTTTTCTTGGCAAAGATATTGGAGTGGTTTTCCATTTCCTTCTCCGGCTTATTTTACTGATGAGGAAACTGAGGTAAACAAGGTTAAATTACTTGCCCAGGGTCACACAGCTAGTAAGTGTCTGAGGCCAGTTTTGAACTCAGGAAGACAAGTCTTCCTGATTCCAAGCCTATCCTCTATCCATTGCACCATCCAGCTTTCCAACTGTTCAGAGAGAAAGTTAAGTCAACAGCGAGCTTCACCAGCAACGATCAGAACCCATCTGGTGGTTTTAAAATATCTGCCACAAAGTGAATGGACAGATGTTGTTCTATAAGGTTTCAATAATAGTTATGGTTCCCACAACTGGCAACCCTGCCTTTCTGGTGTATAATGCCAATTACAGCATTCATGTGGGTTATTAAACACCACAGTCAGGGATAATCCTCCCTGCTTTGTCACTGCCTGATACCTGAGATGGGTACAGATAAGTGGGGTAGATCTAAGGAAGGCTTCCAGGAATGGATCAATATTGAGAGTGGTTTTGATGGAGGTGCCTGATACCTTGCTGAATCCAGGTGAATATGCCCTGTATAGATAATAACCTTTTCTGGGTGATTGCTAAATGTGCCTTTCCAGAAATCACCTCTAAGGATCCATGCCATAAATTGGAGGGATTGCTCTCTTATCTTTAATATCTGAGTCCTAGCAAGCAGATCCACCTTACAGTAATAATAATAATAACTAGAATTTATATTACACTTTAAAGCTTTCAACATGCTTTACAAATAGTATCTCTTTTTTTGGTCCCTAGAACAAATGTAGGAGATAGTTACCCATTTTATAGATGTGAAAACTAAAGACAGAGGTTCTGTGATTTGTCCAGGGTCACACAGCTAGTAAGTATCTGAGAAAAAATCTGAACTCAGATCTTCCTAATTCAAGAATGGTCCACTTGCTTAATCCACCTCACCATCTAGCTGCATATCTATAGTCCATGTAATGCTTTTTCTTACTACATTCTTGACCCCCCCCTCCTTTTCTGGTGACATAAGCTTAGAAATGATGGTGATAGAATATTTTTTTCCCCTTAATTAAAAGGAAAAAAAATAAAAAGAAAGGAAGAAAAGGAAACTCTTCTAGCTTTTCTTGTCACTCTACAAGAGTCCTATCGGCTTAAAGCAACAGTGAGGCATGACAAATCAGCCTACCTTCTAAAGGTTTGAATACTATCACTAATAATATTCAATGCCTAACCTAATGGACTGATGGGATGATGGGATGTGTCAGTGATATTCACCAAATCAGAGCTTGGTTGAGGGGGATGGGAGGGAGGAGTCATATGACCATGTCTAGCTACAGAAAAGGAGGAAAAGCGAAGCTAACCTTAACAATCTGTTATGGCATGCATGAATAATGGATTATGTTATTTGAGGTCTATAACCACTTCCTCCAGTTTTTCAAAGTTTCATGAATTTGTAATTTCAATGCCTTCTGGACAGAGGGGTAGCAGTCTACCTGGACAATATCCTCACCTCCTTGAGTACACATTTAACCATTCCACCTTGGTTCCTACAGTTAGTGATTACCTTTGAGAACTGATGGCCACCCAAAAAGGCTTGTACTACGTTCGACCAGCAGCCAGGATGGTGAACATCTGACTGCTATCACAGAGAGCCTTTCAACAAAGGAGTCAGATTTTACTCTCCTCTCATAATGGCTACACCATTTTGTGGATCTTCTTGGAAACTCTTAGGATCAAAGGCATTTACTCCCTCATTCAGGTGGTAAATTCCATGGCATACCAGACATTACTATCATCCATACTTAATCTGTTCCATATGTCCCATTGGTTGGTTAAGATGGATCACATTGACCCAGAACTATATATCTTGTTAATTCTTGTTCACAACCATGGAGGAGGAGTAGAAAGGGGGGCATTCTAGGGAAAACGATGGTGCCTAAGTCAATCCATGATCTTACCAATGTGGCTGGGTCAGGACTAGGCACGGCAGAGCTGGACCACAGGCATACCAATCCATCACTGTAGGGTAGGGGCAGAGATTTCGCCTTGCTGTCAGAGAAGACAAAAAACCTTGAAGAGGTAAGTTACATCAGATATGAGACTTGACCAACTTTGCTCAGAAGGTGCTTCATAATTTCGTGCAGACTTACTAGGTTTCAAATTTGTGGCCTAATCTTGGACTTCCCTCTTTCGTGCCGGCCTTTCAAGGCTCCTAGAAATTCATTTTCCTGGCAGTCTTAGGGGTGTTACCAGGTCTCAAATCCTACCTTCACTTTTAGCAGACTCTTTTTCTCTTAATTTTTTTAGCAATCTTTCTCTTGTGCCAATAGTGAAGGGTCAGAGCATGTTGAAGGATTTGTCAGCTTGAAACAGAATGGTTTTTGTTACTCTATCAGTAGCTGTTACAATATTTTAGCACAAGCGTGAAGGGTAGACAATCATTTCAGCAACACAGAGTTAATTAATGCAGCAAGGGTCCATTGCAAAGCCTTTGGGTTCCTGAGTAAACCTCTATGGGATGCAGTTAGGGCTCATTTCCAGTTGTCCAGATCTATATCTGGCCACTGGACCAGATGGCTCTAGAGGAGAAAGTGAGACTGGTGACTTTGCATAACCCTCCCTCACTTAAATCCAATCCACTTCCTTGTCATGGCATCACCTCCCTGATGTCATGGTCCTCTTCAGGAACGAGCATTAAGGACAAACAACAACAAATATTCCAAATGGCAACAGGGCTTCAGTTTCCCCAGGTGCTTCTTACTGAGAAACAACTTCATTATCCACATTCATCAATGTGATGCCCCAGGGTTTTCTCTAGTTGCCTCTACTCAATTTACCATTTCTTCATCTTCAGATAGAATTTCTGTGCAGGCACAGAAGAAGTTTTCTCTTGCTGTAGGAAGATTTCATGTTGATTAGGCTCTGATATATTATTATAATATCTGATATTTGATTATTGAAAATGAAATATTTGTAAAATGCTTAGCACTGTGCCTGTAATATAGCTGATGTTTAATAAATGCTTATCCCCTTCCCCCTCAATGAACAAGTCAGAAGGTTGTCAACATTTAACATTTTGATCATGAGAGATTATTGTACATAAGGGCAGGATGTTCACCCAAGCAGCCAGTTGAGCCTCCAAAAAGATAATGAAGGCTGCTTGCTTGTTCAGTCCCTATCTGTGAGTAATTACTGCCTTCTAAGGGACTTTGTAGTCTGCATAAGGGAACTCTCAGATGCTTTTGATAACCCACCTGATGAAGAATCTGTCTACTACCATTGCACTATGCTGGTCACAGGCTAATAACTGGCACAATGGGGAAAGTGTTGGACTCTGACTTAAGAAGACCTGAGTTCAAATCTTATTTAGACATATCCTAGCTCTGGGAGCCTGTGCAAGTGTCTTCACCTCTCTTTGCCTCAGTTTTCTTATGTGTTAAAACAAGGCGATTGGATCTGATGACCTCCAAGATACTTTCCAGCTTAAATCTGCAAACCTGTGAGAGCTTCATTTCTGGGAAGTACTAGCATCCTGTGTAGGGAGACAGAGGTTCAGGGACACTGATATGAAGCTCATGTTAGGAAAGGTATTGCGTGAGGTGGGGGAAAGAAGACATAGAGCCAAAAGAGGAGGGAGAAGAACTTAGCCCATCTGGCTGCTTCCTATATTAACTAATTATTCTTGATCACAGAGTGATCACTCTGTTTTATGTACATTATTTACAGAGTGTAACAAGTACCACCGATACTTTCTAAATTCTGTACATTGGGGCAAAGCCTCACTTACTTCACCCTAGTTACAACTCTACTGTTGCCTCTATCCATCATGTTGTAAATAAATCAGTTCTTTCTGCATGCTGGTTTCTGCCCTCCTATTGGACCTGCCAGTGTTGATGGACCAGTTTGTGGCAGGCTTGACTGAGTGCACTGAGGACTGAATAAGCATAGCTTCTTCCTTCCTTGAAAGTGGTCAAAGGTTTTATTGTATATCTAGCCCCATAAACTCAGGTCCACAGCTGTACTCAGCCAGCTAGCAAAATATTTTAGTCAAATCTATTTTTCAATTATTTTGTTCCATCTCCAAAAGTTCTCCCTCAATTTTGCCTGCTATTTGAACTGGTGTTAGAAAGCATCTTTTAAATCCCATTGTTATATATCTTATCTTTGCTACTATCCAGCAAGTTTCTCTGTTAAGCCTGTGCAGTTATTTTGATAAGTAACTGTACCCAAACTGAGAAATGGATTTGGTTTCAGCCATGGAAGTCTAATAACTTCATAAATTGTTCTTAAAATTGAAAACAGAGGCCATTTTATAAAGTCAGATAAATATGGCATTGTGTTTTTGCCTTGAGAATTACCCTGGGACTTCATTTAGTAAGCCTGTAGGCGCAGACTCAGGCTGACAATATTTGTCCTGCATTTCAAGTAGTTCAAAAAAGCTTGCTCTTTCTATACTAGAAATTAAATTTAGATTTTAAGGATCATTTTTGTAAGAGAGAAAGGAAGAGAGGAAGAAAGAAAGAATGAAAGAAAGAAAGAAAGAAAGAAGGAAGGAAGAAGGAAGGAAGGAAGGAAGGAAGGAAGGAAGGAAGGAAGGAAGAAGGAAGGAAGGAAGGAGGAAGAAATGAAGAAAGAAAAAGAGAAAAAAGGAAAGAAGGAAAGAAAGAAGAGAGAAACAGAGAGAGACAGAGACACACACACACACACACACACAGAGAGAGAGAGAGAGAGAGAGAGAGAGAGAGAGAGAGAGAGAGAGAGAGAGAGAGAGACTACTCATGAATGGAATTGGCTGCCTTAAGATGGAATGAGTTTCCTATTATAATGTCCATGGATAAATAGCTTTAGGAAATAGACCTGGGAAAATCAGTGGTTCTGTCCAGAAAATTCTCATGGGTGATTGTGAGCTGCTAGATACTGCCTCCTAGCTACCTACATACATCCAATGATTCCCACTGGGGTCAGAGCCAGGCAGTACCACTGTATGGTATGGTTACTTAGCCCTGAAGTTCAAGATCACAGATCACCAGTGCTGCAGATGTTAGTGTTATGGAGTGGGGATCTTTGAAATCCTCTAAAGTTCAGCCTGGTCCAATAGGAGTAGCCAAATTCCCAAATTCAATCACAAGTGGTAGAAACAACCTATAAGCTATAGACTGCATCAAATGGGAGAGGACCTTATAATTAAAGGGACAGGAGATTGTTAGAAGACCAACCCTAGTCCTGCTACAAATTGTATTTGTGATTTTGGAGAAATTGCTTCTCTCCCTTGGATTTTTTCTTCCTCGGCAGTAAAATCACATGATTCAACCATATGATCTTTAGGATTCCTTGCAGTCTGAACATTCTATATTTCTATAATTGTAAATCTTTTATGAAGTTATTTTTTAAAAATCTACTATAACCATTTCCAGGCACCAGGAAAAGTCCAATGCCATATTTTTCCAACTTTATCAAGAGCCTATATGTTCAATTTTAAAAGCCAATTGTAAAGCCATTAGACTTTCATAGGTGAAACTAAACCTATTTCTCAGAGTTGGTTGAATTATTTATCAAAATACATAGACAGAGTTAACTCAAAGCTCTTTTCATAGACCAGGCATCTATCATGAGTTATGTTCCCTCAAGGGTGGGTCCAAAAGGAATTGTTCTGAGTTTAATGTTCAACATTATAAGCCAATGACAACATATGTAGACAGTCAAACCAGAAATCTTCAAACTAAGCAGATCTTTTAAATAAAACATATGATGAAAATTATTTCTAAAATGGTTATATTACCAATGTCAGATGCATATCAAGTGATCAGAGAGGAGCAGCTAATTTGATTTAGCAAATGCAATAGCCATTATGACATTCATAGGTTCAGAGAATAATGGAATCTTAGTGTTGGAAGGGACCTCAGTGGTCATCTTATCTAGCCTTCTAACTCATGAAGCAATCCCCTTGACAATGCCCACCACACTTGGAAAACCAGGCTCTGACCAGACATTTTCAGCAATGGAAAACTGATTGTTTCAGAAGGCATGCGATTCTGATCATGGATAGTTTTAACTGCTAATTTATAGCTGGTATTTACATGGAGCTATAAATTGCTTTACATATACTACCTAGTTTGAACCTCAAAATAACCTTGTGAAATAGAAGCTATTATTGTGTCTCCCTTCCCCCAAACTCCCTCCCCCCCATTTTATAAATGAGGAAACTGAGACTAAGAGACATTACGTGACTTGTCCAAGGTCACATAGTGAGTGTCAGGGGTAGTATTTGAATTAGATTCTTCCTGACTCCTAATCCAGTAAATTACCATAGGGCTTTATTTATCATAATGATAGAGACAGCCAGGAATAGGTGACCTTATCCTGCATTTCTACCAATTTAAAAAAAAATGCTATTCTTCCTACATGAGGAATCAAATTTGTAATTTAAGGATTTTTTTTTTAACGATAAGAGCTATCGATAAGTGGAATTGCTTGTTGTATGAGGGAATGAGTTTCCCCCTGGGCAAGTCACTTAAAAAAACAAAACAAAACAAAAAAATTCTGCCTCAGTTTCCCAAGCTGTAAACTTTGGATAATAATAGCACCTACTTCCCAGGGTTGTTGTGAAGATCAAATGAGATAATATTCGTAAAGCATTTAACATAGAGCCTGGCACATAATGGTGGTTGTTTACTTTGTTCTCAAAGAGGATAAAAATGACATCACTATGTTGGGGTCAAGGTACAGTGTGTCCCACTGTGGCTGATCAGACCAATATGAGCTCGGAAGGCTTTACCACAGGTTAGGCAGAAAGAGGTGCTCAATAAATGTTTGTTTCACTTCCCTTCCTCATGGAGTCCAGTTCTATCTGCTACTCCAGATTGGAAAGTTATTCTGTAAAAGAAGCCTAAATCTAATCTTCCTAAAGGGGGGGAAGAAGTGTAGTAAAACAGTGCTTGTAGTAATATAGAACAAAAACATGCTAGTTAGAGGGCCCAGTGAGACTTTGGAAGCCTACATTGTGCCACATGCGATCACCTACAAAATTAGGCATAAGCTGGGTTTATAGATTACTTACAAATTCATGACTGGAGAGCATGTGTAACCCTAGTCCCAAAGCCCAGTGGTATGGGACTGTTTCCTCATTACTAGAGATGATGGCCTGCCAGCTACATGAGGTGTGGGGTGGAGTTGTCAAAAGTGAGAGAGTTTGACCTCTTCAGTCTTGTTCAACTTTTCTTTGAGCTGTTGAGTGTTTTCAGACTTAGGGCACTTTTGGCTTCTTGATTCAAGTGAGAAGATGGAAAATGCTAACTACTTCACTTTGCTGAAGAGAAAACATGACTCTGTGAAGAAGCCAGCGTGAGAGGAGCTGCAGTCTTCACCATGTCCCTAACCCCAGCTGTCTACACTAGAGACTTTGGGGAATTTCCTCTGGGACTTTTTCTCTTGGTTGAGCTAAATTATCTCACTCTCAATGGAAGAGGTCCTTTGCTCTGTATTACTTGGTATATATTCCCTCATGCATAATTATCTCTGTTTCTGTTTTGCTATTAACTTGAATTTCTTGGGTTTCTTTGCTACTTAATATATATGCTTATTGTGGAACTGGTATCATTTCCCACCAGGCCCTATCTTCCAACAAGCCAGGCCAGAGCTTGGGTTCATTCTCCTTCCAGTGAGTAGTTCTCTTCTCTTCTGAGAATCACTACAGTCAACAACTCCTGCGCTGACAGAGGATCCAACATCTACCAACTTTTGAAGTGATGAGGCCCGTGTTGTTGTTATTCAGTTGTCTCAGTTGGGTCCAACTCCTTGTGACCCATCGGGGGTTTTCTTGGCAAAGACACTGGACTGGTTTGCCATGTCCTTCTCCAGCTCATTTTATAGATGAGGAAAGTGAGGCAAACAGGGTGAAGTGACTTGTCCAGGGTCCCACAGCTAGTGTCTGAAGATGGATTTAAACTCAAGTCTTACTGACTCCAGGCCAGGCACTCTATCCAGTGTACCACCTAACCGCCCAAACTTGGACACATCCATTTTATGTTAGCTGTTCAGATCACTCTTTTCTTTCCAGGCAAATACACCCAAAACAGAACAAGGCAGCCAGAGCTTTGAGATCCATTCTTTGGCTTGTCTAAGCAGCATCTGTGCTGTTTGTTCACAGCTGTCATGCAGCTGGGGTGGGGAAGGAGCAAGCAGCCTATCTCCATTTGTCATGGGAAGTCCATGGAGAGAGATCTAAGGGACACATGTTTCAGAGACAGGAAGGAAGAGACCAAGCTGGAAGGGATCTCTCCTTTTTAAACTAATGAATGCCCTCTCTCTCCATCACAGAGCTAAGAGGTTTGCTTGGTTATGCCATGGTCCCCAAGTTCTTCAAGTAAGAGATGAGCCAATAAGGTGAACCAGATGTAGGTGGAACACTTCTAAGCAATCTTCACGGCGTATAACCCGTATTACCTAGGTATGTGTTTGTGTTTGTGAAAGAGGAGAGAGACAGAGAGAGACAGAGACAGAGAGACAGCAACAGACAGAGACAGAGACAGACAGAGACAGAGACAGAGAGACAGTAACAGAGAGAGAGAAAAAGAGACAGAGAGAAAGAAGAAACAGTGACAAAAAGAGAAAGAGAGAGAGAAAGAAAGAGACAACATACAAAGACAGACAGAAAAAACAGAGAAAGAAGAGAGAGTGACAAAGTGAAAGAGAGAGGGGGAAGAGAGAGAGAGAGAGAGAGAGAGAGAGAGAGAGAGAGAGAGAGAGAGAGAGAGAGAGAGAGGCAAGACAGAGACACAGAGACAGAAAGCCAGAAGAAACAGTGACAGAGTGAGAAGATGCAGAGACACAGAAAGATAGAAAGAGAATAACCTAAGAGAAAGACAGAAGAAGAGAAAGACAGAAAAGAAAAAGAAAAAGAAAGAGAAGAGGCAGAAAGAGAAAAGCAGAAGAAACAGTGACAAAAAGAAGCAGAGAGAGGGAGAAAGAGAGAGAGACAGAGAGAGAAGAAACAGAGACAGAAAAACAGAAGAAATTAATAGTGACAAAAAAGAGAGACAGAGAAAGAGATGAGACAGAGACACAGAAAGGGAGACAGAGAAAGAGGGAAGAGACAGTGTCAAAGTGAGAGAGCCAGAAACAGAGAACAGAGAGAAGAGAGAGAGAGAGAGAGAGAGAGAGAGAGAGAGAGAGAGAGAGAGAGAGAGAGAGAGAGAGAGGCACAGAGACAGAAAGACAGAAGAAACAATGAGAAGAGATAGAGAAAGAGAGACAGAGACAAAGAAAGAAAAAGAGAGATAAGAGACACAGAGACACACACAAAAAAAGACAGAGAAAGATTGTAAAGAGTTTTCCTGATAAGATCACGTTAAATCAATTTCTAAGTATTCCTCATCTCTAAAATGAAGAGTTTAGACTAGCTCTCCTCTGACAATGCTTCCAGCTTGAAATCTATGATCCTCTGAGCGTTAGTAGTTCTGTTACTAGTTTTTTCTTACAAGTTCTGGTCATATGTCATTGTAAGGTTGAAACCCTGATGTTCTGCTTTCTTTTCCTCTTGGTTGTCTTTCCCTGCCACGTAAATGCTACTAATGTATGCAGTCTGCCGGCCAGATGTTTGATGTGGCCATGAGTGAATCCTGCTGCAGACTCGGCCATCACGACAATATGCAGCATTACTGGACTGCAGAAGTGACTTCCTTTGTAATCACAGGGCAAGCTTTGTCAGACACCTTAAATCCCCAACGGAAAAGAGACAGAAAGTTATTTGGTCAATTGCATATTTGTTTTTGGATTAAATTATCCTAAAAGTAGTCTCTTGGCATTTTAGTCCTGTGTGTGTTATACATTAATGAATGAATAAAAAAGCATTCATTAGGCACTTACTGGATGTCAAGCACTATGATAAGTGAAGGAGGTTCAAGTGTTCAAGGAGGAACCTATGCTTATCTATATTTGTAAAGAGGGGGGCTTCGGGGTGAGGAGAAAAAAAAAGGGAAAAAAGAAATTTCCAAAACTTTATTATATATTTAAAAGGATTAGCAAATTGTACATAATAGATTTGCAGTTTCATGTACAATCATCTTTTTATTGTACTCTATTATTGAAATGCTTGTTTTATTCCATAAATTAAAAATAAAGTTAAAAAAAATTTGGTTGAAGTAGAGAAGTCTTGTTAACTATTGAGGAGGGACTTTGATACTGCTGGGTAAATGCAAGTTGCCTTCATAACACAAATAAAGATGGCATGAGAAACCACATAATATGAATTTAGGGAGTAAAATATTATACAAAGCCGTACAGTATGCAATATAAGAGAGCACTGTCTAAGCCTACTTACGAGCAATGAAAAATAAGAGACTTGTCATATCGAATATTTTTTCATCCTTCTTTGGCAGACAGTAGCATCTCTTACACTCTGCTCTATTTTCTGTGTTCCCACATCTGAGAAACGGCTATATGCATTTCACCTTTGTCCTTGGCTCTCTAGGCTGCAAGCTGTCATCTTTACTAATAGTTTATTTGAAAGTGTTTTATAAAGCTACCCTGAATCTTCATCTTCTCCTCTCACTTTTATGTCTATTTATTCTTCCCTCAATCTCAGCTGTCTGTCAGAGATTTGGGCTATTCTAGCTGTCCTATCTAAAGCCCAAGGAATGATGAAAAATTGGGGATGATATTGAATAGGGAAATTAAAGACAAAATGTAGTCTTCTTTTTAAACGGATATTAAAGAATATCTCAAGCTGGAAACCACAGATGAATATTTCATAGTCACAGGAAAAATTAAAGTCAGATCTTCTCTTGGGCAATGGATTCCTAGTCAGGGCCAAAAGTCTGTTCACCAAAGCCAAATGGAAAAGTCAAACTGGAAAAAAAATCTTGCAAACAAGAAAATGAATTAACTTATTCAACCCAGAATGAGTGATTTAACTACATTAGACAATGTAAAAAGAATTCGGCCAAGAATACACTAGACATTAATTACAGCAGGGCCAAGGAGCAACCGAATTAGAAAATTTTGGACTGAAATACATGAGCTTTTGCTATCCACGTGTACACATTAGCCACCCAAATTTAGGAGGCAGAAAACACTCTGAACTTTTGATATTGCATATCTGTCCTGTACTATTATTTCCTGTTTTATGATTAAAACAATCTGGGAATTCAAACACCTTCCCTCAGGAAAGATTTCCACAAGACAATGACATCTAAGATGGGAAGTTGGTCTGAACTCAATGTGTCATTATTGAAAGCTCAATGGGAAGATCTATCCAATAATGTGCCATAATGAGCATTATTTAGACTTGGCTATTGAATACTTCTACTCATGCTATGAAATGTCAAAATTAAGTAACTGATTTTGTAAATGACAACAAAGGTTAATTTCAGTAGGGATGGATGTGGGAGCAAATACTCAGGGGCAAAACATAAATTATAATGGCACAATGTGGGGAAAAAAAAGACAGGGAAGAAAATGACCAGGGAGGCATAGCAGACCATAAGCTGACTACGACACAGCTGTAATAGAGAAGAGATTTAATATCAAATCACCTTTCTAAAATTAGCTAATTGGTAAGTTCAAGTAATCTAGAACATAGACAAACTAGGAAATGTAAAAGTGGGGTATTCCAAAGTTTTAGTACAGTTTTAAGCTACTTAAGCTTTGAGGGCACTCTGTATAAATCTTCTCATAATACAAAATAGATGTCACAAAAACCCAGGCATTAAAGGCCCATAAGCTTAACTAGTAGGAGGCAGTAAGTCTCTCACACTGCATCTACTTGCCTTTTGCTCACATACAATTCTAATAAAACTAATAATGCATTTGCTAAGGCCACAGGAATTTGGAAGCAGCAAATTTGGCCACCATTATGGCCAATGCAAAATGGCGGCAGGGCCAATTGATATGACTGAGGAAGGAGACATGCCAATTGAAAAGCATCAGCAGCCACTGGCTAGCCACTAAGTCATGTGGTTAAGGTATAGTCTCAGAATCTCTGCTATCTCAAGCATGGCCTGGTTGATAATGAATTGCTGATCATCTATTCCGGTAAGTACAAATGATATAATGAGCTTTATATTGTTAAGTCGTTTTTCCAACTGTATCTGACTCTCCATGACCTAATTTGGGAAGTGATACTGGAGTGGTTTTCTATTTCCTTTTCCAGCTCATTTTACAGATGAGGAAACTGAGGCAAACAGAGTAAAGAGACTTGCCCAGGGTCACACAGCTAGTAAGTGTCTGAGGTTGGATTTGAACTCGTGAAGATGACTCTTTCTGGTTCCAGGCCCAGTCGTTAGTAAATCCACTTTCATGGCACAGAGAGACAAATGGGACTTCACAACTTTATGGAGAATGATGATGAAGAGGGAGGCATTATAGGGAAAGCTTGGTCTGAAGTCATAGAAAGTGAGTTCATATTCTAGCTTTGGCACTTACCACCTGAGTGACCATGGGTAAGTCACTCTGCTCAGGGACTCATTTTCTTGATCTGTAAAATGAAGGCATTAGACTAGGTGGACTTTAAGGCCTTTCCTGCCATGAGAACTGTAGTCTGAACCATTAGGGTCACCTGGGATCAAACCACACCTCTCAGTTCTGGGCCTTTTCACTGGCTGTCCATTATATCTGGAATGCTCTCCCTTCTCACTGCCTGGAATCCTTCAAGTCTTAGCTCAAATCCTACCTTGGGCAAGGGGGTTTTCCGCATCACCCTTCATACTTCCCTCTGAAATTGCCTTCATTCACTTGTGTATATATCCCATGTGTATATAGTTGTTTACATGTTGTATCTTTTAATAGAAGGTAAGCTCCTAGAGGGCAGGGCTGTTTCTTTGGATCCCCAGTGCTTAGCATACTTCCTGGTATACAGTAAGCACTTAATAAGTGCTTGTTGACTTGAGATAGCACTAGACAGTGATGAAAAAGAAGCCATCCACCTAGAGAAGGAGACAAACTTATAAAAACTACTTTTCAAGGCCATTCAAATTTCAATGCCTATATTGGAAAGGAGAGCAAACAAAGAGATAATAGATGTAGCAACATCATCCATTGCAAGGAAACATTCTGTAGGTTTATAACTTTTACTTTTGTCTACCCAGATAATCAAGAACTCAAAGAGGTCTTAGACCAAGTCCAATCCTCTCATTTAAAAGATGAGGAAAACAAGGCCAAGAGAGTGAAATGACTTGCCCAGGTAGTCAGTAGCACACTCAGGCTGTGAATCCAAGGTTTTCTAACTTTAAACTCAATGCTCTTTCCACTATCCCATCTCCCACCAAAATCTCTCTGTTCCCCACCCCAACACATTCAAATACAGTGAAACAAAAGATTAAAACAGCTAAAGACATACAAACTTGGATTACTAACAATATATATTTTTTTAAATTAATAGTCTAGGGCTATTTAGAATAGTGGGCAGCTATGTGGCACAGTGGATAGAGCACGTGGCCTGGAATCAGGAAAACTCATTTTCCTGAGTTCAAATCTGGCCTCAGATACTTACGAGCTGAGTGATGGCAAACCACTCGTTTCTTTGCCAAGAAAACCCAACATGGGGTCATGAAGAGTCTGAAATGACTGAATATTATTTAGACTAGAAGGTAAAATAATATCTCAATAGGCCTGTGAAGCCTCAATTACTGTATTGCGCCGTAATTCAAAGATGTTCACGATGATGAATTTGCATTCTCAAGACAAGGTCACACTAAATTTAGTCTATTCTGTTTGAAGACTTATACAATCTATTTTTCTTTTTTTAATTGAAAAATGTTTTTCTACTTAATAGCATTTTATTTTTTCCAATTACATGTAAAGACAGTTTCCAACATTCATTTTTATGAGAATTTGAGTTCCAAATTTTTCTCCTTTCCTCCCTTCCTTCCCCATTCCCCAAGATAGCAAGCAATACGCTAGATTATACATGTATAATCGCATAAAACATATTTCCACATTCGTCATGTTGTAGAAAAAAAAAAGAATCGGAACAAAAAGGAAAAACCACAAGAAAACAAAACAAAACAAAACAAAACAAAATAAAACAAGTGAAAGTAGTATACTTTGATCTGCATTCAGACTCCATAGTGCTTTCTCTGGTTATGGATAGTATTTTTTATTATGAGTCTTGTATCATTGTATTGCTGAGAAGAGCCAAGTCTATCGTAGTTGATCATCACACAATGTTGCTGTTACTCGGTACAATGTTCTCCTGGTTCTGCTCACTTCACTCAGCATCAATTCATGTAAATCTTTCCAAGTTATTTTTTCTGAAATCTGCCTGCTCATCATTTTTTTTATACCACACCACAACTTGTTCAGTCATTTCCCAACTGCTGGGCATCCCCTCAATTTCCAATTCTTTGCCACCACAAAAAGAGCTGATATAAATATTTTTGTACCTATGGGTCCTTTTCCCTTTTTTATGATTTCTTTGGGATACAGACCTAGTAATGTTGGATCAGTGGGCATGCACAGTTTGGTTGCTCTTTGGGCATAGCTGCAAACTGTTTTCTAGAATGGTTGGATCAGTTCACAACTCCACCAACAATGCATTAGTGTTCCAATTTTTCCCATCTTCTCCAACATTTGTCATTCTCCTGTTTTAGCATATTAGCCTATCTGATAGGTGTGAGGTGGTACCTCAGAGTTGTTTTAATTTGCATTTCTCTAATCAAGAATGATTTAGACTTTTCATATGACTATAGACAGCTTTAATTTCTTCATCTGAAAATGTTGGCGTGTTCCTATCCTTTGACCATTTGTTAATTGAGGAATGACTTGTATTCTAATAAATTTGACTCAGTTCTCTATGTATTTTAGAAATTAGACCTTTATCAGAGACACTGGTTGTAAAAATTGTTTCCCAGCTTTCTGCTTTCCTTCTAATCTTGGTTGCACTGGTTTTGTTTGTGCAAAAATTTTTCAATTTAATGTAACCAAAATCATCCATGTTGCATTTCATAATGTTTTCTGTCTCTTGTTTGGTCATAAATTCTTCCCTTCTCCATAGATCTGATAAGTGAACTCTTCCTTGCTCTGCTAATTTGCCCAGCCTCGCTGCACCTATTGTGTCAGGGTTCCAGGGCTGGCAGTTTGCCTTCTGCGCTGGGGCTGGAGGCCTCACAGCTGGTCTGCTGAGCCAGGACTGAAGGGCCTTGACTGCTGATCTGAGCCCCAAACATAGTCTACTCTGGGCTGTGCTCCCCTTTTACCCGTACAACACAAATTTTTCAAGTCCTTCTAAATTATCTTAAGCTAGAAAATTGTTTCACTCTGTCTTTTTGTAGATTCTGTTGCTCCAGAATCCATTTAGAGGCTTGATTTGACATTTTTTCCAAGGGAAACTGGGGAGAGCTCAGGTAACTTCCCGGCTTCTCTCTGCCATCTTGATTCCATCCCCTTAAAATAATCCACGATCCATTTTTCAAAAAACTTTCTATTTAGTGTGTGTGTTTTAAGTGTTTCAATACTTAAAGAATACACTTTTAGAAGTGCAGAAAACTTATGGAATGACAGGTCTTGGGTCTGAAAACAGAAGTGTGCTTGGAAATGTTTAACAACTAGCATTCTGGGTGTGGGAGGGTTTGTGGGGGGGAGGGTGGGAAAGTGTACCTACAATATACTTCTTAGTTTAATCTGTATTATTGAACTTTTGTCCCTCATTTCCTTAAGTCCCATCAACAAAGCAGTAAATCAAGTCCTGATTTCTACCCATGTATTGATTTCTGAGCTTCACTATGAAAATTTAACAACTGGCTTTGGGAACCAGTTGGAACATCTCTAGCATATCTCTGTTAACTTGAAAGAAACTTAGAGATCATCCACTATAACTCCTTCATTTTACAAAAGG
Organism: Phascolarctos cinereus; assembly: GCF_003287225.1. Taxonomy (NCBI): domain Eukaryota; kingdom Metazoa; phylum Chordata; class Mammalia; order Diprotodontia; family Phascolarctidae; genus Phascolarctos; species Phascolarctos cinereus. Next base: position 259,923,782 of record NW_027555514.1, on the reverse strand, counting down.
AAAACACAGGGAGGCCCAAAGCTGGTAAGTAATTTGCCCATGCCAACAGAGCCTGTTAGTAACAAAGAGAGGAATACGCACTCAGTTTTTCTAATTCAGCATCTTTGGCTCTTTCTATAAAATTTTTGCCTTTGTCCTTTGTCCTAGAAGAGGACCATGACATCAGGGAGATGATGACATGACCTGCACCTGACTTTGTTTTGAGTGAGGCAGGGCTGTGCAAGTCACCAGCCTCACTTTCTCCTCCAGACCCATATGGGTCCAGTGGCCTGATATTGATCAGGACAACTAGAAATAGCTTAGGATGAAGTGGGAGACCTTGGCCCTTATACCTAAGGTCTTCTCAAGTTCCCACTTTCAGTGAGGCAACCCCCATTCAATGAATAGGCTTCTTTAAGAAGTGAGTCAAAGGATGGCCCCTTTAATTAAAAAAAAAAAATCAAACTGGAAGGGGAAAACCCTCCAGGTTGCTAGCCAAAAGAGAAACAGTTACTATTTACATTCACTCTGAGTCAGGAGGGCCCAAAAATAAGCCTTAAGTGGTGTTTGCACAGGAACCTATTGTTATCCAATATATGAGCTCCAAAGCGAGGGATAGAGACAGCACACAATGAAGTGAGACAGCCTCACACTGTAAAGATCCTTTGATTTAGCCCCAGAAAACTTTGACCACTTTGAGCCTCCAATTCTTCATCCACTAAATGGTGCTAATAAAATGTGTACTACCTCCCCAGAATCATATATGAAGAGTTGGGAAAGGATTTAGAGGTCATCTAGCTCAACCCTCACATTTTACAAATGGGTAAACTGAGGTAGAGAATAGTTAAGTGGCTTGCTCAACTTCACATGATTAGCAAATGGCAGAGCCTAGATTTGAATCTAGGTTGTCTGGCTCCAAATTGAGTTCATTCTACCATACTGATTTTACAAGACTCTTTGAGGAGGAAGTACTATGTAAATCTAAAAGTGCTGTATATATTATTAGGGTGTCTTGGTGATGCAGTATTTCGTGTTCTGGATCTGAGTTCAAATCTGCCTATGAATACACACTAGCTGTGTGACCCTGGGAAACTCACATATTTCCATTTTGGTTTCTTCATTAATAAAATACTGATGATAGTAATAGCTCCTAAAATACTGGGTCTTTGTGAAGATCAAATTAGAAAACAGATGTAACCACATATAAAATTAGCTATTGTGATTAGCAGGTAGTTAGGCGCTCCAAGAGATAGAGTGCCAGGCCTGGAGTCAGGAAGACCTGAGTTCAAATCTGGCCTCAGACGCTTACTAGCTGTGTGACCCTGGGCAAGTCACTTAACACTGTTTGCCTCAGTTTCCTCATCTGTACAATGAGCTAGAAAAGGAAACGGCAAACCACTCAGTAGTTTTGCCAAGAAAATCCCAAAAAGGGGTCACAAAGAGTCATACATGGCTGAAATGATTAAACAATATTAGTTATTAGTATCTTTATTTCTATTCAAGCAGGCTAGTTTTTTTTTAACCATATCTGAAAAGTGCATTACCAGGAGATATTAGTCAGGGGCAGAAAAATTAAGACTTAATTAATCTTTCCTCTTTACTCAGCATTGAGAACACCCTCATGAAAATACCATTTTCTGTTTTTCTCTCCATATTTTAACATAGATGTTGAGAAATTGGAGATGGTCTGGGAAGACTGTCCAAAATGATTAAAAGAAAAGGACAGCTCTTTTTGGAAGGATTATAAGTGTTTGAGCTTGTTTATCCTGGAACAGAGCAAGTTAAGGTGTGGGTGGACAGTGAATGATATTTCTCCATCACTGAAGAAGACATAGCAAGAGGAAATGGGGTTGGAGTCCAGTAGAGGAATGTTTTCTTAATCCTATGGGGGAAAAAAAAATATCCTTTACTGTCAGTGAGAACAAACACAAAGACAGCTTACGCAGTGAACTTTTGGAATCTCCATTCCTGGAGATCTTTTAAAAATTAACAGACATTTGTTAAGAAACCTAGGTAGGTGGTGCAGAGAATAAGCTCTGGCCTTAGAGTCAGGAGGACCTGAGTTCAGATCATGCCTCAGACACATGACACTTACTAACTGTGTGACTCTGGGCAAGTCACCTAACCCTGACTGCCTCACCGAAAATAGGGGAAAAAAAAAAAGAAAAAAGAAACCTAGGGCACAAAGACATCCAAAGAGAGAGAGAGAGAGAGAGAGAGAGAGAGAGAGAGAGAGAGAGAGAGAGAGAGAGAGAGAGAGAGAGAGAGAAAGGACCTATTTGTACAAAAATACTTGTAACAGCTCTTCTTGTCGCAGCTAAGAATTGGAGACTGAAAAGGATGTCCATTAATTAGGGAATGGCTATACAAGCTGTCATATATGATTGTGCTGGAATATTTTTGTGTTATAAGAAAGGACAGGGGATTTCAGGAAAACCTGGAAAGACTTACATGAACTGATGCACAGTGAAGTGAGCAGAGCCAGGAGAACATTGTACACAATAATAGCAACATCATATGATTTAGAACTATGAATGATTTAGCTATTTTAGCAATACAATGATCCAAGACAATCCCAGAGGACTCATGAGCTATCCACCTCTAGAGGAAGAACTGATATTGCCTGAAAACATAAGAAAGCATGCTGCCTTTTCACTTTCTTTCTTTCATTTTTTTTTTTTAATTCTAGTCTTCTTGTACAAAATGATTGATATGGAAATGTTTTACACATTGAACACGTATAACCTATATCTGGGTGCTTACCATCTCAGGGAGGAAGGAGGGGAGGGAGGGATAGAATTTGGAACACAAAACTTTTTTAAAATGTTAAAAATTGTTTTAATAACTAGGGAAAATATCTGTATATAAATATGTATATATACATATACACGTAAACACACCTGTACCTATACCCACCCACATATATACATATACCGGTACACGTACATATACATACACATACACATACACATATGCATATACATATACAGGACTCAATGGATAGAGTGCAGGGCTTGGAAATAGGAATGCCTGAGTTCAAATCCAATTTCAGACACAATAGCTGTGTGACCCTGGGCAAGTCACTTACCCACTACATACCTGTTTCCCCATCTGTAAAATGAAAGGGTAATATTTGATGACCTCTCAGATCTCTTTCAGCTGTACATCTTTGATCCTAATATTTTCTTTAGGCATTTGCTGGTCTGAAGACAGGGACTAGATCCAATAGGTCAGTTAGTCAGATATGTTTCTGAGTCCATTCTTTTTTTTTTTTTTTGGCTAGGCAATGGGGTTAAGTGACTTGCCCAGGGTCATACAGCTAGTAAGTGCTATGTGTCTGAGACCGGATTGAACTCAGGTCCTCCCGAATCCAGGGCCGGTACTCTGTCTGCTACACTACCTAGCTTCCCCTCTCTGAGCCCATTTGCAACAGAGCTGGAGGCTGGACAATGCAAGGAGAGAAGAAGGAAGGTGATGATACTCGTCAGGACATTATTATTTCTCTTCTTGTTCTCTAGCATATGGGAAATGATGGCAAGATATTGATGTGATCCTGGTTTTGTGATTTAGAAAACAAACAAAGTCAAATGATGTGAGTTGAATGTCTTTCAGGGATTCCTGGAGTTAGACAGGATCTCAGAGGCTACCTGGTCTGACAGCTTCATTTTATAAATGAAGAAACCATAGCCTGGGGAGGCAACATGACTTGGCTAAGGTCACACAGATAGTATTAGAGCTAATATTTGATTCTGGATTTTCTACTGGAGCCAGGACTACTTCAGTTTTACCACCTTTGATACTTTTAAACACTGAAATAAATCTAAAAATACTGTTATGATTTAATTCAAATTAGGGGAAAACATTAAAATAGTTTTTCTATTAAAGAGAATTAATGTTTTAGTGAGTGAATGAGTGAAAAAAAAAAGGTCTTTTAATGGGCCAAGGGCATGACAGCACAGTATGGAGACAATGGCCTCTCAGCGTCCTTCCTAATGTGGTATACAGAATTGAAAGCAGTCCTCTAGATGTGGTCTGGCCAGGGGGCAATAGAGCAAGACAAAAATTTCCTTATTCCTAGAGTTATTTTCATTCTAAAGCAATCTAAGACTTCATTTGCTTTCTTGATTGCCATAACACACTATTGACATAGTATACTCGTAGTCCACTAGGACCCCTAGACATTTGAAAACTTTTTTTTCAAATAAATGATTGTCTGTTGCTCTGTCATCTTACTTTTGTAAACCAAGTGTGACCCTTTGTACTATACATTTATCCTTATTCACTTTTATCTTATTCATTCCAGTTCAATATTCTGGCCTTTCAAGGTCACTTAAAATCTTAGCTCTGCTACACAGTGTGCTAGGATTTCCCTCCCAGCTTTGCATGGTCTGAAGCTTTGATAAGCATTCTTTCTTATGCCTTTATCAAAGCCGTTGAAAAAAGGTTACATAACCAAGTTAATTAAGGCAAAGATAGGTATCTGTGATATTCTACTGTAAGCCTTTTTTCTAAGTGAGTGGTGGTGGTGGGTTTGAAGGGAACAAGAATTTAAGCATGTACTATGGTGTCAGGCCGTGTGTTAAATTTAGCGTTACAAATCAGCTCATTTGATCCTCCCAACAACCTTGGAGGGAAGTATTAGTATTATCCCCCTTTTACAGATGGGGAAACAGAGGCAGATAGAGGTATAGTGAATAGCCCAGGGTCACACAGCTAATATATGTCTGAAACCAGATTTACACTTGAATCTTACTGACTCCAGGGCCAGAGCTTGGTCCACTTGAACTCAAACTGGACACTGATGATTGCCTCCTCCTGCCATCAACAGCTCAGAGCTCTTTCTTTACTTAATCTGCTCCTTTCATTTGTGTGCTCATTTCACACGACAGAATTGTTGATCCATTCACTTTCTTCTGGATTTGTAGTTTTCTGTGATAAACTATATAGCACCACCCATACTGGTTCTTCCCATGTGACCTTAAGCAAGTAATAATAATAATAAAATAATATAATAATAATAAACATCTCTACCACATAATATCCTCTCCATACTAAAAAGATTGGATTGGGTAATTTCCAACTCTGATACTATGACCTAACAATCTTATGGCCCCTGCCACTGCCCTTCCCCATTCTAGTAGCTCAAGTGTGCATATGACTATAATCTTGATCTGTTTCCAACATCCCTTATGGCTCTTTGCAGCCTTCCCTCATCTGGTCACCAGTTTAACCCCTTATTGGCAATAGCTATTCAGTTAACACTCTCCACTTCTAAACTTTCATGGCATTTTATGTTTTTCCCATCAGTACATTTCTCTAAATTCACCTCCTATGTTGGAAGACCCTTGAAATTGTAAGAAGTGCCATATTCATCTTTGTTCTTTCCCACAGTGTTTAGTAAAATATCTTGTGCATTTTTAAAATTTTACACTTATGACTTCATTAGCATTGGGGAGGGGCAGTGTTGAGGAGCCATATCAGCAATTAAACAGTAATTTATAATGTTAGAATTACCTGGAGATACTAAAAGATGCTAAAAGACTTGCTCAAGGCCAGGTAGTATATTCAGACGTGAGACTCGAACCCTGGTCATAGCTAAGTTTTAGGAAAATCATTTTGGCATCTATGTAGAGAATGATTAATTCCAGTAGTAGAAAAATTTGAAGCAAGGAGAACAATTAAAAGACTATTGACCTATGATTTCATCGGTATAGGAAACTTGAGGAGGAAATTCTGTTTACCCATAACAGGCCTGCACCTTTTTTGGTGTAATAGAATTTACAGTGGATGTTCTTCTAGTCCTTAAAACATAAAAGGTATTCCCTACCTGTTGCCAGTCCAAAGAATTCTGCGTAAACATGGAAACCCTGATTCTGGTCACATAAGACTAACGGATTGATATTGTATAATGACAAAAATTGCTTAAATTAGTTGCAGATTCAAAAAAACCTGGTGACTCAGTGGTTGTTGAATTGAGACTCAGAAAAATTCCACAATGTTTTTATTATGAACTAAAAAAAACCAAAACATATTCCTTTAGAGTCCAGCTGAGCTGCCCACCCAGAAGAAAGCTATGCCTAAAGGGAACTTGGTAAAGACTCCATAAAAGCAGCAAAAGACTCCACATACAAGATGCTATGAGGTTCCCTCTGCCTCACTTGTTTTTTTTTTTTTATGTTAATAGCTACTTTGTACTTGACCTCGCTTGTTTTTTCAAAGAGAGAATACAGGTCCATTTTGATGGGGGCGTTTTACATAAATAATTCTTATTGTAAATCCTTCTTAGCAAATCCTTTTTCTAAAAGTTAATATTGCCAAACGGTTGATTTTTAATAGGAAACACACTGGTGGGGGCTCAAAATCAACATGACTAGAAACTCTAGCACTTCATGCTTAACCTTAAAGATCTGAGACTACCTAGTAATTAAATGTGAGTGCATATTGAGAAATGAGCCCAGAGAGAGTAATACATCTGCACTCATAGTCTTATAGCACTGAAAAGTAAGTGATTTGCCAATATTCATACAAACCAAGTCAAGCTGAAATACCATCTCCTCTAAAAAGCTCCTTTCATTCTTCTGCAATGTTTACATTGAGATTATCTTGAATTTTTCCTGTCTATGTCGTATTTGCATATAGTTGTTCTCATGTTGTCTCCCCAGTTAGACTGTGACCTCCTTGATGGAAGGGAGGTGCCTAAGATTACATAGGTGGTAAGTAAAGATTCAAACCCAGGTTCTGTGACTCTAAATTACACACAGTAGCATCAGCATTATATGGTAGAACATAGTCCTTCATATATATAGGCAGGCATCAAGCAACTTGAATTCTTTTTTTTTTTTGTTCTTATTTTAGGCAATGGGGTTAAGTGACTTGCCCAGGGTCACACAGCTAGTAAGTGTTATATGTCTGAGGCTGGATTTGAACTCAGGTCCTCCTGAATCCAGGGCCGGTGCTCTATCCACTGCGCCAGCTAGCTGCCCCCTAGCAACTTGAACTCTTAAAATAACAACAAATAAAGACAAACAAACAAAACAGATCAGGACATATAATAAAGACCACATCAAATTATCATAACATTGCCCTCTGTGGTTTAGGGAAAGTGAACTAACTTTAGCACCAGAGGATTGGTTCAAGTTGGAGCCCTCAAGCTTACCTTTGTAACCATGCGCAAATCACTTTATCTCCCAGTGACTCTTCTGGCTCTAATGTATGATGTTATGTTGATATAGCATTTATAAGCCTTAGAATACTACGTAAAGGCATATTATTATTATTGTTATTAATAATAATTAGTCCATAAACACTGCTAGCTATTAAGATTCAAGAAGGAAATATTTTATCTTGGGAGATGTTAGTGAATTAAATGTCTTGGTTTATGTTAATAAAAATAAGAAAAAAATTCCCTAAAGACCATCCATTAGGAGATCAAATCATTCTATACCATAATTGTCAGTCCTGTACTTTATTTATGGAAAGAAAATTTAAAATCTCAAATAAAGCATTTATATTTTAATATCACCTCTGATTTAAAAAAAACATTGCATACTAGATACCTCATCCTTTTATTATCAATTAAATATTGGGTAAAGGCTTAACAATCCCTAATAATCCTTAATTTTCATCACACAGATTTTAATTAATTAGCTTTTAATTAAAATAACTTTAATTAAATTAAATAATTAATTTTGGTTCATTATGTGTGAAAAACTCAAAAGAAAGGCAATCATAGCTAAATATTTATAGCACTAAAAAATGGATATGACCAAATGTTTATTTGAAAAACTGTAATACACATATTAAGTATTTTTATTGTTTGATTTGTTATAAGTGCTGAAGTTATAAGTGAAGAAATCAACTTCATTTCTAAACTTTAAATAATATACTAGAAGTTAGGGACGTTAACAGATTTTTTAAAAGGCTTCTAAACTATTACATATTGACTGTCTTAGTCTTAGAGAAGATAAACTAATTCAGTGGGTTTTAAAGACCTGGGAAGCTCTTCTCAGGTTTAGCTTTCTCAAACAACAAATTGAGTGTTACAAGTTTCACCTCCCACAGACCCAAAATTCACTTCCATTGGTCAAGGGCGAATACCACTAGCTCTGTATCCTCAGTCGCTTCATGCCATTTCAGAGAGACAGAGCCAAAGGTAAGTTTTTGAACTTGCTTTCCTCTTTGGTTAGTGACTTATTTGTGTGTGTGTGTTTTCTGTCTTCTCTAAGATGACAACATTCTTCATTCTATTTATTTTCAAATACCATGGAACTCACTGGTCAATTGATGTAGTTTAATATTATTAGTGACTTTATTTTTCTTGGATATTTCTTTGTGAACTTTGCATAGAAATATATGCATTCATATATATAATGCATGGCAAAATATTTCATCTTCCAGCAATACGAGATGCCAGTATACTTTAAGTAGAGTAGGTTCCAATATACCCTAGCTGAAGCCAGTATCTAGGCTTATGCCATATTCTTAGCAGATATTGACAGCTGTGACTGATGCCTATTGATTAGAGAATTGCTAAGGAGCGGGGTGGGAAGGAGGGAAGAATATAGAATATAAATTGAGATACAGGATGTTTTCTTTTTTGGGGGGGGCGGTTAGACTTTTTAATTGATGAAGCACCATGGTACTCTGAGAATTCTTTTCTTAAGTTTTATGCATTCTGGAAACTTTAAACATTTAAGAAAATCTGAAAACAAATATATCAGAAACTTTTTAAGGAATAAGACAATTACAAATTTCCAATTAAGATAATTAATAGAAATATTGAAAGAAATTTTAAAAAGCACTAGAAACAAATTGACGAGGAAGGTTGGTCCTTAGCATATTTCTAAAGAGTTACACACAATAGCTTATTGTTGGTACCCTTAGGAAGTGAGCCAAAGTCCAAGCCAACCCTGAACTGAAGCCATGTGCACTCTTGACAGGAACACAGACTATAAAATATAAAGTGAGAAAAAAAAATTAAGTGCTAGCAAGGGGATATTTTCACTAGCTAATAAAACTTCTGCCTGAAATTTACAGACACGTGGATTTCAAGTCAGGAGTCAGGCAAAACAATGGTGAGACCCATAGTGCAATGGCTCCCATTTTAATATGGTAGAATATGTTTTCAAAGAATTTGTACATGAAACTGTGTCGCTCAAATGAGACTTCATGTGCAAATTTCAAATCCAATTTGGGAATCAATGTATTCTACTAACACCTCCAGCAAAGGAAAAAGAAACAGATTCTGGATTTATCCAGCAAGAGAAAAAAAAAGTTTGTTTGAAGAACGCATAGGAGGATTGAAAAATGAGTCCCTTGTACTGCTCCTCATTCCCAGAGGAATTTCATATCCCTCTGCGTAAAACAACTTCATAAAGACCTTCTTTCAAGACCTTCTGAGGGTCTATATCTATCTGTGCATTCAAACTTGGAAAGAGCATTGACTCACGGATTCCATTTTATGTGGATGTGTATGTCCATAAACTGCCACAGGCAATGTTTATTTTAAGTGGAATTGAGAAAATAATGAATCAAATGCATATTATTGAAACCATCTAGAAAGATATTGCAAAGACTGCCTTTTTTTTTTTTAATAAATGAACTTCATTGTGGGGTATGACATTATACATGGTATAATTGCCCATGGTAAATTCTGAATGCTTTGTCCTTGAGAAGGGAAATTCAGCATTTGTATCACAATGCTCAACAAATATACATATATATATACATATATGTATGCATGTGTATGCATCTCTCTGTCTGTCTCTCTCTCTGTATATACACACACATATACGCACATGTAGATATAGATATATAGAAAAATGTTTTTTGCATTTGGAATACTAAACTAAACACAGAATTTCAAATATGTAGCTTTTTTCTTATTAATGGTATGTTTTGAAACAGCAGGATCCCAAAAGGGGGAAAGAGATAAGACGATGATTAGCCAAAAAAAATACAGTAGCAATGATAGTGATACAATGCTTTGCTTAGTAGAGGGGATTTAGTTTTGAAATGTTAGTCCTGATCTCACGCTTTCTCATGGGAACATTTCCAAGTATGACCTTTGGAAATGTATGCTTCCTTTTTACTATGAGATGGAAAAATGCAAACCTTGAATTTCTATCAAAGTTCAGATAGAACACTGCCTTCCAAAGCAAAAAAAAAACATAATAGTTTTCTCTCTTTATCCTTGATCTGCTTAAGAAACTTTTTCAATCTATTTCCTGAAAAATGGGTCAATGGAAAGTGTGCTGGATTTGATGTCAGAGCACCTGTTTCAATCCTGGATTTATCATTAATTGCCTGCGTGACCTTCGGCAAGTCACTTGACCTCTCTGAACCTTAGCTTCTCCATCTGTAAAATGAGGTGGCTTGCATTAAATGACTTCCAAAGCCCCTTCCAGCTCTATATCTGTGATCCTATGACTTACTGATGTTAAAAGACATAAAAGCATAAATCAGTCATGCAGTTAAATATCGTAATAAGTTGCCTTTAAGTACCTGATTTCCTCATCTGTGAAACAGGTTCAATTTTAATATCTTTCATAAAAACCTCCAGGAGTTTTTAGATGTTGGTAGCTTAGCCATAAATGGTGGACTTATTACAGTTGTGCATGAATAGAGTGCTAAGGTTGAAATTAGGAAAACCCAAGTTCAAATCCTCCCTCTGACACTTGATAAGCTATTTGTTACTTAACTCCCAGTGTCTCAATTTTCTACTTTGTAAAATGAGGGGATTGTGATCAATGGACTTTAAGATATCTTATGACACTAAAACTAGGATCCCTTGGTCCTAATTTTGGGGGAGGGCAACTGGAGTTAAGCGACTTGCCTATGGTCACATGGCTAGTAAGTGTCTGAGGCTGGATTTGAACCTAGGTCCTCCTGACTCCAGGGTCGGTGCTCTATCCACTATGGTCCTAAGTTATTTAAGCCTTCTGTGCATTTTTCCTTATCTGTAAAGTGAAGACTTTAGACTCAATGGCTTCTTCTAGCTTTAAAGCTAGGCTTCTCTGATGCTGAGTGCCTTAAACACCCTTTGCTTCAGTTTTCTCCTGTGTAAAATGAAGAAGCTGGATTTGTTGACCTTTAAGATTTCTTCCAGCTAGGATCCTGTGATGCAAAGCTCAGGAGACAGCTTGTTTGCTGGAAGAAACAACTGAGATGCACACACAAAAACAAACAAAAACCTAAGATGGGTTGGAATGAGGTGCCCATTTTAATTCAATATCAATTCGATTCAACTCATAAATATTTATTTCCATGCAAACATATTTATGTAACTAAAGCCTTACACTCGATTTTAAAACAATGAAAAAAAAATGGTAGAAATGTGCCTAGATATCAGTTCATATGGAAATGACCAAAGATTTTAGTGGAATGCAAGCTCGATCTTATATTAACAGGACAAATAGTCCCCATAGACACTCCTGGTGTGCTCTGGGTTTAGAGTGAGAGAGCTGAATGTCTCTCTGTATTTTGGGCTATTCAGACCATTTCTGGAGTACTGTTCTAGAGGCTATATTTTTAAGAAGGACAGTATCCAGAGAAGGAAGATCAGGACAGTGAAATGATTTGAAGCTATATCCCATAAGGATGAGCCACTCTTGGAGGAAGCTTAATGTAGTGGATACAGTGTTGGGCTTGGAGGGGAGGGAGACCTGAGTTCAAATCCCACCTCAGACACTAGCTGTATGACCCTGGACAGGTCACTTAAACTCTCTGTCTCTGCTGTAAAAATACAGATAATAACAGTACTCACCTCTCAGGGCTATTGTGAGCATCACATGAGATAGTATATGTAGCAGGTTACAAAAATGTTAATTATTAACTAGCAATTGAAGGAATTAGAAACGGTTAGGAAGAACTTCCTAACAATGGGAGCTCCCCTCTCAAAAAACAAAAGGAAATAGCTGCCTCAAGAACCAATGGGTCCCTCATAACTATACATTTTGAACAGAAGCCAAGTGACCATTTCAGGTGGCTGTTGATTACATAAATGACACCCCATCTCCCAGCCCAATGTCTTTCAATAAGCACCAATCCCATTCCTGGGATGCTCTTTCTCCTCACTTCTTACTCTTAAGGAGTTATAGCTTACTTCAGGCCTCAACTCAGCTGCCCCCTTGTACATGAGGACTTTCCTGATACTGACCATTTCTAGTCCCCCCCCAAAAAAAAAAAACTGCTTTGCATTTATAGTATCTTTGCATTGGCCATCCTCCACGTCTGGAATGCACTCCCTCCTCCCCTCTGGCTCTTGGCATCTCTCTCCAGGATGCAGACCACTGTCTACACAAAGATTTCTTCCTGATCTCCTTAACTGCTGGTGTCCTTGCTCCCTAACCACCTTGTATTAAACTACCTTGGGAACATTCCTCACATATTTGTTCTGTATCTCTTTATATATGTACAGGACATCTGCCCAGATTTTAACTCAAGGGCTATTTCATTTTGGTCTTTCTACCATCAGTGCCTAGCAAAATGCCTGGCACTGAATGGGTGTTTATTCAATAATTATTCATTGATTATTGCTTACTTTTTCTATATATTAAATTTATCTGTTTAGTGTTGTGTCTCTACCCTCCCTCCCCATCCCTACACACACACACACACACACACACACACACATTCCCAGAGGGTATTTATATATATATATATATATTTTTTTTTTGCTTTGTATCTTGAGCTTCTACCACAATATCTGGTGCATAATATGTAGTAATATTAACAATAAGTTAGCAGTCTCAGATGAGAATCCACAAATATCTCATTGATTTGCATGGTCCTTCTGAAATTATTAGACAGATCACTTCTATCAGCATTGAACCAGATATAGATGTTCAATTCACCATTGCAGATGCTCAATCCATCAACTCTTTTGATTGCAATTATTAAAGAAAAGATTTTTAAGTTTTATAAAATACTTTAGAAATATTACCTCATTTTATCTTCACAAAACCCCAGAGTGTTAGGTGCTATTATTATTCTCATATTATTGTTATTTTTGTTGTTGTTATACTATTTTATTCACATCCAAACTCTTTGGGACCCTGTTCACAATTTTCTTAGCAGAGATACTGGAGTGGTTTACCATTTCCTTCTCCAGCTCATTTTACAGATGAGGAAACTAAAGCAAATAATGGTAAGTGACTTGCCCAGGGTCACACAGCTAGTAAGTGTCTGAGGTTGGATTTGAACTCAGGAAGATGAGTCTTCCTGACTCCAGCCCTGGACTCTATCTACTGTGCCACCTAACTACCTCATTTTACAGATAAGCAAATTTAGGCCATCACAGATTAAGTGACTTGCCCAGGGTCACCTAGCAAGTAAGTGTCTGAGGCTGGATTTGAACTCAGGTCTTCTCAACTCTAGGTAGAGTGTGCTATATCCACTGTGACATTCATGCTAGATATTTAATCAATGCTGGTGGAATGGAATGGATTCATGCTTCATCTAGGAATCAGACCAAATGACCTCAAAAGGACCTTCTTCAATATTTATGATTCTATGTGTATGTAAGATTATAAAATTTGGCAAAAAAAGATATTCTGAAAAAAATATTGTATGATTTTTATTCCATCCAATTCAGTACACATTTATTAAGGATTTACTATATGGAAGGACCTTTGCTTCCTGGAATACAAAAACAAAAACAATCCTTGCCCTCTTTATATTCTGTTAGATAAAATAAACCAACAAATGAAAGAAGGAATGAAAAACAAATAAAGCAAATGAATGAATGACTAGACAAATAAATAGATAGGTAAATGAATGAATGAACGCAGAAATAAAATAAATGAAGAAATAAATAAATAAGTAGCTGTATAAATAAATGACTGAATGAATAAGTAAATAAATAAATGGAAAGGTCAGGAAGGAGAGAACACTAATGACTGAAGAGATCAGGAAAAGCTTCTTGTAGGAGGTGACACCTAAGCTGAGCCTTGACGGAAGCTAAGCATACTTAGAGTTGAAGAAGTGCATTCTAGGCATGGGTTGCAACCTGTACAAAGGTACGGAGGTGAGAAATTGCCCCATTAAAGATGTTATTTACGCTGTTAATTACCTGTGAATGGAAAGGCTACCAGCGGAAGATATTCACCTTTGTCCTTCACTTGGTATTCTTATTTGTAGAGGAGAATTTCACAATTTATTTTCAGCTATGTGTTGATGCATTCATTTTTTTTTTTTTTGGATATTTTACCCAAGATTGAAGAATGAAAACCTTAGCAAGAATTTTCCTGGGACTTTTTGTCTTTGATGCTGCCTTGGCCGCTCCTACTCTAGAGTCCATAAACTATGACTCTGAAACCTACGATGTGACATTGGAAGACCTGGATAATTTCTACAACTATGAAAATCTACGCATTGATCATTCTGAGGTAACTGACCAATCTCCCACTATAGAACATTTTAAGGCACTTCTGGGTAATAAATGAACTGGCTCAGATCAGTTTATCTAAATTTTTTGATTAACTACGATTATAGACATTTTCTTCATATTAGGATCATTTCGACTTACCATGCTCTCTTCATATTGGAATCATTTCACATTTTTATTTCCTCCTCTCTTCCTCACAGTTGTATATTCTTCATACTTTCAAGGAAAACATTAGGGCAGTTTTCTTTGAATAATGAATTTAGAGATTGATGGGACTTCAGCAAGGGTGTGCTGGAAAATGTTTAACAACCACGTCTCAAAAAAATGTATACCACAACATAATTTTAAATTCAACCTGAATTATTAATATTTTTCCATCATTTTCTTAAGTCTAGAAATCAAGAAAACAATAAATCAAGCCATGATTTGTAGCATTTGGTGATTTCTGAGGTATAAATGTCTATATGGAATATTTAACTATTGGCTAGCTCCAGATCATCTCTGAATCTCATGTCCAGTTGCATCATTTTAGGGAAATAAAGGCCCAAAGAGAGAAAGGGCCTTGTCTAAAGTCACACAGGTAAAATTCATTCCCTTTCTTCATTCCCCAAGTTTTTCCTCAATAAGCAGGTGAATGCCGTCTTTCTTGACTCTACATTTTGACCCAGACTACCAAATTCTATTTCTAGCTGTAACAGAGATTAAGCCTGAAGCTTTCAGGGACAAGTCACATGAAGAGAGGAGAGAGAATGTGTGTGGAACCAAACAGAAGAAGGAAAAAAAAAGGTAGATTTGACACAAAGAGACAGTACAGAAAAAGCAGATGCCAGAGACAACATTGGTGGTTTGATGCATTGGAGACCATCTCAAAGAATTAATGTACTCTGACTTACTATAATTTAGACAGCAAGGTCATTAGAGCCTATTATATGATTCAGATCCAGCCATTTAATAATGAGATTGGACGCTTTTTAAATAGCCAAAAGATAGTAATTTCTCTGAATCCAGTTATTCAGGTATGAGGATATGTAATTCATATATGGTTTTCATAAGAGTAAATGAAGTGGAATTCCAAAAACCAAATAATAATCCTCTTCTTCTTCTTCTTCTTCTTTTTTTTTTTGGTAGTTCTTCAGTTGTTTTCAGTCGTTTCTGACTTTTAGTGACCTCATTTGGGGTTTTCTTGGCAGATGCTGGAGTGGTTTGCCATTTCCTTCTCCAGCTCATTTTACAGATGAGGAAGATGAGGCAAACAGGGTTAGGTGATTTGCCCAGGGTTACACAGCTAGTAGTGTCTGAGGCTAGGTTTGAACTCAGGAACATGAGTCTTCCTGACTCCAGGCCTAGCTCTGTGCACTATGGCGCCACCTAGCGCCCTGCAATTCTCTTCTTATAGCAAAGTGTATAAAACTACTCTCCTTGAGCAAAAATGCCAAGTGTTAGGTGTCCCCAGTTTTATCAAGCAGGGTTTTGTAACTTTTAGGCAATCACATATATGCTAATTTGGGGAATCTTATATTTATGTTCATTAAGGAGCTAGCAGGGCAGTCATGCAGTGGATAGAGAGTCTTCAGAATGTAACTGGTTTATGACCCTGGACAAGTCAAAATTCCCTGCATTGCTCTGCAATTCCCTAAATGCATGCTTTTGCAATAATACAGGCGTAAGCTAATGAAGGGCTGCACCGGAGTGGTGGCAGTGTCAGAGGAGAAAAGAAGGAATATTCAAGATCTGTCATTAAGGTAGATTCCATGGTGCAACAGATTGGAGAGGGGGGTGAAAGAGAGTTAGGAGTTAAGAATGCAAGCATGAGTGCCTGGGGGGATGGTGGTGCCCCAGTAATAAAAAGTGTTAGGAAGAGGAGAAGGCTTGGGGGGAAAGATAATGTTTATGGGACATGAAGTTCATCTTCCTACCAGCACTGTTAGGAGAATCAAAGTCAAAGGAGGTAATTCGAGACAGAAAATAATTAAGTTGCGATACTGAGTTTAATTATAAGTTTCACATTTGCACAGCCAAAAAATTCTGCTCACCCATAAGCATACCAAGGATGGTTGCTTAGCATGGTACCCATTATGAAGCTCCTTCCATGTGACATTTAGGAAGCAAGTGTGGAAGGTATGGTTAAGGTTGGTGTGGGAGGAATATTTTGGCCAATAGCATACCACTAACTCCTATTCAGCATTGGACAAATCATTTCCCTTCTCTAGGCTTTACTTTGCTTATCTGTAAAATGAGGGAATTGGTATCTATGATTTGTAAGATTTCATCTGTCTTTTTAACCTTCTACTATATTTATCATTATATGTAAAATAAATACTGAAAAGCAAACACTGTTTTTAAAAGTATGAAAAAGAAGTCCATTGAAAGCTAAAATTAAGTAATTTGCTGTCTTAATATCCACTAAATTAAGAATTCCTTTCAAAAATAAAATCACTTATGTGTTTAACCTTTCATATCGGTATTGTAAAATTAATGTAATATGCCACTTCCGACCATAAATTTTGAAAAGGCAACCTATAAATGAAGTGCTGTTCTAAAGGCCTTAATCGCTAATGATTGAATTTAAATCACCAACGGATAAGATATTTGGGGCGAAGGAATGCCTTTCTGGAGCAACTTAACTCACAAAACATAGAGGACCTTAACTAGTGCTGTTACTGAAAGTCTAGTACTCCTTTATTTAAAAAGCAAACAAATAAACTTTATGGGGTACATGCTCTGGGGCTGCTATCCTGACTCCCATTTTGATTGTCAAGGCAACTCCCCAAAACAAGTTTATCCCTTCTCAAGGTTCTAGGAAACCCTGAGGACTTGGGAGGGAGGGAATGGTTTTCTGATACCACGGCTCAGGAGACCCAACTGCTACATTCCACCCCACCCACTCCCATGTTCTTCAGTTGACATCAGTCAACCAGATTTAGTGAGCTTTTAGAAAAGGCTATCTCTAAAGCGACTGGGAAGAGCAATGAATACTAAACAGCCTCCCTGAATTCTGGGACATACTCTCCTACAGTACAGATGGAGTCCATGGCAAAATGTGCTCAAGATCAGAAAGCACATGTAGCAAAGCGTTAACTCACAGCTCCTGGTCGCTAGAAAGACTTTTCTTCTCTTCAAGGAACACTCATGGAATTCTCCTTAGGTATGATGTAGCTTTCTTCTGGACCCCTTCGAAAGTTCTGAAGCTGCCTCTCCCCACTGTATCTATTTTGTTCGTAGTGACCAATGGCCATGCCACAGCTGTTCCTGGGACAGTGTTAGCCTGCTCATGAGAAGGCCAAATCTTCTGACCCTCTAAAGTTCACAAGGCTGTCCTCTGGTCAATGGGAGGGGAGGAAACAGAGCCTCTTCTTTTATTTCCCTGACGGGTTCCCTCTCAGAGACTATTCTCTGCCCTTGGCTGCCAGACTCTGGGATAATAACTGGCTCTGATTGTGTTAATGTTTTATAGAAGACATCGAATATGTAATATGGAGTCGTTTAGTTTAATGCCTTTGATTGACTGAAATATTCAATAGAAATATTTTCACTTAATAAAGTATCAGGGCTACCATGTCTCCTTAGATAATTTAACTGGGACAGGGTGATCAATGGACTCAATCAGTCCTCACCCTAATGCTTATAATATGTTCATATTTGGATTTCGAACTGTTGGTAAATTTGACATTGATACTTCATAGGACACATCGGTGACAATCCATCATTTCTTTTGTTTTGACGTTGCTTAATTTTCACTCCTGTTAGGAGTACCTAATAATGACAGCTCACATTTCCACCATACTTTCCAATTTACAAAGCGTGCTTTTTCCCACAATAACCCTGTGAAGTTGTAGCATGATTTTATTCCCATTTTTGAGATGAAGACACTGAGTTTCAGAGAGATTGTGGGACTTGTTCATAGCTAATAAGTGATAAAAGTGTCAGCTCATGTTTTACATGAATGAACACATTAACACATTTAAAATGCATACTAATATATTATACAAGGCACCATTTCTGGGAAACTAAGCCTAATTCGTAGTCCAGCTGGTTGAGATATTAGTTTCAAGCTAAGGAATAAATATCCACTATTTCTATTCATTAGAGAGAGAAACATTCAGTCAGGAGGGGAAGAATTGTGCTGATGGTATTTAATTATATGTTTTGCTACTTAATTTCTTTTGCATGTTGTTTTTCCTTAAAAACTTAACTCTTTTATATTCTTTATTAAAAGCAATTTTATCCTCTTTAGTCAAAAAATCTAAAATAGAGTGAAAGTGTTTTGTAGAACATTTCCATGTTAAAGGTGAAGGCTGATAAATAATAACAACAACGTGAATGACAATAGAAGTCATTCATAGAGTAGTTTAAGGTGTACAAAGTGATTCACAAAAAAATTCATTTGGGGCTTATGACAAGTCTGTGCAGTGTATTATTATTACCTCTGTCTTGCAGATGAGAAAAAAAAAACAAGGCAGAGGAAGTTGAGTGACTATCTGAGGTAGCATTTGAACCCAGGTTTTCCTGACTCCAGGTACAATACTATCTACCACATTACACAGTCCACCAGAAATGTGTTTAAATATTCAATTAGTTGATCAATCAATATGCACTTATTAAATGTCTCCTACGTGCCAGGCACTGTGCTAGGTGGTGGGGATGCAAAAATATAAATGAAAAGGTCCCCACCCTTGAGGAGCTGACCTTCTATCAGAAGACAAAATACACTTTTAATTAACAACAGCTGATAGCATAAAGCACTCTAAAGTTTACAAAACATCTTATACCAATTACTCCATTTGATCCTGACAAAAACCCAGGGAGGTAAGTGCTGTTATTATCTCCATTTTACAGATGAGGAAACTGAGGTATAGAGAAATTAAGTGACTTGCCCAGGGTCACACAGCTAGTAGTATCATGTGTCTGAGGTCACATTTGAACTCAGGTCCTCCTGACTCCAGGGTCAGTGCTCTATCTATTATGCCACCTGGCTGCCCCCTAAGTCCTGTTTTCTATCCACTATGCTGACAAGATGCACCAATAGGTCATCTAATGTCACATAAGATTTAATAAATATCCATTTGTGATAATCCTCTTTTTTTAAGTCTTTAGCCTTTTGTCCTAGCAGCATGAAAATTTATATTACTACTTTTTCCCCCTTTATCCTAATAAGAAATCAAATAACTTGACACGAAAATTTGCTATATCTGTTTTCTTCCCCATTAGAATATGTCCCCAGAGCCTTTTGCAGAGAGTAAGCACTGGATAAATGCTTTTTCAGTAACTTATTGATTCATTTCACCTGACAGTTTTTAAAGGATGCTTTTTCACTTTTCTGACAACTTGGTGTCCTTTTTCCCACATGAGGAAACAGGTGAGTGACTTGCCCATAGCTAGTAAATATCATGATTTAATTTAAACTGCCTATCATGGGCTAGGCTAGCTACTAAGAAAGAAAGAAAAAGAAAAGCTTACATTCTACTGGTACATTGCAAAATGAATAAATTGAACCATAAGCCCAGGAAAACTGAGGACATGGCTAGTAAACATTGGAGACATAAGTAAAACAACTGTCTTTTTACTCCAAGTCTATTTTCTCTTTCCACTCTCCCATGCCTGCCCCTTGAGACAATTAATTAAAATCTTAGTTTCCATAATTGGCATAATAAGCAAGAATTCATTTTTGACCGCCCACTGCTCTCAGAGAAGCTTGATAGGCAAGGTAAGATAAGTCTCTCATATCCGGGCTGAATACACATTGAACAGTCCTTTGTCTGGATCCCAAGCAGTTCTACAGACTTTGCCAAATGCATTTTTTTTACCTCAGCTGTTTCCAAGATAAACCAGAAAACAAGATCCAGCTTGCACTGCCACATGACTGTGTTCACATTCCTTTAGATAACTAATCAGGATCACTTAACGTGCAGATGAGGACAGAGGCTAGGGTTCAATATGATTTCATTATCCTCAACTACTTAATGCCAATGGGTTTAACCTAAACATAAACACAATAAAAACAAAAGCACATCTGGAGCATGGAATAGTGGATAGAAAGCCAGCCTTGGACACGGTAAGACCTAGGCTCCAGACTGATCTCTGACATATGCCAACTGTCTGACCCCAGGCAAGTCACTTTGCTTCTCAGTGCTCTAGGCAACAAGCTAAGACTGTAATACTTAACAGTCAAAACTCTGAGGCAATACTCTGAGACTGTAAGTTGCAGAGTGGGTGCTAACCTGCAATGGTAGAGGGAGTTTCCTCCTCCAGGAATTCCCTATTATATGATGAAAGGAAATGTCAAAGTCCCTATCCCTCCATGCCTATCTTCAGCATGCCAGGAGGAGCAGCTTTAAGCCACCAGCTTTGGACATGAATTTATAATGAGCATCAGGATGCAATCTGAAGTAGTTAAAAAGATTCTGACTCCTGGAACTGAGTTCAAATCCTGCCTCTACCACATATTTTCTGTGTGACTTTGGGTGATTAACTTTGTCCAACTTTGGGCAATTCTCAGTTCCTTCCTCTATAAAGTAGGGGAAATTAAACAGGATGATTTCCAAGGTCCCTTTTTAGCACTAAAATTCTGATCTATTACAGTGAAAAATAAATTCAAGATGTAATACTACCAGAGGAGGCAGTGTGGAAGAGGAAAAAGAAAAGTGACTATGATGCTTACTGCCCATGTCACCTTAAGCGAGTCATTTACCTCTCTGGGCCTCAGTTTCTTTATCTATAAAATAAAGGTAATAATAATATTGCTTACCTCACAAGGTTGTCATGAGGATGCATATGTAAAGCACTTTCCCAGTCTAAAAGTGTTACAGAAATATTAGCTGGTCTCCCTCTACAAATGTACATCAGCATCTTTCTACAACTAATGATATCAGATAGTTGCCCCTAGACACTGAAAAGTCACTGGACTTGCTTAGGGTCACTTAACCAGTAGATAGCAGAGTTAGGACTTGAATTCAGGCCTTCCTGACTTTAGGCAAACTTTCTATCTCCACTATATACTGCTGGATCTCTTTATCATCTGTCTGTCTGTCTGTCTATCTATCTGTCTATCTATCTATCCATTCAACAAACCATCTATCTGTTTTATATACACATATATGTGTGTATATCTGTGTTTATGTATATATATATATATATATATATATATATATATATATATATATATATATATGTATTTAACACCATCAGTCCAGTTATCTAAAGTTATGGTAGAAATATGGACATAAATATATATTCTGTATAGACTATAATATAGACATAAAACGTGCATATATATCCATCATAACCCTCTTTCTTCCATGGTTATATTTATTTGCATTACTTTAACACTATCATTTACATATAAAAATCCAAGACTTTTTAATTCATCTCATAAATTTACTTTGTGGTCAGCCAGAGCTAATTTCACTTCATCGTATTTACTTCATTTCACCAGTTTTAACTACACACACACACACACACACACACACACACACACACACACACACACAAATGCATAGACATTGTGTGATGGATTATCCAATTGTCATTGAGTCATTTCAGTTGTGTCTGACTCTTTGTGACCCCATTTAGGGTTTTCATCACAAAGATACTGGAGTGGTTTGCCATTTCCTTCTCCAGCTTATTGTACAAGTGATGAAACTGAGGCAAACAGTGGCTTGCCTAGGGTCACACAGCTAGCTAGTGTCTGAAGCCACGTTGAACAGGTCTTCCTGACTCCAAGTCTGGTACTCTATCCACTGCACCACCTAGTTGCTCCCCCAGTTTTTATGACTTTTGGCTAATTAATAATTTTTAAAAGCAGCTACCAAATAATCAATTCTAATAGGATCATCCCCTCACCTTTCTGGGGGAAAATAAGGCTTTCACAGAATTACAGGATCAGAATAACAGAATTTGAGAGTTCAAAGGGCCCTCAGTTACCATCTAAACTAACCTATCCATGAAAAGAACCCAGAAAGGGAAAGAAGAGTGGGAGAGATGGAGGAAAGGAGAAAGTGTGGAAAGAAGGAAGGAAGGAAGGAAGGAAGGAAGGAAGGAAGGAAGGAGGGAAGGGAGGAGGGAAGGGAGGAGGGAAGGGAGGAGGGAAGGAGGAGGGAAGGGAGGAGGGAAGGGAGGGAGGGAGGGAGGAAGGGAGGAGGAAGGAGGAGAGGGAGGAAGGAAGGGAGGAAGGAAGGAAGGAAGGAAGGAAGGAAGGAAGGAAGGGAGGAAGGAAGGAAGGAAGGAAGGAAGGAAGGAAGGAAGGAAGGAAGGAAGGAAGGAAGGAAGGAAGGAAGGAAGGAAGGAAGGAAGGAAGGAAGGAAGGAAGGAAAGACTTTCTATGTGCAGAGAACTATGCTAAACTCTGGGAATATAAATAGAAAAATAAGATGGCCCCTGCTCGCAAGGAGTTCATATTCCAATGGGAGAGAAAACATATATGGGAATTGTCAACTCAAATTATATCTCTTAACCTCAGTTTCTTCCAAATGAAGATGATAATCCCATTAGTGGCCCACTTCATAGGATCACTGCAACAGTCAATGGATATACTTTGTAAATCTTTAATCAATAATACAGGTGATTTATTATTCCAATCTCTAAGGACTACAAGCTTAGATTTAGGGTATTTGGAGCCTAACTACAAGTGAATCATTTCACTAGTAGTGCCAAAGGAAAGATGATTTTCCTTAAATCTTTGTTGCAAGAGCAAAGATGGTTAGGGAGAGAGAACCACAGCGATATCAGGAAATTTTAAAGGTCTACCCTATACCACCAGTGTGCAGCAGCAACTATAACCCACACATATAATATGTGTGTATTGTATTACATATATACATATATATATATATATATATGTCTATCTCTTTATCTATCTATCTATAATTTAAATCATGATGATGTCCTATACTGTCCATCTGGTTAGAGAAAATAAAGTCAACCATGGTTAGAATATGATCCTTCACCCTTAGGAATGCCATTCCAAAAATCCCTTGTCAGGGTTGATAAACAATACTAATTGGCATTGTTCTATCTCCACTGGATGATAAATCCTATAGGAGCCAACAAGTTCAAATCGCATTTTCTCTAAGCTTCAGGGCATGGCTTTGAGTAGAGACCCCACTAAACTGAAATATGACTGAATCAGATCTGGTAATTGTAAATGGAATGCTGCCACCCTGAGACAATAATAATAAATGAAAGAGGAAAAAATAAATACAAAGATAAGGAAAAAATATTAAGGTTCCGCAAGAAAATGAGACTAGAGAGGAACAGATTTGAATGCAGTCCTGAATTCAGCTGATCATATGGCTTTCCTAGAGAAAATTCACTTTGAAATTGTAACCTTATCAAAGAAATGAGGGTAGAAAAAATCTAGATTTTTTTTAAAGTAATAATGAATTTATGCTTTAAAAATTCAGTAGGTACAAAAAGTAAGTCAACATGTTTTGAATTTTTGATAATTTAGCTTTTTCTCATCTACTCCTCTATATCTCAGAAACAAGTCTATAGAATTAATTTTAACACTATGATCCTTAAAAAAAAAATCTGTCTCTGTATCTCTGGCTCTGTTTATCCCACTGTTTCTCTACCTTTCTCCAACTCTCCCATTCTTAACCTGATACTTGTGAATTTGTGTTTTAAAAAAAATTGATAATTGAATTTCAATATAATTGGTTTCTTTAACATCCTATATATTTTCTTATGTATTTAAAAACATGACTATGAGAAGGGATCTATAGGTTTTACCAGTCTCCTTTCTGTGCTTCTGTCTCTGTCTCTCTCTCTCATCTACATAACTACCTATCAACTGTCTTATCTATCATCTATTTAGCTATCATTCATCTATGTATGTCTATATCAGGCAGCAAGGTGGCACACCGGATAGAGCCAGTCCTGGAGTCAGTAAGGTCTGAGTTGAAATCCAGCCTTAGGCATTTACTAGCTGTGGGACCCTGGGTGAGTGACTTAACTCTGTTTGCCTCAGTTTCCTTATCTGTAAAATGAGCTGGAGAAGGAAATAGTAAACTGCTCTAGTACCTTTGCCAAGAAAATCCCTGAACAACACCAATGTAGATATCATCTATCTATCTCTTCCATAATTTATCTATCTATGCAATTATGGATCATCTGTTTGTCTTATGTATCATCTGTCTATCATTTAATCTGTGTATATAGATTCTACCTCTCTCGCTATCTCTTCTGATCATTTATCTATCTATTCAACTATGCATCATCTATTTGTCTTATCTATCATCTGTCTAGCTAGCATGTATGTCTATTTAGGCATAGATCATCTGCATGTTCATCAGTCATTCTTTTAATCTGTATCCTTTCCTTTGGACAAGGACTGTTGTTGTCTTCTAGGATGAAGGAGTGTCACACAGTGAGGTGAATCAAGTCAACACGAATAACAGAACCAAGAGGAAAAGGATGAATAAACTTGGAACAAACTCCAGACTCCTGGACTTCTAAGCTTCTAACGGTCTACATGAAATCATTCCCTCACTGTCAGTGAGCACTCCAGAGCAGCAACCTAGACATTCAC
This sequence comes from Phascolarctos cinereus, assembly GCF_003287225.1. Taxonomy (NCBI): domain Eukaryota; kingdom Metazoa; phylum Chordata; class Mammalia; order Diprotodontia; family Phascolarctidae; genus Phascolarctos; species Phascolarctos cinereus. The sequence goes on along the minus strand of NW_027555514.1, from coordinate 259,898,892 downwards.
GAGTTTCCACTGTGGGGTGATGAACTAGTTCCAGCTAAGGAACAGACTAGCTTAGAATTCACTTTTTTGAGGGTTTCCTTTTCATATCATTTTGAAACAATGATGCCTGGATATGGATGAGCTGTACATATTTTTCATCAGTTAGGTTTCTGAAGCTCCTCTTCTTCCTAAGATATTCTTGCTATTATCTAATTTGACTAATTATATTTTATGGAGGAGAGAGTAGGATAAACAGAAACAGAGATAGAGAGACAAAGAAAGAGAGAAGACAGAGAGAAAGGACAGAAAGACATGCAGAGGAGTAATATGTTCTTTTCTATCCTTTATCTATATCTGTACTATTGAAATCTATACCATCAGTATCTAGATCTCTATCTAAGAGGCAGCATGGATAAGAAGCTAGACTTGTATGTAATAAGGATTACAAGTTACAGGGCAGATGCCAACCTTCATTGAGTTTACAGTTTGACTGAGTTTCCACTTCACTGAGAAGACTGTGGCCAACTGAGATGAACTCTCTCAAAACCATTAATCTTTCACCCTTTCATATTTTTCAGAATCCTCACCCAATCTCTCCTCCTTCCCTTCTAATTCTGAGGAAGTGTCACCCTTGTTCTTTGCTACAGGTAACCCCTCAACTTGGACCTCCAGGACCCTCTCGCCTTCCTCAGGAACTGGCACCAAGAATCATCCTCTCTGCCTCCCTATCTTTCCACAAACATGCTCAACTATCTCACAGCTTAAAGAAATAAGATTTGCCTTCCTTTGGCTCCCCTCTTGCAGCCCTCTCTCCTCCAAGTCATGGTCAAACATCTGGAAAACGTCATCTACACTTGATGCTCCTACTTCCTTGCCAATCTATCAGTCATCAGCCTCTTGACATCTGGCTTCCATCTCTACCACTCGAATGAAACTGCTCTCTTGAAAACCACCAGTCACCTTCTGATCACTAAATTCAATGGCCCCCTTTTCAATTCTTGAACCTCATTAACCTCTCTGCAGCACTGGATATTACGCCACTCCCTAGTCCTAGATATTCTCTTCCCTCTTAACTTCACAGTACTTATAAAATCTGCCCTTCTTATCTTTTCTTTCCCCATTGAAAAATTTTGTCTTTTTCAATGACTTTGGATATTTTCCTGAACCTTGTAAGTGAGCACTGCCGAGGCTGTAGCCTGAGCTCTCTTATCTGCCAAGACTCTCCCTCTTGGTAATGTCACTTCCTTCCATTAACTGTGTTTCTTAATCTATATCTTCATTTCTGACCCTTTCTGTTTCTTCCAACTGCCCACAGGATCTCTATACCTGGCCCTTCCCTGAATCGACTGAATATAACATATTCAAAGCATAGCTAATTATTTAGTTCTTTACAAACCTGCTTCTGATCCCAACTTCCAGTTTCTGTCAATCGTATCATTAACTGCCTATTTTCCCATGTTCAAAATCTTGGGGCTTTCTTTAACTCTTTTCCTCATATTTCATATGAAATTGGTTATCAAATTCTACCCTGCTTACCTCAACATCACCTCTCATACAGTCCACTACTCTGTTCCCATTTCTATCACCCCATTACATGCCTTCATTATATCAATTGCCTTGGCTATGGCAGTAACCTTCCAATGATGATGTTTCATTTTCAGTCATGCCTAACTCTTCATGACCCTATTCGGGGTTTTCTTGGCAAAAATGCTGGAGTGGTTTTCCATTTCCTTCTCCAGTTCATTTTACAGATGAGGAAACTAAGGCAAACAAGGTTAAATGATTTGCCCAGGGTCACAAAACTAGTAAGTGTCTGAGGCCAAATTTGAACTCAGAAAGATGGGTCTTCCTCACTCCAGGCCCTGTACTCTATCCACTGTGCTATGTAGCTGCCTCTAGATCCTGCCATATCAATTTGCTTCTACTCTTCAATCTACTCCATCTTTCACAACCAGATGTATCATTTTTATGTTTAGACCTAGTCCTATCTCTCTCTTTGTTTAAAATCCTCTACTATTGCCATACTTACTGAACAAAGCTCTAACTACTTAGCCAGGCATTCACAACTCACTAAAATTGGCCACTACTCTACCTTTGCATCTTTACTTCCAACTTTGACCAACCATGCACTCTACATTCCATCTGCTAGACTATTTGTCATTCTCCAGTCATACCTTCTACTCACCATATCTTCTATTTCCCACATCTGTGCTTTTGATTATGATTTCTAATGCCTATCAAGAATTAAATAAATATTTGGTAGCTGTCAATGAGTTCTGGGACTAACTTATTTGTATTCCCTAGCTTACCACCATATTTGTACCTCATCCTGAGATGAACTTGCTCATAATAAGATGAGGATAGTGGAAAAGAAAAAGATGAGTGAGGAAAAAGTTACCTGCTCCTTTGCAGTGTTAGGAAAAAATCAGGGCATATATCACAGTGTAATATAATGGAAAGAACCTGGATTTGAAATCAGACGACCTGCATTGAGTCCCAGCTCTGATACTATCTGTGTGACCATGGACAAACTGCCTATCCTTCTTGAGCCTTGTCTTCTTCATCTGTAAGATGGAGATAATTATACTTTCACTCCCTACTGCACTGGATTGTTGCTTGCCATTCACCTGGCAAGGTGTTATATGAAGGTGGTCTGTTATTAGTGTGAACTACAAAGTGTTCTAATGTGGCCTTGTAGATTTGATCTTGCAGCCATAGTCCATCTTCAATGTACCATCTAGAAACGCCCTGTTTGCCATGTTTTAGTTAATTTCCTCTAGTGAGGGCATCAGTTTTTCTAGTTCTGAGAATGCTCAGAAGCAGTAATGGTACTCAATGTGATGCTTCTCCTTTGTTTATTCCATAGAATTAAAGGAAAAAACAATCCACATTAATCACAAAGTGAAGTATTTAGAAGCCGCATCTATTTCCTAAATATGCATTTGGCAAAGTGCATATACATATTAATTCCATGAATTACTGCACTGAATGTTATTTACTGGTGCTATAATTGTCTCACTGCAATCAGAGAGATCGAGCTATATCTGAGTCATCTAATCAGGGATGCAAATATGGCACATATTTTGATACTCTCTAATGTGTAACTTGTCTGCTCAGAGGAACTAAAATAACAACAAGAAAACAAGATCTGAATGATTTTCCCCTTTTCCAAAATAAATAAACACACAACTAAATAAATAGCTAAATAAGTAAATGTCTGAATCAATAGATGAATAAACAAATGACAGGATAGATACATGGATACAGATAGGCAGATAGATAGATGGATAGGTAGATATCGATCGATAGAAAATGGTCAGATAGGTAGATAAATAGATGGATAGCTAGATAGATGGATTGATAGCTATAGATAATATGGATGGGTAGAATGACAGAAAGAGACAGATATAGATAGGTAGATAGAAAGATGGATAGAGAGATGGATGTATGGATGGATAGATACATGGATAGATAAAGATAGGTAGATGGATATAGATAGATATAGATTGGTAGAATGGATAGATAATAGGTAGACAAAAACATGGACAGTTAGAGAGATGGATGGATGGATAGATGTACAGATGCATGGATAAATAGATAAAGATAGGTAGATAGATAGTTATAGGTAGATATATAGATAGGTAGATGAATGGATGGATAGATATACATAGGTAGAAAGACAGAGAAATGGATGGTAAGGGGATGGATGAATAGATAAATATAGATAGATTGACAGGTATAGATAGTTAGCTAGATGGATAGATATAAATAGGTAGATGAATGAGAGAGAGAGACAGAGAGAGAGACAGAGAGAAAGAGACAGACAGACAGAGACAAAGACACAGAGAGAGGGGGAGAGAAACAGAAAGACAGAGAGAGAGAGGTAGATAGCTAAGTGAATTAATGAATTCAGAAAGAACTACAGGTAACTAGAAGGCAAATGTCTTCAGGTATATGCCACATGAAGATTAGTTGAAGGCACCGACAACATTCAGCCCAGAGAAGAGAAGACTTCATAAGTGAGACACAATAGGTATCTTCTGGTATTTGAAAGTCTGTCACCCAGAGGAGCAATAAGACTTCTGCTATTTGACTGCAGTGGAACAAGGAGAAAAGGGTTCAAGTTTTAAAAAGTGAATTCAAACTCGTGAGGATTATAGGCAAGAGCTAGAAAGGGGCACAGAGGTCATCTAGTCAATGTTCTCATTTTACATAAATCCTAGTCTCTGAGAGAGATTAAGTGATTTGTCCACGTTGTACAGGTAAGGTTACACAGGTAAACATATGACAGAGCCGAAGTGAAAAATAGAACTTTTTAAACATTAGGGCTATCGGGATGCTACCTTCTGCCTTTCACTGGGCATCTTCAATTAAAGGATCAATGGATATTTTCTAGATGTGCTGTAAAGATTTTTTTTTAGGAAAGGATTGGACTGGATGGTCCATGAGGAGCCTTCCAACTCTGAGATTCTGAAATTCTTTGTAAAGAGTAGTTGGAGTGAGGAAGACCTGGGTTCCAATACTGCCTTAGACACTAGCTATGAGTCCTTGGGCATATCAGTTAATCCCTCTAAGCCTCAGTTGTCTTTATTTGTAAAATGTGAAGAGTGAACTTCATGGTTTCTAAAGTCCTTTCCAGTTTTAAACCCATAACCCTATGATCCTTTGAACTAAATGAATAGTCGCCATCATTCAAATTTGAAGTGAACTATTCCAAGATAAACTAGCTTATTTTTCATTTGCTTTTCAAAGACATGCTAGAGGCCTACATATGGTTCAAACAAATGCTGTTTCCTTCAATTCAGTTCTGAGGGAAAAAAACAAACAAACAAAAAATGAACAGAGGCACCAGATGGTACAGTGGATAGGGGAAAGGAGGGAAGGGAATAAGCATTAATTAAGCACCTATTATATACCAGGCACTGTGCTAAGCACTTTACAAATATTATCTCAATTGTACAATGTACTTGGAATCAGGAAGACCTGAGCTCTACCTGACTCTTTCTTTTACAAGCTGTGTGATTTAATCCCTCAGCTCAGTTTCCTCATCTATAAAATGGGGATAATAATGAGAAGACATGCAAAGTGCTTTGTCACTAACATAATGAACATTCAATTCACAGTCTCATACTATATCTATGTGTGTGCATGTGTGTGTGGTGTGTGTGTGTGTAGTCTATATTATTAGGAATTTAATAAGAGACCAAGTCTTTTGATTTACAATTAAATATAATTTTGAAAATATTACTATTACTAACTTAAGAACTTACTTATTACTAGGAACTTAACTCTGACACTTCCACCACTTGAGGCAGGCAGACCCAGCAGCAGGTTATGGCACCAGTCCACGCATGATGTGATGAGGCCCTCATCCCCAGATCCTGGTGGGTCTGCAAGCCTCAAGTATCTGTCCACTCCCACTTCTCCTAAAATGAAGGACTTACTTTTAAGTTTTATCTGCATTATTAACATTTTCCCTATCACTTTGTTAAGTTTGCGCCATCAACAAAGCAATAAATTAAATTCTGATTTGTATTTTTTGCCAATTTCCAAAGAGTACATGTTACAGGTTGCAGGGCATCTCTGGAAAGAACCTAGAGGGGCAGCTAGGTGGCGCAGTGGATAGAGTACCAGCCCTGAAGTCAGGAGGCCCTGAGTTCAAATCCGACCTCAGACCAAACACTTGACACATACTAGCTGTGTGACCTTGGGCAAGTCACTTAACCCTGATTGCCTCACTAAAAAAAATGAAAGAAAGAAAGAAAGAAAGAAAGAAAGAAAGAAAGAAAGAAAGAAAGAAAGAAAGAAAGAAAGAAAGAAAGAAAGAAAGAAAGAAAGAAAGAAAGAAAGAAAGAAAGAAAGAAAGAAAGAAAGAAAGAAACTTAGAGCCTAGTTTGTCTATCTCCCTCATTTTACAATGTGATTTCAGCCCAGGTGCCTTCACTATGCCTCCCGTACGCTACCCCATGACCCCTCAGCTGTTGCTGAATAACTTCAGCTTGAACCTCCATTTAATAAGAGAATCAGTTGTTAAAATTAGAGAATAAGAAAGAAATCAAATCTAATGTTTTAATTCTGGAAATAAATTGTTCCACAATGCAAAATGCATGACTTTCTTAGCTCAATAATTTTAGGCTGAAGTCCTATGGTACATACACACACACACACACAACACACACACACACACACATATATATACCATAGGACTTTAGCCTAAATATATATATGTGTGTGTATGTGTGTAATATATATATACAAATATATACATATATACATATATATGTGCATATTTTATATATAATATATAAAATATAAATATATACATATATACATATATCTATATCTATATATCTATATATAGATATATAGATATAGATATAGATATCACTTCATTTCCCAGGGTTTTTTAAAAGTTAAAGTTTTAATTTGTTTTTTAATGTGATTTAAATGATTACCTAGTATGTATGTATATGTATATATGTACACATATGTATATATATAATATACATATATACACATACATACACAAATATATCGTTATCTGTCTCTATCCATCCATCCGCTTGTCTTTCCATCCATCCATCTGCTCATCAAACTAGCTATCCATCATCCATCTATTCATCAAAATATCCATTTATCTATGTGTCCATTTCTCTATCCATCTATTTCTTCAGCTGTTGATAAGCCATCCCTAAAGCTATTTTCCCCTGATTTTATCAGATGACAAGTGAGGCTATACAGCTTACGCATCAAGCCAATGAAAAGACAATTTTCCTTGGTCAGGATGCGTGAATGCTTTTCTATTCCCCCGACGGTCCTAGAGACACAAGCCAAGTGACTCAGGAATGTGCTTCTCCCTTCAGGCTCCCTCCATTCCAGAGCACATCTGCCTCAATTTCCGTTCTTGCCTCTGCCTCTTTTTGGTTTCTCCTCAACTCTTATTGCTTCTTAATCTGACTCACAGACGCCCACAGATGGAAACAGTTTGTTTCTTTGTAAAAAGAGAGTTTACCCACTTTCAGTTTTATCAGATTATTTCTAGCCTCGTTGCTTTTTAATAGCCTTTGAAGGCTGCATTAATGTAGCCTCATACATTGTCTGATTTTTTTACTTTTCTGTGCTTTTGATTTGAAATAAACAAGAATACATAAGTAATGCACCCCAACAATGTCTACAAAACTCTATGTAGGACTTTGTCAGTTCTGATCTGGTTAATGAATGGTGCACAGGGTTCTCCATAAGTTTTTAATCTTTTTTTTTTCTCTTTGGTGAGACAATCAGGGTTAAGTGACTTGGCCCAGGTCACACAGCTAGTAAGTGTCAAGTGTTTGAGGCTGGTTTGAACTCAAGTCCTTCTGACTCCAAGGCCGGAGTTTTATCCAATGCACCATCTAGGAGTCCCCTCCATAGTCTTACTGTAATTTTAAACTTAAAAAAAAAACCTTTTAAAGCAGTTTTAAAGGCTTAAGACTACTCTCAACTTTTCTGACATCTTGTATCTCAGATGCAAAGAATATAACAAACCTTAAAGTGCTGTCATCATCAACACCATCCAAGAGGATATTTGTAAAGCACTTTGCATACTTATTATTATATAAATGCTGCTAGCTAGCTAGGTGGTAGTAGTAGTAAGAGGAGGAGAAGGATGAGGAGTACTAACAGAGTAGTAGTGGTACTAATAGAGGAGTAGTAGTACAGTACCATTAGTAGTAGTAGAATAATATTTCTTTTTATAAAAAATTTGTATTAATTAACTTATAGTTTTCAACATTCATTTCCACAAGATTTTGAGTTCCAAGTTTTCTCTCCACCTATCTCCTCCCCCAACCCCATTCTGAATACCTCTTCCCCCAATCTGCCCTCCCTTTTATCTTTCTCCTTCTATTTTTCTGTAGGGCACAATAGATTTCTATACCCCATTGCCTGTATACCTTAGTTCCCAGTTGCATGTAAGAATAATTTCTTTTAAAACTTTGAGTTCCAAATTCTCTCCCTTCCTCCCTCCCGACCCACCCTCACTGAGAAGGCAAGAAACTCAATACAGGTTATACATGTGTAGTCATGCAAAACACTTCCATAATAGTCATGTTGTGAAAGACTATATTTCCCTCCATCCTATCCCACCTGCCCCCGTTTTTTTATTCTCTCCTTTGACCCTGTCCCTCTTTAAAAGTGTTTGCTTCTGATTACCCCTCCCTTAATCTGCCCTTTCTTCTATCATCCCCCTCTCTTCCCCCCTCTTATTCTATAGGGTAAAGATAGCTTTCCATACCCAAATGGCTGTGTACGTTATTCTCTCCTTAAGCCAAATTCGATGAGAATAAGATTCACTCATTTCTTCTTATCTCCCCCCTCTTCCCCTCCACCATAAAAGCTTTTTCTTGCCTCTTTTATGTGAGATAATTTACCCCATTCTACCTCTCTCTTTCTCCTTTTCCCAGTACAATCCACTCTCATCCTTTAATTTTATTTTTTAGATATCATCTCTTTATATTCAACTCACCCTGTGCCCTCTGTCTCATGGGTTACAAATATCATATTTCCATGTAGGAATGTAAACAGTTCAACTTAAATAAGTCTCTTATGATTTCTCTTTTCTGTTTACCTCTTCATGTTTCTCTTGAGTCTTGTATTTGAAAGTCAAATTTTCTATTCAGCTCTGGTCTTTTCATCAAGAATGCTTGAAAGTTCTCTACTTCATTGAATTTCTATTTTTCCCCTGAAGGATCATACTCAGTTTTCCTGGGTAGGTGATTCTTGATTTTAATCCTACCTCCTTTGACCTTTGGAATATCATATTCTAAGCCCTGCAATCCCTTAATGTAGAAGCTGCTAAATCTTGTGTAATCCTGATGGTGTTTCCACAATATTTGAATTCTTTCTTTCTGGCTGCTTGCAGTATTTTCTCCTTGACCTGGGAACTCTGGAACTTGGCTATAATTTTCCTAGTTTTCCTTTTGGGATCTCTTTTAGGATGTGATCATACTTGCAATTTCTATTTTACTCTCTTGTTCTAGAATATTAGGGAAGTTTTCCTTGATAATTTCTTGAAAGATGGTGTCTAGACTCTTTTTTTTTTATCATGGCTTTCAGGTATTCAAATAATTTTTAAATTATCTCTCCTGGATCTATTTTCCATGTCAGTTGTTTTTGCAATGAGATATTTTACATTGTCTTATATTTTTTCATTCTTTGGTTTTGTTTCATTTCCATATTTTTTTTTAAATTTTTAGGCAATTGGGGTTAAGTGACTTGCCCAGGGTCACACAGCTAGTAAGTGCAAGTGTTTGGTCTGAGGCTGGATTTGTACTCAGGTCCTCTTGACTTCATGGCTGGTGCTCTATCCTGCACCACCTAGCTGCCCCCTTGGTTTTGTTTTATAATGTTTTGATTTCTTACAGAGAACTTAGCTTACATTTGCTCCATGCTAATTTTTAAGAAATTATTTCCTTCACTGAGCTTTTGGACCTCCTTTTCCATTTGGTTACTTCTGCTTTTAAGGCATTTTTCTCCTCATTGGCTTTTTGGACTTCTTTTGCCATTTGAGTTAAGTTTATTTTTTAAAGTCTTATTTTCTTTAGTATTTTTTGCACCTCTTTTAGCAGCTGTTGACTGATTGTTCATGATTTTCTTGCATCACTCTCATTTCTCTTTCCAATTTTTCTTCTACTTCTCTTATTTGATTTTCAAAGACCTTTTTGAGCTCTTCCATGGACTGAGACCAATTCTTATTTTTCTTGGAGGCTTTGGATGTAAGAGCTTTGATTTCCTTGTCTTCTTCTGGTTGTATATTTTGATTTTTTTTTTTGGTCACCAAAGTAAGATTCTATAGTCTGAGTTTTTTCCACTGTTTGCTCATGTTCCCAGCAAGTTACTTGACTTCTAAACTCTTTATTAAGGTAGGGCTCTGCTTCCAGTGTGGGGGGTGTACTGTCCCAAGCTTCAGGGGTTTTATGTGGCTATTTTCAGAGATACTTCTAGGGACCTGTAAATTTTCAGTTCTGCCAAGGTGGTACGATCAAAGGAGAGGTATTTACTCCTTTCCTGGCTGTGCTCTGGTCTGTAAGTGACCACAAGCACTCTTTTCTGCCTTGGAACTGTGAGGAGGATTTCCTCCCACTGCCACCACGAGCTCCACCATGCCAATGCTCCTCCTCACCCCAGGACCTCCACCCAGGACTTCAACCCAGATCCAAGCATGGGCAAATCAAGAAAATCCTGCCTCACCACCAGCAAAGAGATTCATGCAATCCCCCTCTGATTAGCCAAGAGCTGTGGAAGCAGCCACTAACACTGTGGAGGCCTCCCTGGCTTTGCGCTAGGGCCAGAGCTGGACCATGCCTCTCTCTCACCCAGGTCCGATAGACCTTTTCCACTGACTTTCTAAGTTGCCTTTGGCTTTTGTGGATTGATAAGTCTAGAAACTGCCACAGCTACCCATGATTCAGTCTCCTAAGGCCTGCTTCGGGTTTGCTAGGGCCCCATCTTTGCCCACATGGCTCATGCTAAACTGTGCTCCTCTCCGAGCCCAGTGATCCAGAGGTTGAATGATCAACACAGCTCAATAGTGTCTCATGGAACCCTTATCACCATATTGTGCACATGGCTGCAAGGTATGCAGTTTCCATGCTTGCCCTATGAAATCATTGTTTGACTTCCCACAAATCGGCTGGTAGCACCTGTTGTTTTATGCAGGTGGGAAAAAGACAAAATCCTAGCATTAGAATGAATAATTCCAATAATAATTAGAATGAATACTGACAAGAAGTAAACTCAAGTATCTAAGCTTAGCCAAGTCTAGTCATAGATAAATAGGAGTATTTTATTCCTGACTGATTAAAATTCACAGATAAGGAAATGGCAATGCTTTTGTTGTTCAGTCATGTCAGACTCTCCCTGACCTTATTTGGGGTTTTCTTGGCAAAGATACTGGAGTGGGTTGCCATTTTCTTCTCCAGCTTATTTTATGAATGAGGAAACTGAGGCAAAGAAGATTAAGTGACTCGCTCAGGGTCACACAACTAGCTGCTGAAGCCAAATTTAAACTCAGATCCTCCTGACTCCGGGCCTGGCATTCTATCCATTGTACCACCCAGCTGCCCAAAAACACTACTGAAAGATAAGATCATAAGGTTATTGACTTGGAGTTGGAACAGATCTTAGCTACCCCTCTAGTCTGTTCAATTACAGTTGGAAAAAAAGAAACCCAGAGAAGGGAGGTCGTCCCTTACCTTATAGCATGGCCATGAACTGGAACAAACTTGTGGAAAGTATTTTTTTCTTTTTATTTCAATTAGCGCCTTCTTTCAATCATTCATTCATGGAATAAGAATGTATTCAATGTCTATTGTGTCAAACAGTAATCTGGTTGAGGGTTGACAGGGTTCAATTCATGCATGCTACAGGATTGAAACTGATCTCAATAATGACGGTAGTAGAGTTTTATTTTAAAGAATTTTATATACATATATATATACATATATATGTATATATATATATATGTATATATATATATATTGTTTTTTTAATGTACTTGGCTCCTAGGTGGAATAGTGGAGAAATGAGATCAGGAATACCTGAGATGAAATCCTGCCTCTGACTAACTCTGTGATTCTAGGCAACTCATTCATCTTCCTCACCTTCCTCATCTGTAAAATGAGCTGTTGTTTAGGTTAATAGAGACCCACACTTTGCAAACCTTAAAACACGATATAAGTGTTATTTTATTATTATTTATTTTTATTATTGGGATTATTATTATTATTATTAACTATTGTTATTCTCTCCCCATCAAGCAATAAGGATACTTTTTATGCAGAAGTTTTTTGCAGGAAGAAAAGGTAATGCCCTTCTCTCATCTCCAGTCCCCATAAAAAGTCTTTTAAAAAGAAATATCACAGTTTAGCAAGAAATAGAAGGGATGGATCAAAGCCACCGATATACTGCAAAAGGAGTAGAGAAGCACAAACTCACCTTTATGTAATTACTGACAGTTGTGTACTACCTTCTATGCACTGACTTGTTTAAGTTTCAAAATAGAACTCGAAGCTAAGGTATTAATACTCTAGGTGTTATCATTCTCTTTTTATAGATGGGTATGCATAAGTGAAATGATTCGGTCATGGTCACATAGGAATAAATATCAGAGAAGGAATCTGAACCCAGGTCTTCCTGAAGGCAGGTCTTGAATTCTATCCACTACCCACCCTATGCTGTTTCTCAGATAGAATACCTTAAAGGTTATAAAGCACTTTTCACATAACATCCCCATGACCTATACGGTAGTAATCAAAAACATAATGTGCATTTAAATAGTATTGAAAAGTTTTCAAACTGCTTTGCCTCTAATGTAAAATCTTATTTGAGCTATTGAATAGCCCTATGAGCTATCTTACATGGACATTATTATTCCCATTTTTACAGATGAAGAAGCTACAACTCAGTGACGTGTTTAGGGTCTCCCAGCTAATTTGGGTCAGAATCAGGTTTTAAATACAAGGTTTTCCTGATTCCAAGTCAGAGGCATTTTACACTATATTCCTCTGCAGAGGAATTAAGAAAAAACATATTAAGAAAAACAAGTTGTTTTTTGTTTGTTTGTTTTGTTTTGTTTCTAATTTTAATGGAGATCTTATTAATTGTGTTCATTTCAATCTAATTTTTATTAATATTAAAGTTTAAGAATGAAGACGAGTTGGGGGAAAATATCTGCTTGATCTATGATTTTATGAGCCAATGATTTCTTGACCTGGAACCCCAGAACAAGGGTGACTCTTGTGGTTACTGTTGAGACATGGAAGGCTATGGTCCTGATGATTCTGAACCCTCTATTTCCCCTCAGATTGAAATCGTGACTGTGATGCCTTCTGGAAACAGAGAGCTTCCCAGCCCACCACCACTGCCCCAGGAGCCAGAGGAGGAAGAATCCACAGCCAAACTGATTGATGGCTCCTCCCCACATGGGCCAGATTTCATCGGTGTCGTTGGTCCTCAAACCAATGAAGGTTGGTAAATACAGAACGGGATTCTAGATTACAAACACGTTAGCACCTACTGATGCTAGAGGTCTCAAGTTCTAGAGGAAAGAAGAATAAGGTGAAAATTTCCAGAGTAGAGCAGAGGAGAAGCAAGAGATGAGAATGCATTTTTTTTTCAAATAAATAATCTTTTTCAAAAATGTTAGCAATCCTGCTTCTGGTAATTACTAGCTTTGTGAAGTATGGACCTCAGTTTTCTTATATGTAAAATAAAGGGGATAACCAGATGTTCTCTGATGTTCCTTCCAAATTCAGATTTATGCTCCCTTGACTTTCAATAGAATCATTTACCTTGCTTTGAACATCGCTCATTATTGATTGATGCACTCATTCATTCATTCATTCATTTATTTATGCATTCATTTGTCATCCATTTATCTCCACTTTCATTTATCTGTTTACTTACTTAGCCATTCATTCATTTATCCATCTACTTATTTGTTCATTTGTCCTTTATTTATTCATTCATTCACACATTAATTAATCGTCCAGATGTTGTAATTTCATTAGTGTAAGGAACTGCTAGTGAGGAACACCATCTTCCCATGAAGCTCAGCAAGTGTTCTGAGAGCTGCTTGGACCACTGAAAGCTTGGTTAAATGACTTGCTAAGGTCAGCCAACCCATATGTATTAGAGCCCCCACTGACTATATTTTGATGCAAAATCCATAATTTTCCCACTGAATCAAGAAAGGAAATAGAAAGAAGTAATACATACATATATATATGTATAAATATATATATACACATATGTATATATGCACCTATATACACACACATATACATATTAATATATATATATATACATATGTGTTCTATACAATTATTTTAAATGAATTAATATGCACTTTAAAATACAAGAAAATGGACTTTTTAAAAAAATTCTCAAGGCAAAAAGCAAGTACCACTTAGAATAACTGGGATAACTCAATAGAATTAAAATTCCATGTCTACTTTGATTACTTAACATAAACTGCTTTGGTTTCTTTGCTTGGAATAATCTTCTTCCCCCAAATTAGCATTTTACATTTTTCTATATAATCATAGGTCATAGTTTTAGAGCTAGAAGGGGCCTCAGGGCTCATCTGGTATAATCTTTTCATTTGAGAAATGAAGAAATGGAGGTTCAGCAGGGCTTAGTAGCTTGCCCAAGGTCACAGGGACAGTACATCATAGATCCCAGATTCTCAGACGCTGAATTTAGAGCTTTTCCTGATATGACTAAGGAACATATTTGTGGCTTCATTACGTAGACAATTATTTGGACTTTCACCCTTTTTTTAATGGGATATTCAGAAGTAAACATAAGGTTCTGGACAGTTACAGACTTCGGCAATAGGTTGTAAAGTTAAAAATGATAATACTTCGATAATCAAAACAGAGGGGCAGCTAGGCGGTACAACAAATAGAGTGCTGGGCCTGAAGTCAGGAAGACCTGAGTTCAGATTTGACCTTAGACACTTATTGTTTGTGTGATCCTGACCAAGTCATTTAACTTCTGTTTGCCTTAAACCACTGGAGAAGAAAATGGCAAACCAGTACCTTTGCTAAGAAAACCCCAGATGGGGTCATGAAGAGCTGGACATGACTAAAAGGACTGAACAAAAAACAGTGTATAAATGCTAAGGAGAATTTGAATTTTTAGTAGAGGTCAGATCAGAGAGTTTTGTGCCTAGACCTAGAGTAGGAAGAGACCTTCAAGTTCATCTTATCTTCTCCTCCATTTTACAGACAAGGAAATGGAGACCCCCAAAATGAAAGTGATTTAGCTTCAGAGCAAGAGCTGGGACAGCTAGATGGCACCATAGTGCATACAGTACCAGACCTGGAGTCATGAATATTCATCTTCATGAGTTCAAATCCAGCCTCAAACACTTACTAGCTGTGTGACCTTGGGCAAATCTCTTAACCTTGTTTGCCTCAGTTTCCTCATCTGTAAAATGAGCTGGAGAAGGAAAACAAACCACTCCCGTATCTTTGCCAAGAAAACCCCAGATGGGGCTACAAAGGGTCAGACACAGCTAAAACAATTGAATAATAATAATCAAAATAGAATTATAAGCTAAACATGGATTTTAAAAGAATACATTTCTTAATTATGAAAAACCAAATAAAAACATCTAAAACTTCTGAATTAGACACTGATGTTACATCTATGTCCTATTTTTCTTGCTTTACTTACAGTAGAAACCTGGTATCAAAATAATAACAATAGCTAGCATTTGCACTAGCATTTTAAGGTTTGCAAAGTGCTTTATAAATTCATCTTGTTTGGGCTTCACAACAACCCTAGAGGGAGGTGCTTTTATTATTTCCTTTTTACAGATGAGGAGATTCAGAGTCAATGAATGACTGGTACAGGGTCAGCTTGTGACTGAGATGATATTTGAAATCAGGTCTTCCTGACTCCACATCCACCATTTTATCCACTGGCCGGCCTACCTGCCTATAATAGAAAGAGTGGTACTCTGAGAGTCAGACAAATAGCAACCACTTTAAAGATCGCTTTCTTTTCATTTGCAAGATGAAAAGATAAGAATAGATCAGCAGTTCTCAATCTGATCTGGGGACCCCTGGGAGATCCCTAAGACGTTCTCAGGGGTTCTCAAGGTCAAAACTATTTTCATAATAACATTAAGATGTTTTAATTTCCAACACAGTAAACACCATTACATATAACCCACATGAACAAGAACTCTTTTGGGAATCCTCAATATTTTGAGAGTATAAACGGGTCCTGAGAACAAAAGGTATAAGAACCACTGGACACTGGTTCTAATCTTTACTCTTGCTTTTCTTTTTTCTTTTTTTCTTTTTCATTTAAACACTAGACTTTAAGGGCAGCTAGGTGATACAGTGGATACAGCACCCAACTCTGGAGTCAGGAAGACCTGAGCTCAAATTTGGCTTCAGACACTTCATACTTACTAGCTGTGTGACCTCGGGCAAGTCACTTAACCCTGATTGCCTTCCCCCAAAAAATAAATACAAAAATAAATAAAGGAAATTCACGTCAATAAACACTGACTTATTTTTTTTAAAAAAAAGATAAAACCTATGAAAATGTGCAGCTATTTATTTCTTGTTACAATATATCATTTCATCCCATTCTTCCTTAGAAAAAATTTAAAATTACCTTGCTTAATTTCATTTCTTTGTCTTTTCAGACTTCCCCACCTGTCTCCTGTGCACTTGTATGAGCACCACAGTCTACTGTGATGACCATGAACTTGACGCTGTCCCTCCGCTGCCCAAGAACACAGCCTATTTCTATGCCCGATTTAACAGAATAAAAAAGATCAACAAAAATGACTTTGCACATCTAAGTATGGATGAATAATGGTTTAGTTCCTGTTTTCCTTAATTTGCTGCGTGGGTTATTGATTGCTCTTGGCTTCTTGGCTCTGTACTAATTCTGTGATTGTATTGTTGTGGGGTTGGGGGAGGGAATAAGCATTTACATAATGCTTACCACGTGCCAGGAACTGTGCTGAGCGCTTTACAAATATTATCTCATCTGATCCTCACAACAACCTTGGGAGGTAGGTACTATTGTTATGTCCATTTTACAGATGGTGAAACTGAGGCCAATGGGTTAAATGAGTTGTCCGAGGTCACACAGCTAGGCCAGATTTGAGCTCAGGTCTCCCTCACTCCAGACTTAACCTCTAACAATGGGATGGGCATTTGCTCTGTAACTTATATGCTTCGAGAGTTGCATGATATGTGCATAGTATAATACATACATATATGTGATACGAATGTTGTTTTTCAGCTGCGTCCAACATGACTACATTTGAGGTTTTCTTGGTAGGGACACAGGAGTGGTTTGCCATTTCATTCTCCACCTCATTTTACAGATGAGAAAACTGAGGCAAACAGGGTTAAGTGACTTGCCCAGGGTCACCTAGCTAGTAACTATCTGAGGCCAGATTTGAACTCAGGAAGAAAACTCTTCCTGATTCCAAGCCCTGTCCTCTATCCATGCACCACCTATTATCCATTCTTTCTTAGCTGTTTATGAGCACACAGTAATATCTGCCAACTGAAAATAGAAATGCATGAATTCAGGTCTTCCCTACTCCAGGCCCAGTGCCCTATTCACTGGGGCACCTACCTGCCCCATGACACAGACAGACAGACAGATGTATAGACAGACAGAAGACAGATGTATAGACAGACAGATGGATAGATAGATAGATAGATAGATAGATAGATAGATAGATAGATAGATAGATAGATTTAGTATATACCATAATATATGTATACAATTATATATATGGCCAACCTGTAGATACCACAGGTGCCAAGGTCAAACCTGAATTGGTGATCTTTCTTCAAACATCTTTGTTTCTTGGATGCATCTGTCATCTCCTTCATGTGGGACAGTCTCTCTGAGGATTCAGATTGTAATTCATCCACATCTGTTCGCCTGTGGAACTTTTGGCAACATCCTCCTGTAAATCTTGCACCCAACATACTGAGTGCCTTCCCACAGACTTTGTTTTTGCTGCTGTTGTTTGATTCTTCCATCTAAAAGATGAATTTTTTCGTGGTCAGAAACATTTTTGTTGAGAGATTTTGTTTTCTGCAAATTTGGCTGTCAAAAAACGTATCAGGGGACATACCTACTGAGAAAAGGCTCCTTTAAAGAGCAATGCCCATGGATATTCATCGAATATATGAAGGAATAAATGGGCTTTGTTTTTAAAAGATAGCAGGCCCATTTCTTTGCTGAAATTAAATGTCCTTATAATTACATAAATATGCATAATACCTGAGGGAGCCTGAATATTTCAGGAAATAGTAAAACATTTGAATGATAGCTCACTAGAGACAGAAGGCTAAATTCACTAACTGTCCATCTCCAAGAACAATCATAGTCTTTGATTTCTTCTTTGTTTTCATGGAGGGGGGAAAAAGAGAATATGCATGAATATTTTCTGTTAACTTTTTTTCCTAGGTGATTTAAAAAGGATTGATTTGACATCAAATTTAATATCTGAGATTGATGAAGATGCTTTCAGAGAATTGCCCCAGCTTCGGGAACTTGTCCTTCGTGACAACAGAATCAGGCAGCTTCCCGAGTTACCATCCACGCTGACCTTCATTGACATCAGTAACAATAGGCTGGGCCGGAAAGGGATAAAGCAAGAAGCGTTTAAAGTAAGATCAGGATCTCTGTCTCTCTGTCTGTCCTTGTCTCCCTCTTCCCACCCTTCTCTCTTCATTCTCATTCCCCCTCCTTTCTTCTCTCCTCTCCTCTTTCTCATATATCATCTAGTTTTTAAAAAGATATTTAGGAGAAACAAAACAACTTGCAGATGTTTTATTTTATTTGTTTTTTTAAAAGAAAGCAGAACTATCTACCTCTCTCAATTTTAGCAAAGTAAACAGTCAAAGAAAGGGTCTTTATGAAGGTCATGGGAAGCAGTTGTCATCATCAAGAAGCATTTATCAAATGTCCAACACCTAGCCAGGGCTGGGCTCATTTAAAAAGTGCACTGACTATAAAAAGCTACGTTATCTTTGATGTAGCTTTCCGTCATCAATCCTAGTCTAAGACCTACTCTGTATTCCCACTGAACATTATTTTGTTTTTATATTTCTTAAAGAGTTTCACATGCTTTTCTCAACATTTTGTTCTTTCAGATGAATTGATATTATTTGTCTAACTCTGTAAAATAAATCTGGGGTAGTTAGTTGACTGGCAAAAAAAAATCATGAGAAATGAGAGTAAAAGTCAAATTACAATCGCTCTCCCTTTTCACCAAATTCCTGTCTTTGGTTTTCTAATAGGATATGTATGATCTCCATCACCTTTACATTACGGATAATAACTTGGACCACATCCCACTACCACTGCCTGCTAACCTTCGAGCTCTCCATCTCCAGGTAGGCTTTTAGCAAAGAAATAGATTGGACAAAGAATGATGCCCCATTTCAGAGATAAAACTGGGACTTATTTATTCACCAGCAAATGCATTCATCTTCTCAGGATGATTTGGTAGAATGAAATGCCATATTTTTCTTTTTCTTTTGACTTCTGAGTCAGAAGATCTATATTTATATCTTGTCTCTATCATGCACTATCTGTGTTACATTAGGCCAAAGTAAGTTGTTTGAACTTAAGCTCCATTCAATTCTAAATCTATGATCCTATGTTTCTTTTCATTCTGAAAATTAGAAATTATCATAACAGTTGTTCTGTCCACCTACTGATTTCCAGTTAACAAACTTTAAAGCCTTAGTAACTTGTCCCCCCATATCTGCCATTGTTTATTTGACATGTTTCTCTGAAAGAAAAAAAAAATGCAAGACAACTACACTAGCCTTAAATAGGATCGTGGAGTGGGGAAAGATATTCACTTTTAGGGGCAGGGAAGGAGATCATAGGATCATAGAATTTTGATCCAAAGGTGAAAGGGATCTCGGAGGCCATCTAGTCCAATTCCCTTATTTTACATATGAGGAAACTGAGGCCCGGAGAAGGGGAATTACTAGACCAAGACCACAGAGTAAAATTATTCTAACTCAACAATTCCATTTTGTTATTTAGCCCCTGGAAAACAAGTTCTAGTCTTAGGATTCCATTTCATGCTTTATACGAGAATTCACACTCACTCCTCATCTGTTTTATTTTTTGGGGGAAGGGCAGGAAGCAATCTCATATAGTAGATGTTTATGAAAAGAAATTCCCATCTCCTTTCTCACAAACTACCATGCTGGTGAGATTTAACGTTATCTTTTTTTTTTTTTCATTAGGCTTCGCTTCCCCTTTGTAAGAATCACTGGAATAGCAGATGTGTTCATTTAAAACAAATGTTTTGGCTTAATATATGATCAAACAAATTATTCCTTCATTTTGAGTTTGGAAAACATCTCACCCATAGATTAAGTCACACTCTCCTCATAATTACTTCCTAGTATATGCATTAGATACCTCAAGTTGAGACTCCATTTATGCCCAGTGTAGAGTAGAAAGAATAGACACATTTAAAATTGTGTAGTAGTCATATCAAACAGAATGACAAGATGGCATTAATATGCCAGAGAAATTCTGTCTGTATGTCGTAGGATAATGGCTTTAGATCCAGAAGGCACCTCAGAAGTCATTTAGCCCAGCTCCCTTATTTTACAGTTGAGGAAACTGAGGTCCAAAGAGTCTATCACTTGCCTAAGGTAACAAATGTAAGACAGTTACAGGGCTGGAATTTGAACACAGGGCTGCTGACCCCAAATCCAGTATTCCTTTGCCCCACACTGTCTCACTGTTTCGTAGAATGATAGAATGTTAGTACTTGGAGAGATTATCTTTTTTCTAGATGATTTACTTTCCATTTAGCAGATGAAGAAATTGAAGTTCAGGGACCTTAAGTGATTGGCCCAAATTCATATAGGGAATGGGAAGAATACTAGATCCTACCTCCCAGAGTTGTGATGATCAAATGAGATAACTGATTAAATGATTTGCCCAGGGTCACACAGATATTAAATGTTCTAAGACAGGATTTGAACTCAGTTCTTCCTAACTCCAAATCCAGCTTTATCCATTCTGTGCACTGCACCAGACTGCCTACCCCACCCCTAATTTCTGTATCATGTATTGAAAATATTCCTTTCTATATTAACTAATTTTATCCTCATAAAAGCCATCAGAATTTGAAACTAAGGACAAGATCATTAAATCCCTTGATGAACCCATACCATTGTTCTTTTAACTCCAATATAGCAAGATCTGGGAAATAGGGGGATTTCATGTGTATGAAATCTATTGACAAAGCAAGAAAGAGAAAAAAGAAACTGCTTCTATTGTTTTGTTTTGTTTTAGGCAGAAAGAATCTTCTCTCTCTGGGTTTCAGAGTCCACTGAGGCTGGACTTTTGTCAGATGTATATGGTGTTTGGGATATTTTCTGTTAAATGCCCTAGATTTAATATGATATTTAGCATGGTATAGTAAACTGAGAGCCAGGAAGACCTGGGATCAAGTCCTACCTCAGAAACAGACTAGCAAATGTGACCTTGACAAGTCATTGCTCAATGTTGAAGGTAACTCTGTGGGACTAATAATAGTTGCATAGCAGGTGCTGATCTGCAGTGGTAGGAGTTCTTAATGATAATAGCTAGTGTTCATAAACTTTCATGTTTATAAAATTATATACATGCATATATGTGTATATATGTGTATGTGTGTGTGTGTATACACATACATACATGTATCTATAATCTCATTTTTCTTTACCCCAACAATATGGTATTATTGTCCGTATTTTACAGAGGCTGAAAGTTTAATGGCTCACCTCAAATCACACAGCTAGTATGTGGAGCAAGATTAAAAAATTTAGGTCTTCCTAATTCCAGGTCTGGCATTCTATCCTCCATACTACCTAGCTACCTGTTCTTTCCTACGCTGGTGAAATCACGGATCTGATTTAAAAATAAACAAACAAACCCAACACCACCACCAAGGTTTTAAGTGATTGTCCCTGTCTCCCTATTGTCAAACCACCTTTATGATTTATGACTTCATAAATAATAATAGCCCCTGGTCACAAAGCACTTGCTGTTTTACAAACTGAACATCAGGAAAATGTGGTGGTGAGGTAGGGCTCTATTTAGTTAATTTCCAAGTAACCCAGAAAGATTCCATACGATTTATGGCGGATATATATGGACTAGAGTCAGCATGGTGTTGTGGGGAGAGGGCTGGCCGCTGACCCAGGAAGACCTAGGTTCATATCCTTTCTCTAACATATTTAACCCTGGGTATTTAAATCCTTTAATCTCTCAGTGTTTCCGGGTAGCTCTGTAAGGCTCTAAGTAACAGAGAAGATTAAAGGTTAAGAACTACATTAATAGACGAAATTCTTCACTTGGGAGCTCGCTCCAGATGCCAATGAAATAACAGGCTTGGTCCCTATCCCTACAGAATGTTAAGAGAGGGAAAAAAAAAAATTAAGTACCAGAAACTGGGCTGCTCATTAAATGGACTAAATTCCCAGACTGTAAACTTTTTGAAATTCAGTGTTGGAGAAGTAGCAGTCTTATGCTAATTAGATGACAATACTTTGAATATTATGGGAACCTTAAGTTGTCAACAATAATTGTATAATCAGCATTCATTGTCGCATCTTAAATTTTACCCCAATATCCCTCAAGTTTTTAATAAATAGTACTCCCAGAATTCATTTAAATGTCATATGGCATATAGTCTACTCCTGTGACAAATAATGTTAAATAATGTAGACTGCTCTCATGGCTTCTTCCTAAGCTGACGTCCTGTTCTATCAATTAATTAATTAATTAATTAACGCTTGTTAATTAGGCTCCTACCTTGTGTCCAACACAAGTGGTTGGCACCAAAGTAATTAAGCATATGACATTTTCTGATTCTTGAAGACTGGGGAGACACAAAACTGAAACATATGAAATTATAAACACAATGAAGTTCTAAATGATGGGGTACTATCCATTAATACAAGAGTCTAGAAAAAAAGAAAAATTACTTGAACCCAAATAGAAGTCCAGGATTCTTCCTTATTCATACATGTTTTGGACCATACCTCACTTCAGTTGTTTTTCAATTGTGTCTGACCTTCGTGACCCTATTTGGGTTTTTCTGGGCAAAGATACTGGAGTGGTTTGCCATTTTCTTCTCCAACTCATTTTATAAACGAAGAACTGAGGCAAACTGAGTTAAGTGATTTACCCAGGGTCACACAGCTAGTAAGTGTCTGAGGCTGGATTTGAACTCATGAAAAGGAGTCTTCCTGACTCCAGGCCCGGGCTCTATGCTTTGCCCCCCTAGTTCTCTAGTATAGAAAACAACCTGGTGAGTAGATTCCCTCTACTGATGCAGGTGGGAACCTTTTCTGAAATTCAAAGTCTTTGAGTGCTGTCTATGAAGTGAGATGACTTGCCCAGTCACATAGCTGGTATGGATTACAAGAGAGATCTAAATTCAAGCAGACTTGCCTTCCAGACCAGACCAGTCTACCTCTCAAGTCCTATTCTGAAGCCTCATGTTGCAGAAATGATCTGTTCTCTTGAAGGCTATGATAGCATTAAATAAAAGCTAGCAGATGCCAACAGACTAGGAAAGCCTTACATTCTAAACCTAGTAACAGGAGAATGGATGAGAGGAAGGTTGAGGATGAAAGTAAGTTATTTAACTTTTGTGGCCTCAGTTTCTTCATCTGTAAAGTGAGGGGTTTAGAGGAATCTTTAAGATATTTTTCACTTCTAAACCCAATGGCAATATTCTCCAATTTCTTTGTGGAAAATAAGGGTTATGGAAAAGACCTGGGGACTGAAGGTATAATACTTTGCCACTGTGAGGATAGTGGAAGGAAAATTAAAGCTGTCTAGGATGAGGAGAAGAGAAGGAATATGATCTATGTGCTAAATTTATCTGCCATGTTGGAACTGGCTCATTAAAATGTTTAAATTTTTTTCTTTTAAGACAATAGTCTATGCCATCCCATAATCCCTTCTTCAAGGAGGCCTAGGGTGGTGAACGGCTTGAGATCAGGAGTAATGGCCTGCAGCAGGGCTCAAACCAATCACTGAGTGTCTGTACTAAGACAGGAACCAATGTGGTCCCTCCAAAGTTGGGACCACCATGCTGCTTAACAAGGGCTGAACTGGCCCAGATCAGAAACAAAGCAGATCAAAGTTCTTTTGCCTATCAATAGAAGGATCAGTCTATGGAGCAGTCATCGTACTTCCCATCTGGGCCATATAGAGGAGCCCTTCAAAGGAGAAGGTGGTGTCAAATGAGATGTTCTTGTTATGTAGTCCAGATTTCAGTTGCGGTCATAGGATCATAACCCTCCGGGGGGAACTTCCAAAGCCATTAAAAGATGGGGCAATTTAGGTCTAGAAAGGGGACTACACTGACACATAGACTTTCTTAGGTTATCTCAGGACTACCCTCTTAGATTCTTTTGGTGATTCACCATCAATTATCTGTTGTACCGATCACACAAAAACTTTTCCCATGGCCCTGCCCCCTTTTCTTTCCTGGATCAATCAAACCCCTGGACTGTTCTCTCCGTCTTCATATATTTAGAGCCAAAGCGACCTCAGGGACTTTCTGGTCCAATTCCCTCATTTTACAGATGATGGAATTCAAGCCAGGATTCCTTGGAGATAAAAACAAACAAACAAACAAACAAACAAAAACCAGAAACCAAGGGAAACATTTAAATATGAAAAACAAATAGGTATATGAAAGAGTGATTTGCCCAAGTGTATTTTTGCATATATATAAATTATATAAAAATTATATATAAAATTATATATTTGTAATAATATTAAAATTATATATATAATTATATAAAATTATATATACACATATATATACATACACACACACATATATGAGTGATGGAAAGAAGAGGCATGAATAAATTTAGGGTTATTTGTTGATGCTGATAAGAGGGAGGAAGTAATGGGGTGTGGGCGCAGGATGGGTAGGGGAAGGTAATCCAAAGATGAGATGTGCAGAAGGCCCATAGAGATATCGGGTAACATGATTCAAAGTTGTGTGCTAGAAGAGCAGGTATGGAACAAAGATACTTTTGAGCTCTGAAGGTGAAGGTAAAACATGGGAGCATAAGTTAGATTAGGAAAAATGGGAGAGAACATGAGTTTGTAGAGGATAAGGCATTGACCTTGGAATCAGTATACATGGATTCAAATCGTGCCTCAGACACTTATTAGCTTGTATGATCTTGAGTTGAGCATTTAAATTCTCCAGTCCTCAATTTCATCATCAATAAAATGGAGCTAATATCCGTTGTACTATCTCCCTCACAGGGCTTTTGGAGGGAAGTGATTTTCAAACCTTAAAGGTTATATAGATGTCATCACTGTGGTTCTTATAGAGCAAGGGGAATTAAGGCAAGCACTAGGTTAGCAAAGATAAGGACAAAAAGTGGGTTTCTAATGTGGCTGTGTGTATTCCTCTTGCAGAACAACAACATTCTAGAGATGCACGAAGATACTTTCTGCAATGTCAAAAACTTGACCTACGTACGCAAAGCTTTGGAGGACATCCGGCTGGATGGGAACCCCATTAATTTGAGTAAAACTCCTCAGGCGTACATGTGTCTACCTCGTCTGCCAATTGGTAGCCTGGTCTAAGCCAAATTCAGGGCTCAGGCAATGCCCTGTGATAATAGCAAAAGAATCGTAATTAATGTGCTAGCACAGAAAAAGCCGTGTATTGTTTGCAAATTTGTATTTGGAAATTTGTTAGAAGTTAAAATGAAGAACAAACAGATAAAGTGAAAAAAAAATGGAAAAAAAATTGATGACATTGGCATAGAAATATATAAAAGAGTACCAAATGTACAGGTTGAGCAAATTTAAATAGAAAATATGTAACATTTTTATACTTAAGAAGTACTCACATTTAATTTACAATATGTATGATTTAAACCTAATTATTCAATAAATGAAAATTAGAAAAAAAAACCACATACACTTTCAGTATTTATCCAAGGTTTGTTGTTATAATCGGACTTTTCTGTTCTTTTCATTAAACAATGTTGTTATTCCCCCCTAAATCATTAGATTCTGGATTACTGTGAACAAATAAAAGTACTGGAAAATTATTCTGCCTTATTTGGAAAATATTTACTATTATGTTGACTCACTGCAACCATGGGCTCTTACAATACACCAACATCCCCCAGACAAGGATATTGGACATTTTTCTCTGGCTGTGCCCATTGCTGGAACACTTTCCCTTCTCCTCTGCCTACTGACCTCTGTTACTTCCTTTAAATCTCAACTAAAATCTCTTCTTTTGCTGAGCCCCTCTTATTTCTATTGCCTTCCCTCTGTTAACTACTTCCTATTTATCTGTAGATTATGCGTCTGCATGTTGTATCTCCCATTAGATTGTAAACTCCTTGAGGGCAGGAACTGTATTTGGACTCTTTTGTATCCCTGCCACTTGACACAGTGGCACATACTAGGCACTTAATAAATATTTATCGATTGATTGAGTTGGGCAGCACAGTGGATACCAAGACCTGGACTTGGGAGTCAGGAAGACCACGTTTGTATTCTTACTCAAGAGCTGAATAGGTAGAAAACTGAGGTAGCTCCATTTAAAAAAGGGATATTTGCTGAATGTCCCTGTGATGTATTGGGCAAATCACTTGATCTCTGAGAGCCTCGTTTTCTTTAACTAGAAAATAAGGAGATTGGACTATATGATTTTTTCCCCTGCCCTCAAGGAGATTAGAATCTAATGTGGAAGGTGACAAGCAAATAAATAGAAACAAGTTATATATAAGATAAATAAAAAATAGTTAACCTACAGAAGTCACTAGAATTAAGAGGTTGGGAAAGGTTTCTTGTAGCAGATGGGACCTGAAAGAAAACCGGTAGACAGAGAGAGGAGGGAGAATGTTTCAGGCATGGTGGACAGCCAGAAAAAATGACCAGAGCTGAGAGATGAGTGTCTTGTTTGTGGGACAACAGCCAGGAGGCCAGCGTCAATGGACTGGGGAGCACATTTCAGAGAGTGAGGTGTAAGAAGACTGGAAAGGTAGGAAAGGGGCTAGGTTAGAAGTCATTCCTCTGTGGTCTACACAGGAACATGATGAAATTGTCTTTGCAAATGGAATACATATTTGGTATCCATTCATCTATTTATATAAGGAAACTACTTTGCTGACGAGAAAGCAAAATGTAGGTGTGAAGGGTTAAAATATGCAAATTGCACCAAAATAACTTCTTAATAAATTGATTGGTTTATCTGCAGAAATGCATCAGGGATAGACGAACTTTAGATCCCTTGGAAAGATTTTACTTAAAATATTGACAATTTTTCAAAAAAGTAGTTTGTTCACATAAAAAATTATATATATATATATATATATACACATATATATACATATCTCATGATTATTCTGTTGAAAACAATAAAGAATTTTACATGTCATATTTAAAATGTTGCACGAACTTATATAAAGTACTTGGAATATTGACTTCTATTACCCAATATATGAGTTGGTCTTTCCCAGATAATTATGACTGCTTGAATGTTGAATGAGTCACTGCTGCCATCATGTGTTAGAAGTGTATTCTTTCACAAAGTATTTTTTTTCTTTCTAGAACAGCGAAGATTAAGTTTAGAATATATTAGAAAGGGGAAGTAAAAAGAATTAATACACTTGGAGTCTGGAAAACCCAGGTTTGAATCCTGCCTGTGAATGTCTCCAGGAAAACTTTCTAAATTCTTGGAAATTCAGTTTCTCCTCTCTCCATGGGAATGACAGCAAACTGCAAAACCCACCTTACCACATGGTTGTAAGGCTCAAAAGGGCTAATCTGTGGAAGAGATTTTGTAAACCTTAAAGCTGTATATAAAGGGCATCTAGGCTTTTTCTTTTTGATTTGACAACATAGTCCTGTACAGAACATGAAACATGATAGAATGTAGAGCCATAGGGGCAGCTAGGTAGAGAGAGCGCTAGGCCTAGAGTCAGGAAGACCAGAATTCAAGTGAGTATCAGATCCTTACTTGCTGTATGACCCTTAGTAAGTCACTTAACCCCTGTCTTCCTTAGCTTCCTCAACTGTAAAATGGGGATAATAATAGCATTTGCCTCCTGCATTATTGTGAGGATCAAAGGAGATATCACATTTGCAAAGCCCTTAGCAAAGTGTATGGCATACAGTAGGCACTTAATAAATGTTTCCTTCCCCTTCCTTCTCCAGTCTTCTCCTTTCATGTGTTACCTTCTGTGAATACAAAGAGCAAGAGAAATGGGGTATCCTACTGGTGTTGAAGTGAATAGAGGGATGGATCTGGAATCACAGAGACTTGAATTCAAACCAGTCACAGTAACTCACTAACTATGTGACCCTGGACAAGTCTACCTAGGCTTTGCCTCCATTTTCCTCTTCTATAAAATGTGTATAATTATAGTACCTGTCTCCCAAGGTGACTGTGAGAATTAAATAAGATATTTGTAAAGTATGATGTAAATGCTAGCTATTATTTTGAGAAAAAAAACAGTTCCTGCTCTCAAGGAGTTTACAATTTAATGATTTTAATGGGGCAAGACAACACATAAAAGAAAGCTAGAAAGGGGAAGGTGGGGAAAGAAGTGCACAGAATCAGCTGAGGCTGACCTGGACTCCTTCCTTAAAATGAAGGTTCTAATCAGAGGAAGCAGCTGAAAGGGTGGCATGACAATTGAGAAAATCTGCATGTCATCCTAGTGTCTGCCAAGCCAACACTAACAGTACAAATTATGTCATATCAGTCAATGGATAAGCGTTTATAAAGCAGATAAAATGTTTTAGGCACTGTGCTATTTCTTTTGTTAGTATTATTTACATTAAAATCTCTTTTAAGACAGAGATGCAGCTGATGAAAAATTAGTCTTTGGGCTCTGTAATTGAATGTAAAAATGTTTCCAAAACCTTTAGTCCAAGCAAGGATTGTAATCCATCTGTCCTGAGGAGAATACATTTGACCTCTCAGGGTGCCATGTCCACCTAAACAGAACTAGATAAGCTAAATTTTAAATGCATGCAGTTGCTTCTTGAAAGAAAGGGAGCCTGTGGAGGGCCTGTCCATGGGAAGCTAATAGCTGAGCCAGGAAACCTAAATGAAGCCTGGCTATGTATACTCAGACCCCAAGACAATTGCTCAAGTCTTCATCTCAGTGCAAACTGTTAAAACTTAGGGACCCCATACTAGTCTCAATTTTTAACCAGGATTTGAAAAAGTGATCTCAGCTGACTGCAGATTTCCTACTCACTCTGCTCTTTATTGATTTAATGAAGGCTTGTAGAAACCAGGGTTCTCAGCAGGTGATATTCTATTCTTGCAACTTTCATCTTATCCTGAAAATAAGTGATGCTGAGAAATATATCAACCTTTTGGGATTGCAACTCACAGCCCACACTTGGCAGAGTAAGGTTTAATTGACTTCTGCTATCTGTTGGGCAAAATGAGGTTTCAGAATTGAATCCTAATGTGTAAATGGATAAGTGAAATGGCTTTTTTCGAGTTCCGTTTCTTTAATTAATTCATGATGAATTAATAAATGAGTCAATGAATGAGTAAACAAGGATTTGCTGGGCACCTAATATACACCAAACACCACAAGAGGACAGAGGATATGCAGTGACCATTTTGATTCATGTGGCTAAACTGCTGGGGGGGAGGGGGAGGAAAACAAAAAACAAAACAAAACAAAACTAAAACAAACAGGCAGCTTGTGGTGGTGCATAGGGCATCAGAAGGTACCTTGGCCAAAGTAAGTTGAAATCCATTTTTTGTCACTTGGTACCACTAGGTCTCTCTGAGTTGGTTTCCTCATCTGTAAAACTGGTGGGTGATGGGGTTAGACTAAAGTGACATGGCATAATGGCAAGGATACTGAATTTGGCACTAGAAGAACTTCCTATGAATTTTAACTCTGCTCTTTACTAGCTGTGTGACCTTGGGCAAGTCACTTCCTCCTTACTGGGCCTCAATTTCCTCATCTGTAAAATGAAAGGCAGTGGTGGTATTGGTACCAGATGATCTCTTAAGGTTTCTTCCCGTTTTTAAGCTTTTCTAAGTTTACTCCTATCTCTAAATCTATGACCATCTATGGATCTCTTTAAACTCCTAGAGGCCAATTCTATCCTACCCCTCCACCCCACAACGACCTAGGGGAGGGGAGTCTAAGGAACTCTTTGGAACTCCAGCTCCTTCTGAGCAGCCAACCCAGCCCCCATTAGCTGCCCCTCTCCTTAGACCACCCTGCCCCCAGCTGCGTCACAAGCCCCCTGAGAATACTCATACAACTC
Organism: Phascolarctos cinereus; assembly: GCF_003287225.1. NCBI lineage: Eukaryota > Metazoa > Chordata > Mammalia > Diprotodontia > Phascolarctidae > Phascolarctos > Phascolarctos cinereus. Next base: position 259,869,045 of record NW_027555514.1, on the reverse strand, counting down.
CTAGTTCTGCGGCCGAACCTCGACTTCACACACTGTGAGCACAACCCAGCCCTCTGATTGGCTGTTGCCCGGGGTAACCACGGACGCTGTGGGCACGCGGGGGCCCCCGGCCGGTATTTGAAGCAGCTCGGGCCCGCGCTCCCCTCAGTCCGGCCTGGACCGGCTACCACACTGGCACCTGAGCTGAGAGAGGGTGCAGCAAGGTAACGCGCTCCGCCTGCCCACCCCCAATCCCCAACCCCGCGTTACTGCGGAGACGGGTTTGTGCGGGAACAAGGAGCGGGGCTCACAGCGCGTAGCTCACCAATAAACTCCCCTCCCCCGACCATCCTTACTCAGTCCCCCTGTCCCATCCATCCATCCATCCATCCATCCATCCATCCATCCATCCATCCATCCATCCATCCATCCATCCATCCATTCTTCCACACATCCATCCATCCATCCATCCATCCATTCATCATTCATCTATCTATCCATCATCACCTACCCTGGGGGAGAGGCAACCTCTCAGGTGCGAAGGCAAAGAGAAGGGAAAATAAGGAAGTTAGGAAGAAAGAAGGCAAGAAGGACAAGCTATCACCCCCGGGCGGGGGGCGCGAGGAAAAGGGGCCCCTTTGGAGAGAAGGCGAGACCGCAGAGGGCTGGCACACGTGGGGCAGCAAGCGGCGTTGGCAGCAGAGGAGAAGGAGGCGCGAGGTGCTTGGGGACCGCCGCGGCCAAGGTGCCACCCGAGATCTTAGCGAGCCGACCCCTCCTCGCCCCGTGGCCCCCCGCGGCAAGGGGATCCTCCAGCATCCTCTACAGCCTTCCACGTGACAGGTGTGCGAAGAAGGCATGGCCTTAGCCCTTGACCGAAGGGCGGACCCGCTGAACCTAGGCGGCGGCTGGGCCTCCCCGTCGCCTCTCCCTCCTTGGTCCCCGTGCCACCGACGGCGGAGGAGCACCGCGATATCCCGACGGCGCCACCGCTCCGGACCCAAGTCGGAGTACGCGGAGCTGCGAAAGCAGGCGAAGCACCAGCATGACCCCGGCCCACCGTGGCCCCATGCTCAGCGGCGCCCCGAGCGTTCGGCCAGCCCCACCTGCTGGGGACCCGGGGGCTGGTGGACCCCGGGCCCGTGGCGTTGCCCGCCCGTGGAAGTTTGGAAGCCGCCGGGCAGTGTGCAGGTGGTGCGGGTCTACGGACTGAGGCCTCCCTGTCCGTGCTGCTGCTCCTGCTGGAGCGGGCCCGACAAGCCGGGCCCTGGGCGGCTCTACCGCAAGAAGAAGAAGAAGCGCTGGGGCAGGAAAGGCCGCGGCGTGAGGCGCGGCCGCCCCCGCCGCCCGCTGCAGAACAGCCCGCCCGTGGACCTGAGCGCCCTGCTGCGCCCGGTCAACCTGTACGGCCGTCGGGCGCCCGGCATGCGCGCCCCGCGCAACACCACGCAGTTCATCATGAACCAGGTCTACGAGGACATGCGCAAGCAGGAGAAGCAGGAGCGGCGGCAGGAGGCCCTGCGGGCCCGGCAGGCCGCGGCCGCGGCTGCAGCTGCGGCCACCGCGGGGCAGGCGCCGGGTGTCCCGGCAGCCGCGGCCCCCCTGGACTGTAGCGGCGTGCTGCAGCCCGTGCGCAGCCGGGACGACGAAGACAAGGAAATGTGGCTGCTGCAAGAGACTTTCTGCAGCTTCGTCCAGAACCAGCTCTACTGCCTCGTGCCCAGCCCCGCGGCCGCCGTCGCGGAGGACGAGGAGGAGGAGAACGAAGACCAGGGGCATGTGCTCCACCTTTCTCTGCAGGAGGGGGAATAGAGGAGGAGGATGGGGAAGAGGAGGAGGAGGAGAAAGATGAAGACGAGGAGGAGGAGGAGGAGGAGGAAAGAGAAGAGGATGAAGAGGAGGACCTGGAGGCGAGAGAGGAGGAAGAAGAGGAGGAGGACAATGAGGAAGAGGATGAGGAAGAAGAGGAGAGGTATGGAGAGGAAGAAGATGAATCTGAGGAGGGGGACGAGGATGAAGAGTTCAAAGAAGATGAGAACAAGGAAGAACTGAAAGAGGAGGATGACAGTGAAGAGGAGGAGAGGAGGAGGAGGAGGAGGAGGAGGAGGAGGAGGAGGAGATGGAGGAAGAAGAGGATTATGAGGAGGAGGGGCAGCAGCCCCTAGAGAGCCCTCTCACCAGCCCAGAAACACCTGAAGAAGAAGGGCCAGAAAACATTTTGAACTGTGATTTCTTAACCCGGAAACGGAGAATTGTCCAAAAGCTTCAAGAAAGATTCCCAATGATTGTGCAGAAAGTTCTGTGTTAGAGTGAGAGGGAAGGATGAATGGGATGGAACTGATTCTTTGGCTAAAATGAAATTAGCAGCTAAAAAAATCTAATATAAAAGTGAGTTCCATGAATAAATATTATCTATGCACACCCCTCCTCTGTAAAATTGTAAGATGATTAAAAACATTAATGTTGTTTGTGTGTGAATAATGGGTATGGGGGAAGGAGGCCCCTAATGGGGATTATGGTTGCAATTGCCTTATAGGACACATTTTATTACTATGGCAATTTAGTTATGTATTTTTTTCCACTCCCACTCCCACCCCCACCTGCCACAGGGCCCCCACCCAGGGAATTCTAGCACTTTTTTGATGTCTTTGTTTTTCTTTTTCTTTTTTCTTCTTTTGCCTATGCAAATACTGGAGGGGAAAAAAATTTGCACAATGAGACCTCAGGTAATATTATGTCTTCTAGCATTCCTGTGAACTTTTAAGGCTTTTTTTTTTGCTTTTTAAATTTAAGTAACACAGGAATGTTAAATATTTTAAAACTATATGCCACTGGCATTGAACAGTGAATGCATGAAAACGTGCCCCACTGGCCCTTTGAAAGTAGCCCGGTGGGGCCATAATGGAATTCTTTAGTTTGCTATGTACCTTTTGCCCCCCAATAAGCTTTGTAACTTGAGAGCTCATTTTTGTGGGTTTTATTGTGGTAACCCCATGGAGAGTGTCTGGTGGTATTGCTTATTTGTATTCCTTGTTCTACAGTGCCATGGATCTTCCTCAGAAGAACATGAAGGAAGTTGCTTCTGTGTATATGGTTCTCTGCCATGGCCTCAGCAATCCATAATCCATGAATGGAGAGGATTCCCCATGGTCAGATATCAAGTACTGCAACTTGCACATCTGGTTATATTCCCAGGTAACTGCTAAAAACAATGGAACATAGAAATGTTGAAGCGGTGGTTCCTGGATGGATACTTTTCTGTGAACAAGTTCAGAGGATCCATGGTGAATGGTTTTTGAAGAATGAGTGTTTTTTGGTTTTTGGTTTTTTTCTTTTTGGAGATCACTTTTGGCCATTTATAAGGGGGAAGAACATCTGATTTTATTTTTATTTCCCAATTTTATAGGTTTTTTTAAATTTAATTTTTTCTTGGGGTGGCTTTTTTTTTCCTTCTGAAAAGGAGAGACTATAAATAAATAACAAAGGCCAGTTTGGGGTGTATGTGAGAGTGCATGTTTTATTAGTTAATAAGTTCTGGAAAATAATGCTTTTTTCCCCCCAGGCATTCATTCAAATTTTTAAAACTTAATTTTTTTTTCCCAAAGAATTTTGATTTCCATAATTTACTTAGCAGGTTTCTACAATGTGTTTCTGATACTGTAACCCACAGATGAAGAATAAGAGTGCACATACCTACCCACAAAATTCTCAACCTTCCAGATGATAATATTTAGGGGAAAAAAAGGAAACAAATATTCAAGAAGACACAAACACTTTTTAAGAGACAACTTTGTAGTGGGATATGGTGGCACATGCCTCTGTTTTCCCTGCTTCCTGGAGAGATTGAGGCTGCTGGGATCAGTTGAGTTCCAGAGTTTTGTAGTATGTGGCTTTAAGCAGGAGTAGAGAACCTTTGTGGCCTGAAGGCCTACATGTGGCCCTCTAGGTCCTCATGTGCCACCCTTTGACTGAATCCAAACTTCACAGAATAAATCTCCTTAATAAAAGGATTACTTCTGTAAAACTTGGACTCAGTCAAAAGGCCTGCACTGAAGAACATAGAAGGCTACATGTGGCCTGGAGTCAAGGTCCCCCATCCATCTTTTAGCCTATCAGGTGTCTCTACTAAATTTGGAATTCCTATTCATATGGCAAGGCCCAGGATGAAGCTAAGTTTGACTGTGAGGCTGCCTAAAGGGAGCAAACAGATTGGGAAAATGGAGCAAGTCAAAGCCTCTTGTACATTGCCATCAGTATTAGGATTGGAGTCCTTGAATGGCAGTTTACTATACTTTCTTTCTAATCTGAGCAAGCTAGGGATACCCAGTCTCAAGATAAAATAAAAATAACAAAAAATAAGTAAGTGAATAAATGAAAGTAATCTTGGAAGCATAATAACTTAAAATCATAAGCATATAAAAGTGGAAAGAAATGTTTGAAACCATCCAACTCCTCATTTCACAGATGAGGAAACTGAGGCCTAGGAAGGTAAAGTATGTTCATTCAAAGTCACACAAGCAAGTAATAAGGAAGAAGCAAAATTTGAACCCTAGTTCTCTGACTTGAGCCAATTTTTTCCCCACTGTATCATCTGAAATAATGATATATGATATGATTCTTGTATTTATTTGTAAAAAGAAAATCAAACTTATAATAGTTTGATATATTTTTTTACTTATAGAACTCAGTGTTTTAGAACTGGTCATGGATTTGATTTTTGAGCCCTTTTGCCAGTTCTAACATTTTGTGAGATTAAAATCTGTACCTTTCTGATAGATATGTAGGCACTTACAACATGATTCTCAGAAGTATGGAATTTAGAATTTAGGAAACATTAGATGCTGCCTGTAGAGGGCAACACAAGGGACCAAACTGGTTGGGAACTGCTCTGATAGACAGTAAACTCTGACATCCAACAATAACTGAACAACTCACATCTTACCCATTTAAGATTTGCAAAGTGTTTTCCCCACAATGACCTTTTCAGGTGCTTAAGGTAAGTATTGCTAATCCTTTTTTTTTTTAAACACATAAGTGAACAAATTTAAAAAGGTAAAGAGTTAGGGGCATGCATTCTAGATTTTCTCATTTCCAAATCTGCTCTTCTGGTCATAGATGATGAAAATCCTTATACATTAAGTCATAGGATTTAGAGATGAAATTAAATAGACCAAGTGTGATCCAGGGACTACCTGGAAGCCCTTGAGAACTTTCAAGGGATCTATGAAGTCAAAACAAGACATTTTCATTTCTCCTATACTAAATAATAATAAATGACTCACCTAAAAGAGAAGCTCTTTGGGAGGGAGGGGTCATCAATAATGTTTAAGAGTGAGACCAAAATTTTTGAGAACCTTTTGCAGTTCAACCTTATCATTTTAGACATGGTTTAATTGGTGCTACTTGAAGATTGAAGGATGATAGATCACTAGGTAGAAAGGTCCTTTCATTTTATACATGAGGAAACAAAAGACCCAGAGAAGTTGAGTGACTTGACTTGCCCAAAGTGAGAGCTAAGTGTCAAAGGTGGAATTTGAACCCAGATCCACTAACTCCATAACCAGCGCTCTTATGTAAGGTAAGTCCTTTGTAGGCAACGACTGTGTTAAATTTGTCTTTGTATCTCCCTTGCCTGATCAGCACAGTGCCTAGGGGCTCGTAAGTAAGTGCTTAGTAAATGTTTGATGTATTATATATGTATACACACAAAGAAATTGAGATACAATGGAATAGATGAAACAAGATAGAATGTAATAGAATGGACTGGGATAAATAGAAAGATGGATATACTAAAATTCTGGGTGGTAAATTTCAAAGAAAAAATGAACCCTGTAATCTAGAGATCTAAATCTGAAAAAAAAAATCGGAATTCTGAATTTAAATTTGTTTAAAGAAGGCCAATTAGCTATTTAACTAAAAAATTCAGAATTATAATGTCACAGAATGTAGAGTTGGAAGGGGTCTCCATCTAATACAATGAAATGATTTACCTTGTTTCATATTACCCCCCATCATGGGGGCAGGAGGAGAATGCAGCTAGGTGGCATAGTAGATAGTAGATAGATTTCTGGGCCAGGTGTCAGGAAGATTCATCTTCCTGAGTTCAAATTCAGGCTCAGACACTTACTGGTTGTGTGACCCTGGGCACTTAACTTTGTTGGCCTCAGTTTCCTCATCTGTAAAATGAACTGGAGAGGGAAATGGCAAATTACTCCAGTACCTTTGCCAAGAAAATGGGGCCACAAAGTGTCAGACATGATTGAAAAACAACCGAACAACAACATATTACCCCTGCCTCCTGACCCCAGGCTCTTTGGATAATGGACGTGTTGGACAGAAAATATTTTTTATCAAGAAGTATTGCAGAAGAGGTACCTGCCCCAGTCTGTTTTTTTTTTTAATTCTCTTTTCTGTCTTCATACTTTAGGGACCTGAATACACATGAAGACTCCCTTCTATTAGAATTGTAGCCTTGTATTCTGTGATCAATTTCCTTAAGAGATATGACGTGCTCCTAAGCTACTACAGTCCTCAGTCCTACCCTTATTTAGGAATAGGTACCTGTAACTTAATTAATATAAGGAATTCCCAGATAAGGAACACCCTCTGTCAATGTGGGCCAGCACCTTCTTTTAGATATCTTAGAGAGTTCTAGAGCCCAGAGTGATGAAGTGATTTACCCAGGGTCACAAGTGTAACTAAAGACTTTTGTCTTTAACAAAAAAGACAAAAAAAAAAAGCAAAAAAAAAAGGAAGAAAAATGAAATAGATAAAAGTAGAAAGGCTACAGATGCTTCTCTATAATAGAGATGGAGATTTTCATTCTTGAAAGAGCTGATGATAAATGTATTAGTCCTCTGTCTAGCTGCCTCTGGACATCCTCCCAGGGAAAAGGTCCTTTCAGCAGAAGAACTAAATCTGATTCTTCTCATAATGATTTAAAGTCAGGATGATGCTTCAGTGAGATAAGTTTGTTCGTGATTCTTAGGCAAAGTCTGCTATTCCCATAATACTCTTTAAAAACATTTCTGTCCCTCCGCCTTATTACAGCTTCTGGCTAAACAAAGAAAGTCAAACAAAACAGTCACTGTCACACAGGTCTAAGCACTGACCCTCACGTAAAATAGAGGACATTGGTCCTTATACAGAATTAAAAAAAACAACAACTAAACAAACAAAAACAGAGGAAGTGAAAGTGGCATTGCCCTCACTGGCTCTGTCTTTCAAATATCAGAAATGTTGTAACCAGCAATGTTTCAGCCAAAACGGGTACTCATTACCATGCTTAATGCTGACTCCCATGACCATCCCAAATCGCAGAGAGTAATAACCTAGCTTTATGCAGATGGTAGTGATGAGGGTGGGGCCCAAGCCAAGATCTTCACCCTTTGCCTCAAAGGGAATCTGACTCACAGGCACCAGACCCTCATCTCCCTTTGAAAGCCTTAGGCTCCCTTTTGTCTATAGGCTCCAGAAAGGCCTTCCTTTATCTCCTTTTGAAAGTCCTAGCCCCACCTTGATTTTGTGCAGATGCCTTTCAAACTTCTGCCTTCCTGTTCCCTCCATTATCTATTCCCATTGTCTATTCAATCTCTCTGACCTCCCCAATTAGAATTCTTACCTAGACCCTTTCCCCAACCCCCTTCTCTGGCCACCCAAAGTCACTTTAGTATTTAAGATCCACCTTGGCCCTCATTCAGATGCTGAGAATCTCAGGCCCACAAGGCTGAGAACTTCTCATGCCTGCTGGTCTTTACTGGCGTCACCTGGCAATGTGATATTTCACTAATAAACTTTTCCTCTGGCTGAAGATTTGAGTTGAATTCATTTAGCAGGGCCTGGTACCGCGATCTTGGGGTCCCAGCACCCCAAAACCCCTAGACCTCTTCATTTATGGTTCCCTGGCTGGGAAACACTGCTAAACCTCAAACTCTTCTTCAGCCATGACTGGTAGGTCTCCCCCTCCCCAATTCCTTTGTTGTCTTGTGGCTGGGAGGGAGATTTCCAAGCAGCTAGCTCAGCTTGCCTTGGAAGGGTTTTCGGGCCTGATCTCTCAGGTAGGTCCCTGTAAGTCGGACAGCTACGAGGCTGTCTCGAATTCAGCCTGACGCTCCCAGGCTTTTCGGTCCAGTGCCTCTGCTTGAGCACTTGGACCTGGGTAATACCTTCCTTGGCATAGAGGACGGACTCCCTATCAGAAAGTGTAGGTCCAAACCTCTCAGTTCTCTCAGCGCTAGGGAATTGGGAAACTGTTGGATTTTTTTTTTCTTTTTTTTCTTTCCCCTAAGCCCGCAATGGGTCAATCCTCTTCAATTCCCAAGAATTCACCTTTGGGCTGCCTTTTACAAAATTGGAAAAGTTTTAGCTCCTGTAAAGAACTTAAAAAGAAAAAGCTAGTGCATTTTTGCAACACTGTTTGGCCTCAGTATCACCTGGAAAGTTATGAGGCATGGCCCCTTTTTGGGACATTACAGGTAAAGACCCTCTCAGAGTTAGAAAAATATTGTCACAGAGAAAGAAAATGGGTGGAGATTTCTTACTTAATGGCTTTTGTTGAGCTTTCTAGAGATCCCATTCTCAGAAAGGATTGTAAGATGCTCATAGCTAGAGCCACCCCACTAGTGGAGAGTGGGGATCAAATAGACCTTTTGGATGATCCTCTTCTTATGCCTCCCAGGGTTCTGACAACCCCATCTTCCCAACCTCCATCGGCACCACCTCCCCAGCACCTATCTCCACCCCATTCTCCTCCGGCCTCCCCGGCTGTTCCCCATTCCCCCCCCACCCCTCCTTCTGTTCCCCATCCTTCCCCAACCCTTCCTTCTGCTCCCCATTCTCCCCAGACCCCTCCTCCCTATTCTCCCTTGACCCCCCCTGCATTTCCCTATTCTCCCTTGACCCCCCCTGCATTTCCCTATTCTCCCCTACCCCTCCCTGTTTCCCATGCCCCCACCTACTTACCCATCCCCCCTTTCCCTTGGTTCTCCTTCCCTTTTCCTCTGGCTCCTGCATTTCCTCCCCAAGCCCCTACTCTAGAGGCTGCTCCTACTCAGGCCTTGAGCAAGGGTCTCGCCCCAGCCTCTACTTCCGAAGAGACCCCAGCTCAAACTCTGGATGAGGTTCTCAACTCAATGCCTCCTCCCCAGACCTCTACTTTGGATGGGACCCCTCTTCAGGCTCCAGACAAGGGTATCGCAGTGGCATCTTCTCCCCTGATCCCTTCCCCTCCTCCGGTGTCAGGTAATCTTTCCCCTTGTCAGCCGGATTCCTCGGCCTTGCCAGTTCAGCCAGCGCTTTCCAGTCCCTCACTCATGAGAAGTGGGACTTCCTATCTCCCTCCCTCGCAAGCCCCTGCTCCTTCAGGGCCTTCAGGGCTTTTTCCTTTAAGGGAAGTACCTGCCTCTCCTAATGCACTTAGGGTGCATGTTCCATTCTCCATTTCAGACCTCACCCAGATTAAGGAAAGGCTGGGTCGGTACTCCGAAGATCCCACTAAATTTACTGAGGGCTTCAGGGATGTGTCCCTACAATTCGAACTTTCTTGGGGTGATTTGCATGTCCTCTTCTCCACCTGTTGTACCCCTGAGGAGAGGAAGAGAATCTGGGAACAAGCCCAAAATTTTGGGGATCGTTTTGCTAGCAATGACCCCACAAAATACCCCCCAGGAACAGCTGCTGTTCCTGCTAGTGATCCGGGGTGGGATTATCAGAAGAGTGAGGATAGGGGAAAGAGGGACTACATGATAATTTGCCTGTTAGAAGGCCTGAAAACAGCATTTCAAAAGCAAGTAAACTTTCAAAAGATTAAGGGAATTACTCAGGAAGAAAAGGAAAACCCTGCCCTTTTCCAAGATAGGCTAGTAGAAGGCATTAAAAAGTATACGAATTTAGATCCTGACTCTACAGAAGGGGCAGCAATCCTTAGCATGTATTTCATTAACCAATCTGCCCCAGATATTAGGGAAATTACAGAAATTGGCAATGGGACCCCAAACCTCAGGCCCAGTTATTGGAGATTGCCTTTGGAGTCTTTAACAACAGAGACTTAGTTGCAGCGGAGAAAGAACACAGGCAGAGGGCTAGAGACAAAGAACATGCCGATTCCTGGCTGCTGCCATGGTCAGGAAAAGACCCAAGGGTGTTCCTGGCAACCTGGGCAGTGGGAAAACCTGCTTTCGATGCCACCATGAGGGTCACTGGTCCAAGGAGTGCCCCTCCAAGGCACCCCCTTGGAGGAAGCCCAGCCACTTGGGCAGGGGAGGCCACAGGGAGGCTCACTGGTCCAAGGAGTGCCCCTCCAGGGTGCCCCCTTGGAGGAAGCCCCCAAGACGGACACCTCCAGGACCTTGCCCAAGATGTGACCAGGAGGGACATTGGAAGAAGGATTGTCCCCGAGGTAGGAGAAGTGGTAGAGCAGCCCCCCAGTACCCTGTCCTCCAGTCTTCTCAAGACTGGGGAGGACAAGGGAGCCTGGGTGTGGGCCACACTCCCACTTTCTCCATCTCTCTCGCCAAGCCCTGGGCAGAAATCGAGGCTGAAGGTAAGGTTACCCACTTTTTCATGGCTATGTTCTTTGCTTTAACCAATTACTCTGGCCCTATTCGCTCCTTGACCCATCCGGTCATGGGCATTCCAGAGGTAACTGAGGGATGTCTCCAGACATACCCCTCCCCCTGCCTATTTGAGAATCTGTTGTTTAAACACTCCTTCCTTATGCTCTCCTCTTGCCCTGCCCCCTCGTTGGGAAGGGACCTAATGGTGAAGTTGGGGAGCCAATTTTTTCTAGTTAAGGCTCCCATCTCCCTTTTCCCTCTGTGTGCCAGACCTCCCCAAGTTCCCCTGGAAGTGTGGGAGACAATTTGGGATACTTTTGCCACCCCAGCCATTGTTCACCTCCGAGACCCTAAAGTATTTTCCTATCCCTGTATTTGTAGCCCCACCCAGAGGTTTCTTTGTCCATTGCCTCAGGAGTGCTTAATTTCTTGGGAACTCAAGGCTATAGGGTCTCTTTGAACAAAGTTCAGATAGCATCCCAGTCTGTAAAGTTTCTGGGCCAGGAATTCCCTGTCCCAGCCACTAAGAAACAATTTCGAACTTTTCTAGGCATGGATAGATTTTGTAGACTCTGGATCTCTGATAAAAGTTTGATTGTTAAGCCCCTTTATGACTGTCCTCTGAGCCCTGACTCACTCCCTCAAGACTGTGGCCCAGACCAGACTAAACCTTTTGTGATTTTAAAATCTAAATTGACCTCCACACCCCTAAATCAGTCCTTAGGAGCCACTGGAAAGCCTGCAAGCTTCCTGGCGGTGACTGCCACAGTCATTCTAATTGAGGAAGCCTCTAAATTTGCATTTGGCCTCCAAAAGTGGGGAAATATTTCCCTAGTTAAACTGGGAAGCTCTTTAGACTCCACCCACACCCACATCTCCACAAAGCCCTCCTCCCCAATACGAATTTCTCAGAAGTTTATGCCACTCCATTTATGCTTGCCACTTCTCTATGGCCTACTCTTTGTATATTTATACCCTGCTTCTCCAAAGGGGAATATTCTCTTACTTGGGAGACAAGCTCCAAGGCCACTAGACAAGTTAACACCCCTGAGGAGGAAGGGCCTTTTAAAGAGTTTCTGCTGATATTTTGACCTGCACTACCTGTGCAGACAATGCTAGTGACAAGAATTTTGGGGAAAAGGCGAAACAAAGTGCCAACACATGGCAAGACCCCAGAACTACTGTTTTGGTCACTCAGTGTTTGACACCCTACAAAGACTTCGGGGTGTGCACCCTCAGATTTTTAGCACCGCCCTTCTCCATTTTCAATGTCAAACAGCCCACAATCTCTGCCTTAAAGGCAAAACATGGATTTTGGGGAAATGTCCTCTGGTCTCTTAAAAAAGGAGTACAGTATCTTTTGTCCTGGTATAACTTACAGCATGAACATATTCTCTTTAACATTTCAGAGACTATTCACCAGTTGGCAAATGTGACAGCTTATGTTCCCCCGGAAATCCAGCAATCTCTGGATTCCTTAGCAAAAGTAATTCTAGACAACAGAATAGCCCTAAACTACTTGCTTGCCTGCAGTGGGGGTGTGTGTGCTTTAGCAAACACATTTTGTTGCACGTATAACAACTCTGGACAGATAGAGTTCTGCACTGCTCATATTTTGGAGAGAGCTGGTTGGATGCAAGAAATTCACAATAACTTTAGTGCTCCAAAATCTTTTTCATGGGAGTCCTGGCTTCTTCCTATACTGGCCCCTATTCTCATTCCACTACTGATCATACTTCTCTTGTGTTTGTTTGGTCCATGTTTACTAAATATTCTTGCCAGATTCCTTCTAGGGTCGGAGCCATCAACTTTCAGATGACTGTATACCAACCCCAGGTCTCTAGTCCACTGAACCTGGCATGAGCCAGGTTTTGAAGTTTGACCCCTTGAACGGGACCCAGAGAGGCAGGGACACCTAGCTCTACGCCCCTTGCCAGCAGGAAGCAGTTTCAGAAACAGAGACCTTCGCCACTTTCACCAAAAGAATTTGGTTCTGATTTGTTTGAGGGGGGAAAGGATGAGGGCGGGGCCCAAGCCAAGATCTTCACCCTTTGCCTCAAAGGGAATCTGACTCACAGGCCCCAGACCCTCATCTCCCTTTGAAAGCCTCAGGCTCCCTTTTGTCTATAGGCTCCAGAAAGGCCTTCCTTTATCTCCTTTTGAAAGTCCTAGCCCCACCTTGATTTTGTGCAGATGCCTTTCAAACTTCTGCCTTCCTGTTCCCTCCATTATCTATTCCCATTGTCTATTCAATCTCTCTGACCTCCCCAATTAGAATTCTTACCTAGACCCTTTCCCACACCCCCTTCTCTGGCCACCCAAAGTCACTTTAGTATTTAAGATCCACCTTGGCCCTCATTCAGATGCTGAGAATCTCAGGCCCACAAGGCTGAGAACCTCTCATGCCTGCTGGTCTTTACTGGCGTCACCTGGTCAATGTGATTTATCACTAATAAACTTTTCCTCTGGCTGAAGAAGATTTGAGTTGAATTCATTCAGCAGGGCCCGGTACTGTGATCTTGGGGTCCCAGCACCCCAAAACCCCTAGACCTCTTCAGTAGATGACGGAAAACCAGATGCACAATGTCTAGAATTACATGAAGGTAGTGCTTTAGAAGACAAAAGACCTTAGTGATATCTGAAAGTGGGTTCTTCTCCTAGAAGTATCTGCTATTCTGTAATTCTCATGGTGTGAGGGAAAAAAAAAAACAAAACAAAACAATTCTATCTTTGACAGTGACAAAATAAGTTATTTCTGGACATGCAAGTACTGAAAAAAAATTCTATGAGAAGGTATCAGGATCATGGCTAGGTTCAAACTTAATGGGTACCAGAATTATCACTGTATCCAACTTAGCAGGAGAAAATTTCCATTTATCATTTTGAGAATTATGCCAAGGACATCTAAATAGAATATAGTATTCCTTCCTATGAAGCCAAAGGGGTTTTGTATCTCCATTTATTTCTCTGCCATCCACTGTGGCTTTTGAAATAGCTGCCATATAGGCCAAATAAAAGAGAATGAACTAGGGAAATATTAGTAAGAAATGGAAGGTTCTGTCTTCCACCTTACTGTTTTTTATAGAAGCAGTAATGACTCATTACCATATATCACCAATTATAGACAAAACAATTCCCTCATAATAAAATTAATAATAAATATAAACATAATAGACTTGATTTAAAAAAAAAGCTGAACAAAAACTTGAGACTAGAGGATCTATCCAGAGGTGTGGTATTTTTTTGAAATGACACAAATTAAAAAAAATACAAACTGTTAGGGTTAAAAAAAGATAGATTTATGGGAGGGGTGCTGATTATTTTTTTAAAGGAGGGAGTAGGCCAAATAAGTTTGGGAAGCCTTTATATGCCTAGACTCTAGCACACATAAATAGTGTAGAAATAAATTCAACTCAACATGCAAACAGAAGGGAATGAGAAAATAAGAGGGGGAGGGTAGATTCACAGACAATTAGTCAAAAGAAAAAGAAACCCTAACCTGGGGGAGAGTTATGGAATGTGAAGAGAGCATTTAAATAAAGTGAAGGTAAAAGAAAGAAGACAGGAACAGAAGCTAATTGTATCAAGCACAGAGTATCAGTTCCAAGCATATTCCTGTTAAAACCCTCTTCTTCGTGAAAAGAGAACAGAAAACACAGAGAGGAAAAAAGTATAAAAGAACAGGATGGAGGGAAATACAAATTTAATAATCACAACTATAAATTGGAATGGAATGAAAGCACCCAGGAAGTGGAAGAGAAGGGAAGAATTGAGTAGAAAGCAGACTCTCTAATAGATGTTGTTTACAAGAAACACACTTTAAACATAAAAACACAGAATTAAAATAATCGACTAAAGCAAAATCTATTATACTTCAGCTGAACAAACAAATAAAAAACAAAACAGGTAGCAATCATATCAGTCAAGGCAGCAGAAAAGAGATTTAATTACAAGAGAAAATAGGGAAATTACATTTTCTTATAAATTATGTATTATATAAGATATAATAACATTTTTAAAGGAAGTGGAAAAGGAACAAACAGGAGGATATAAGGAAGAAGTCTTAAAAACTACCACAAAAATCATAGGAGGCCAAAAAAAGAAGAAAAAGCTCAGTTAAAAACTAAGAAAAACAACAGTTAACTCATTAAAATCAGAAGGAATGACAAGTGGTATAATAAAAAGGTTACAAGTGCCTCAAAAAAATATTGAGAAACAAAGGAAATTACATTATTACCTGATGAATGAAACATAGAACCCTATGGATTCCCAAGGCAGCTGGGAGTTTAGTAGGATATTACAAAATGGTTCAAGACACAAATAAGAATCTTGAGAAGAAAAATTCAGATGAGAACAAATGATACAGTATATAGTCTATACTGCAGAAATAATTAGAAAAAGGAAAACAAGACAAAAAAGCCTGATATATCTAGAACAATTTCAATAATGTCAATCTGTGGTTTAATACAATATAAAAGGAAAGACAATAGGATACTGATTACATCGCTTCCAAGAAACAAGATGCATGTTTCCCAGAGCTCACTTCCAGAAGAAATGTTGAGATTAGCGTTATTGCCTTTGTCTCTGAATCTATCAAAGTAGTGGAAAAATCATAATTAACATATATGTGTATATGTGTATATATATAATACACTATATATAATATACTATAGCATAGAATGGCTTGTTCTAAGATGCACCATTAATGCCTCTTCCAGTCATCTGGAGTTCAATCATGCTACTTTTCAAGAACTCATGAAATAGAAAGTACCATATTTTACTCCTCTGGAATAAATATTTAGTTTTTAAGCAACAGAATGAAAATGATCATCCTGTTAGCTCCAGGCAAGCCCAGATTTAATTCAATTAAGTCCAAACATTTATGGAGCATCTATTATTTGCAATTCACTATGCTAAATACCAGGGATAAAGAAGAGACTTAAGACAAAGTTATTTCCAAGGAATTTACAACCTAATAGAGAGAGTGAGAATGTAAGACAGGTCCACAAATAACTATTCTAAATTAGAATATAAGTACTCTGCTCTATGAAGTTTTTTATTTACATTTTCCCCTATTTTGTTGTTCAGTAGTTTCAGTTATGATTGAGGTTTGGTGACCCAATTTGGGATTTTCTTGGTGAAGATACTGGAATGGTTTGTCAGTTCTTTCTCCAGCTCATTTTACAGATGAGGAAACTGAGGTAGACAGGATTAGATGACCTGCCCCCAGGGTCGCACAGCTAGTAAGTGTTTGAAGCCAGAATGAATTCACAAAGATGAGTCTTCCTGACTCCAGGGCTGGCACTATGGCACGCCTCGCTGCCCTTAAAAAGATGTAAGATAGCCATGGTGCCTGGTCTCTCCAAAGAATTAGAGGAGAGAGCAAAAGATTGAGAATATGGATAAACCGAAGTGAAGTATAATCTGGAAGGACACGCAAAAACATTACTTTTAAAGGAACATATGACCTCTACACAAGCAAAAATGTATCCATCTTGGACAAAATGTGTAGAGAGATAACTTAAGAACCATTGGCCTCCATGAAGAGTCAACCATAAATATTCTAATGCAAGAAATAATGTAAGAAAACTGCCACCAATTTCTGACTTTATCTCTTGCCTGAGGTTGTTACACAGAAAACAAAGTATTGGTCAAAAGAATGCACAGATTGCTTCCATGAAAATAAAGCAAAACAAACAAAGTCTGTGCTTTAAATATCTTCACACAGTGGTTAAATTAATTCTCCTGACAAATAATAAATTTTCTAAGCAATCAGGAAAAAACCTTCAATAAGAAGGAAATCATATTTGAATATCATATCCAGAGCTTAGCATAGTACCTAGCACAAATTAAACATTTACTGGTTGCTTGCTGACTGACTGAAAATAATATTCTGCACACACCAGAAGCTGCAGAAGTAAACTGAAATAAGACTTTCCTCATAGTGAAGGGGCTCCAGGTGCACCTCAGAATGAGAAATCCAACAAATTTCAGCCTAATCATTGATGGAAGAGATGGACATTCAATAAGAGTTTTGAAATGTTGATGCATACGCACACACACACGCAAGCACACATGAAGACATAAAATTATTCAACTTGCAAACACTCTAACAGAAATGAAAGCTAAATAAAGCACAAATAATTATGCTCTCTTCAGAAACTATTGAATAACAAAGACAAAAAAACAAAACAGGAAAGAGACATCTATGGGGTTAACTCAGTAACACCAGAGGTATTCTTGAGGGATTTCTCTCTAAAAGTACACAGGGGGATAGAATAAAGCAGTATTTAAAGGAAGAGAAATGATGAAGAGGTCTGAAATGTCATGGACTAAACCTCACAACCCTCGCCTCCCTTTACAGTAATTATTGCATTTGTAAACCAGTCAACACCTACTATGTGCTAGGCACTATACCAAAAACAGTGCCTGCTCTCAAGGAATTCACAGGCTAATGGGGGAGATAACATTGTAAAATCTACGTACAAACAGGATATAAATTGGTAAAGAGGTCTAGGGGTTTTGGGGTGCTGGGACCCCAAGATCGCGGTACCGGGCCCTGCTGAATGAATTCAACTCAAATCTTCTTCAGCCAGAGGAAAAGTTTATTAGTGATAAGTCACATTGACCAGGTGACGCCCGTAAAGAGCGGGCATGAGAGGTTCTCAGCCTTGTGGGCCTGAGATTCTCAGCTGGGTGATGCCCGTAAAGATGAGCAGGCATGAGAGGTTCTCAGCCTTTTGAGCATGAGATTCTCAGCATCGGAATGAGGGCCAAGGTGGATCTTAAATACTAAAGTAACTTTGGGTGGCCAGAGAAGGGGGTTGGGGAAAGGGTCTAGGTAACAATTCTAATTGGGGAGGTCAGAGAGAATAAATAGACAATGGGAATAGCTAATGGAGGGAACAGGAAGGCAGAAGCTTGAAAGGCATCTGCACAAAATCAAGGTGGGGCTAGGACTTTCAAAAGGAGATAAAGGAAGGCCTTTCTGGGGCCTATAGACAAGAGGGAGCCTAAGGCTTTCTAAGGGATATGAGGGGAGTCGATTAGGAAATTTGAAGGTTTAAGGGTTTTCTGGATCCTGTAGACAAACAGGAGCCAGATTCTATTCAGGGCAAGGGGTGAAGGTGCATCTGAATAAGATCTAAAGGTAAGCTAGGGCTTTCAAGGGAGATGAGGGTCTGGGGCCTATGATTCAGATTCCCTTTGGGGCAAAGGGCAAAGATCTTGCCTTAGGCCCTGCCCCCATCATTGGGACAAATTTGGGGTAGTCTCAGAGGGAATGCATTAGCATTGAGAGGAGTTGGGAAAGGCTTTGTATAGAGGATAGGAATTAAGCTGGTATTTAACTTAAAGGAAGCCACAGTGAGCAGGAGGTGGAGATAAGAACATAAAATTCCAGGATTCCGGGAGTGGAGGGCCACCAGTGAAAATGCTTGGAATGAGGAGATGGAATGACAAGTTTGAGGATGTGGTGGGGTGGGATACAGTAGGAGGGGAGATTAAGATGTAAGATTGCAAACATAGAAGGATTTTAGAAGTTACAGGATTTTATATTTGATCCTGCAAGAAATTGGGAGCCAGTGGAGTTTATGAATAGTAGGGTGACGTAGATGCACACCTGTGCTTTAAGAAGATCAATTTGGCAGCTGAGTAGGGATTGGACTGGAGTGGGGAGAAACTTTTGGTTGGGAGACCAAACAGAGGCTATGAAATAGTCTAGATATGAGGTGACAAAGTCCTGAACTAGGGTGGTGACAGTGTCAGAGGAGAGAAATGGGCATATATGAGAGATGTTATGGAGAAGTAAAGCTTGACAATTGACAGGATATGGGGAATGAGAAAGAGTGAGGAGCCAAGGATGACATCTGAGCAAGGGCCTGGGTGACCATGAGGATAGTGGTTTCCTCAATACCCAGGTGGAACCATAGTGCATAGAGCACCAGGCCTGGAGTTAAGAAAACTCATCTCCCTTAGTTCAAATCTGGCCTTAGACACTTACTAGCTGTATGATCCTGGGCAAGTTCACTTAACCCTGTTTGCCTCAGTTTCCTTACCTGTAAAATGAGCTGGAGAAGGAAATGACAAATCACTCCAGTATCTTTGCCAAGAAAACCCCACATGGAGTCAAGAAGAGTTGGCCATGTCTGAAAATCAACTCACCAACAGTAATACCTTTAGGAAGAGGGCAGGGTTCATGGGAAAAGATAATGAGTTTAGTTTTTGACATGTTTAAGATGAGTATGAGAAATCCAGTTTGAGATATCCAATAGACAACTAGAGATGTGAGAATAGAGTTCAGAGAAGAGGTTAGGGCTACAGAAAAGGATCTGCATAGTTGATAATTGATTCTATAGGAAGGGATAAGATTACCAACCAGAGTATCCAAGGAAAGGGTTGACAAATAGAGTAAGGGAAGGGGAAGAGAACTGGTTAGGGGAAGAGTAAGGATAAAGGAAAGAGACATGTGGTAATAAAGTTACCTTAAAATTAAGCAAAAATAATTGTAGAGATAACAAATGCTGTCTTAAAAGAAAGAAAAAATTCCAATTAAGAAATAAAAATAATAGAAAAAGAAATGGAAGAAAATATAAACCTAACTTTCATAACTTCAAATATGAAAGGATTAAAAAAGTAAAATAAGTTGAGACTGATACATTAACTAAAACAAAATCCACACTCTGCTCTTTAAAAGAAACATAAATAATAAGCCATACACAGAACTTATATGTCTATTATACATATATATACACATGTATGTATATACATATATACATGTATGTATACTATATATTGTGAATTTTTATTTTTGATTATTTTATAACAAAGATAAGCAAAGAAATTATGTTGAAAGGAACCATAGACAAACTGATAGAAATATTAAACTTATATGCTCTAAATGACATAGCATCTAAATTTATGAAGAAAAAAATACTGAATTTTAAGAAGACATAGAAAATAATAATAATAGTGATTCTAATATCATTCTTTCATATTTGGACAAATCTAATAGAAAGAAAGCAAAAGTGGATAAAGATATATAGAATTGAACAAATTTCTGAAGAAATTAAGTCTAAGAGATTCATATTAAAATATTCACATTTCTCAGTACTCCTAGAATCTTTACAGAGACTGACTATGTATTAGGGCACAGAGGTATTGTAAAATAAATGTAAAAAAGCATATTGTAAACACATAATTTATAGGCTCTGACATAATACAAATAGTAATCATATTCATGAAGAACAAACAAAATATAATATCCTATCTGGAAACTGAATAATAAAATCCTAAATAACAAATGAGTAGAAGAACAGATCATAGAAACATTAATTATATAAGAGACAATAATAATAATGAAACAACATACCAAACTTTCTAAGGTGCAGTTAAAAAGGTCCTCAGGAAAAATCACATCCCTAAAGACAGATATAATGGAAGACTGACCAATTATTCTAATTCTTACGAGCATGTGGAGATGCAATTCCATATAAAGAAGAGGTTGAGGACCTTATTTCAGAGAGAATAATGATGCCATATTATGGAAATGCCTTGGCGAGAATTTGGGGCTTGAATAGAAATTCTGTAATTTCTGAGAGTTGTTCTACTCTGTGAACTATATCTTTGATAACAGCCTTTTTGATAACTGCAGCTGTGAAAGCAGAGCCAGGAATACTTTCAAAGGGCTTAGCTATTTCCTCCCTCTGTTTCTCTGTTTGTCCCTTTTGTCTTTTTTTCTCTGTCTCTCTTTGTCTCTGTCCTTCTGACTCTTTGTCTCTGATTTTGTTTCTCTGTCTCTGTCTCTCTCTTTGTCTCTATCTTTCTCTGTTTCTTTGTTGGACTTCTTGGTTTGACTCATTTGTTGAAATCACATTAAAACCAGAAGAAATAAAAATAATTATAAAACCTACTTTGCACAGTTATATGCCAAAAAAACCTTGAAAATGGAAAAAGAAGTAGAATACTTAAAAAAAACCCATAAAACATACAAATAGTATCAAAAAGTGATCTTAAATATTCCAGTTTCAGAAAAGGAAATAGAAGTAGGTGTAAAAGAACTACCAAAGTGTGTGTGTTTGTATGTATAGAGAGGTGAGGGGGGAGAATTGAGGGGGGTAGGGTCAGGGAAATCCTGGTTCTAATGAATTTGCAGGAGAATTCTATTGAACATTTAAGGAAAAATATCCATACTATTCAATTTATTCTAATAATATGGGAAAGAACACATTCTACAAATCTCTTTATGAGACAAATATAGTTCAACTTCTTAAGCCAAGGAAAGATAAAACATTACAGAAGATGTATAGACAAATATGATTAATCAGTGTTTAACATTTAAAATAAAATCTCACCACAGTCTATAGCAATCCATCCAAGAGATCATTCATTATGACCAAGGTAAAGTTTTATATACTAGAGATACAAGAATGATTCATCATTAGTAAAAATAATTAACACATATTAGAAAAAAAACCACACACACAATTATCTCAATAGAAACAAGAAAAAAAGCCTTTGACAAAGCACACCACTCATTTATGCTAAAAATTCCTACAAAATATCGATGCAGAGGAATCCTTTTTTTTATATATATAGTTTAAAGCCTCACACTTAAACTAAAAGCAAGCATCATGTACAATTGGGATATGCTAGCGGCTTTCCCAACAAATACAAGACTAAAACAAAGCTGCCCCTTAGAAATAAAATAAAAAAGGTGGAGCGAAGTTGGCAGAATAAAGGCAGGGACTCAGCTGAGCTCTCCCCTAAACCCCTCAAAACCGTCTAAATAATGTCTAAACAAAGTCTAGAGCAGCAGAACCTACAAAAAGCCAGAGTGAAACCATTTTTCAGCGCAAGGCAACAGAGAAGTTTGGCAGGGAAAGCTTGTTGCACCAGGGTGAGACAGGAGCACAGACCAGGGGCCAGCAAATGAGGAACAGGCATGGAGGCCACTGAGTCAGTGGTAGCAGTGGAGGTTTCCAGGCCTCTTAGCCCACAGATGCCAAAGACAACTTAGGAGGTCAGCAAGAAAGGTATTTCACACCTGGGTGAGAGTAGAGAACAGGCCAGCACAGGCCGTACAAGCCCAGCCCTGGCCACAGCACACCAAGAGCAAGCCCTGGGAGTGACTGAATTAGCAGTGGCAGCAGCTGCTTTTGGACCTGTCAGCCCACAGACAGCAAGGGATTGAATGACTGGTCAGAAGGAGATGACAAGGGTCTCTTTGCCAGTACTGAGGCAGGACTCTGTTGCTTTGCCCATGTTCAGATCCAGGTTGCAGTCCTGGGTGATAATCCCAGGATGAGGAAGACTACTAGCACAGCAGAGCTTGTGGCCGCAGTGAGGAGCCATACTCATTACAGTTCTAGGGCAGAAAGGAGTACTTGTGGTCACTCACAGACCAGAGCACAGGCCAGGAGAGTAGTAAACACATCTCTCCTTAGGTCATACCACCTTAGAAGAACGGAAAACTTACCCTGGAAGTATCTCTGAAAAAAGCTGCACAAACCCCCTGAAGCTTGGGACAGTGTTCCCTCCAGCCTGGAAGCAAAGCCCCACTTTAACAAAGAGTTAATAGATTGGGAAAATGAGTAAACAACAGAAAAAAAAATCTTACCATAAAAAAGTTACCATGGTGATAAGGAAGATGAAAACCCACACTTAGAAGAGGATAACAAAGTCAAAGCTCCTATATACAAAACCTACAGAAAATATAAATTGGTCTCAGGCCATGGAAGAGCTCAAAAAGGAATTTGAAAGGCGAGTAAAAAAAAGTAGAGGAAAAATTGGGAAGAGAAATTAGAGTGATGTAAGAAAATAATGAAAAATGAATCAATAGCTTGGTAAAGGAGACACAAAAAATATTGAAGAAAATAACACCTTAAAAAAAAAGACAAGGTCAAATGGTGCAAAAAAAGCCAATGAGGAAAAGAATACCTTTAAAAGCAGAATTGACCAAATGGAGAAAGAGACATGAAAATTCACTGAAGAAAAAAAAATACAGAGGGGCGGAGCCAAGATGGTGGAGTGAAAGCAGCGACTTGCTTGAGCTCTCCCCTGAACACCTCCAAATACCTATAAAAAATGGCTCTAAGCAAATTCTGAAGCAACAGAACCCACAAAAAGACAAAGTGAAGCAAATTTCCAGCCCAAGACAACCTGCATGGTTGATCAGAAAGGTATATTGCACTGGGCGGTGAGAGGAGCGCAGTGTGGCATGGGCACGCAGGCTGCAATAAACCTGGAGCAGGCCTCAGAGGACTGAATTGCAGGCAGCTGTGGTGGCTTCCAGACCTCTCAATCCACAAACACCAAAGACAACTTAGAAGGTCAGTGGTAAAAGTCTGTTTCTGCGGTGAGGAGAGAGGAACTAGGTCAGAGCCAGCTCCAGAGTGCAGAGCGTGGGTGCCGGAGCAGTGGCTGTGTGCTGAGCTTCTGGCCCACAGACTGAGGGGGCATTGAGTGGCTGATCAGAGGGAGATTGCAGGGATCTCTTTGCCAGTGCTGAGGCAGGAATCTCTTGCTTTGCCCGTGCTTGGATCCGGGTCACGGTCCTGGGGCAAGGGGTAGTGCTGGCCTGGTGGAGCTTGTAGTGGCAGTAGGGAGAAAACCTTCTTCACAGTTCCAGGATAGAAAGGAGTGCTTGTGGTCACTAATAGACCAGAGCACAGGCCAGGAAAGGAGTAAATACCTCTCCCCTTATCATATCACCTTGCAAGAACTGAAAATTTACAGGTCCCTACAAGTATCTCTGAGCACAGCTGTATAAACCCCTAAAGCTTAGGATAGTACATTCTCCACATTGGAAGCAGACTCTTAGCTTAACAAAGAGTTTAAAACTCAAGTAACTGGCTGGGATCATGAGCAAGCAGCACAAAAAGAGTCAGACTATATTATCTTACTTTGGTGACAAAGAAGATCAAAACATACAACTAGAAGAAGAAAACAAAGTCAAAGCTCCTACATCCAAAGCCTCCAAGAAAAATATGAATCAGTCCCAGGCCTTGGAAGAGCTCAAAAGGGATTTTGAGAAGCAAGTAAGAGAAGTAGAGGAAAAACTGGGAAGAGAAATGAGAGTGATGCAAGAAAATCATGAAAAACAAGTCAACAGCTTGCTAAAGGAGACCCAAAAAAATACTGAAGAAAATAACACCTTAAAAAATAGCCTAACCCAAATGGCAAAAGAGGTCCAAAAAGCCAATGAGGAGAAGAATGCCCTAAAAAGAAAAACTGGCCAAATGGTAAAGGAAGTCCAAAAGATTACTGAAAAAAATACTTCCTTAAAAATTAGAATAGAGCATTGGAAGCTAGTGACTTATGAGAAATCAAGACACTGTAAAACAAATCCAAAAGAATGAAAATTAGAAAAAATGTGAAATATCTCATTGGAAAAACAACTGACCTGGAAAATAGATCCAGGAGAGAGAATTTAAAAATTATTGGACTATCTGAAAGCCATGATCAAAAAAAAGAGCCTAGACATCATCTTTCAAGAAATTATCAAGGAAAACTGCCCTGATATTTTAGAACCAGAGGGCAAAATAGAAATTGAAAGAATCCACAGATCTCCTCCTGAAAGAGATCCCCAAAGGAAAACTCCTAGGAATATTAGCCAAATTCCAGAGTTCCCAGGTCAAGGAGAAAATATTACAAGCTGCCAGAAAGAAACAATTCAAGTATTTGGAAACACAATCAGGATAACACAAGATTTAGCAACTTCTACCTTAAAGGACTGCAGGGCATGGAATATAATATTCAGGGCAAAGGAGATAGGATTACAACCAAGAATCACCTACCCAGCAAAACTGAGTATAATCCTTCAGGGGAAAAAATGGTCATTCAGTGAAATAGAGGACTTTCAAGCATTCTTGATGAAAAGACCAGAGCTGAATAGAAAATTTGACTTTCAAACAAGACTCAAGTGGAACATGAAGAGGTAAACAGGAAAGAGAAATCATAAGAGACTTATTAAGATTGAACTGTTTACATTCCTGCATGGAAAGATGATATTTATAACTCATGAGACCTTTGTCAGTATTAGGGTAGTTGGAGGGAAAATTATATTAGTAGATAGATAGATAGATAGATAGATAGATAGATAGATAGATAGATAGATAGTAGTAGGTAGAGGCACAGGGTGAGTTGAAGATTAAGGGGTCATATCTGGAGAATAAAATTAAGGATGAGAGAATTATACTAGAGAAGAAGAAAGGGAGAGGTAGAAGGGTAAATTATCTCACAAAAAAAACAGAAAATAAAAGGCTCTTACAGTGAAGGGGAAATGGGGGAAGGTGAGAGGGAATGAAGGAATCTTAACATACACATTCAATTGGGTATGGAAATCTGTCTTACCCTACAGGAAAATAGGGGGGGAAGGGGACAAGAGAAGTGGGGGATGATGATAGAGAGGAGGCAGATTGGGAAAGGGGTAATCAGAAGCAAGTACTTCTGAGGAGGGACAGGGTCAAAAGAAAGAATAGAATAAGTGGGGGGGTAAGATAGGATTAAGGGAAATAGAGTTAGTTTTTCACAACATGTCTACTATGGAAGTGTTTTGCATAACGGCACAAGTATAACCTATATTGAGTTGCTTGCCTTTTCAATGAGGGGAGGTGGGGAGGGAGGAAGGGAGAAAATTTGGAACCCAAAGTTTTAAAAACATATGTTTAAAAAAAGTTTTCACATGCAACTGGGAAATAAGAAATACAAGAAATGGGATACAGCAGTCTATCCTGTCCTATAGGAAAATAGAAGGCGGGAAGGGGATAAAGAAGGGGGGGGAGAGAGAAGAGAGGGCAGACTAGGGGAAGGGGTATTCAGAATGTATGCCATCTTGGGGTGGGGCAAGATGGGGTGAGATGGGGTGAAGATTTGGAGCTCAAAATCTTATGGAAGTAAATGTTGAAAACTAAAAATAAATAAATTCATATAAACAAATTAAAAAAAATAAAAAAATAAAAACCCAATGGACAGTGTGGTCCATGGGGTCATGAAGAGTCAGACCAAAAAAAAAGAAAAAGCAAACACAAACCTTAAGAAGAATTGGCCAAATAGAAAAAGAAGTACAAAAGCTCACTAAAGAAAATAATTAATTAAAAATTAGAATTGAGCAAATGGAAGCTGATTACTTTATGAGAAATTAAGAAACAATAAAACAAAACTAAAAGAATGAAAAAATAGAAGACAATGTGAAATATCTCATTGGGGAAAAAAAACTGACCTGGAAAATCCAGGAGAGATAATTTTAAAATTATTGGACTATCTAAAAACTGTGATGAAAAATAAGCCTAGAAATCATCAAGAAATTATTAAGGAAAACTACTGTGATATTCCAGGTGGTACCTTGGGGGTTACTAGAGGGTAAATTAGAAATTGAAAAAATCCTCTGATCACCTCCTGAAAGAGATCCCTAAATTAAAACTCTCAGGAATATTATACCAAACTCCAGAGCTCCCAGATGAAGGAGAAAATATTACAAGCAGCCAGAAGGAAACAATTCAAATATCATAAGCCACAGTTAGGTTACCACAATATTTAGCAGCTTCCGTATTAAAGGCTCAGAGGGCTTGGAATATGATGTTCTGGAGGGCAAAGGATCTAGGATTACAACCATGAATCACCTACCCAGCAAAACTAAGTATAATCCATGAGGGGGAAAAGTGGATATTTAATGACATAGAGAAATTTCAAGTATTCTTGAGAAAAGACAAGAGCTGAATAGAAAATTTGACTTTCAAATATAAGACTCAAGAGAAGCATAAAAAGTTAAATAGGAAAGGGAAATCATAAGGGACATAGTAGGGTTAAACTGTTTACATTCCTACATGGGAAGATGTTACTTGTAACTAACTCATAAGAACTTTGGGCAAATAGGACTATATATAAACAGAGGCACAAGTGTGAGTTGAATATGAAGGGATGATATAAAAATAAAATTAAGGGGTGAGAGAGGAATGTATTGGGAGAAAGGGAAAAGGAAAGGTAGGTAGAATGGGACAAATTATCTCACATAAAAGAGGCAAGAAAAAGCTTTTACAGTGGAAGGGAAGAAGGGGGAAGGTATGGGGAGTGAGCATATCTTACTCTCTCCCCAGAATTGGCTCAAAGAGGGAATAAATACACAGTCAACTGGGTATAGAAATCTATCTTACCCTACAGGAAACTAAGAGAAGAAGGGGATAAAAGAAGGGGTGTGGTAAAAGAGAGGGGGGCAGATTGAGGGAATGGATAGTCAAGCAAAACACTTTTGAGGAGAGATAAGATGCAAGGAGAGAAAATAGAATAAATGGGGAGGGAGAATTGAATGGAAGGAAATACAGTTAGCAATAGTAACTGGGAAAAAAATTGAAGCAAGTTTCTCTGATGAAGCCTTCATTTCTCAAACATACAGAGAATTGATTCAAATATATAAAAAGAAAAGCCATTCTCCAAGTGATAAATGATCAAAAGATATGAAGTTTTCAGATGAAATAACCAAAGCTACCTATAGCTATTATGATGGGAGAAAAGAAAATTAAACAATTCTGAGATACTTATTAGATTGGCTAATAGGGCAGAAAAGGAAAGTGACAAATGGTGGAAAGGATATGGGGGCAGTGGTGGAGTTGTGAATTGATTCAACCATTTTGTAGAGCAGTTTGGAACTATGCACAAAGGACTATAAAACCTTGCAGCCTTTGACCTAGCAATACCACTACTAGGTCTGTTTCCCAAAAGATATTAAAAAAAAAGGAAAAGGACCAAATGCGCAAAAAATATTTATAGCAGTTCTTTTCTGAGGGTAAAGAACTGGAAATCGATGGAATACCCATCATTTGTGGAATGACTGAACAAGTTGTGGTATGTGATTGTGATGGAATACTATTGTGCTGTGGGAAATGATGAGCGGTATGCTCTCGGAAAAGGCTGGAGAGACTTCAATGAGCT
The DNA here is from genome assembly GCF_003287225.1 of Phascolarctos cinereus. Lineage (NCBI taxonomy): Eukaryota > Metazoa > Chordata > Mammalia > Diprotodontia > Phascolarctidae > Phascolarctos > Phascolarctos cinereus. Next base: position 259,841,587 of record NW_027555514.1, on the reverse strand, counting down.
GATGCAAAGTGAAATGCACTGTGTACAAAGTAAAAGCAATACTGTAAGATGATCAGCTGTGAATGACTAAGCTATTCTTAGCAATACAATGATCAACAACATCTCTGAAAGACTTAAGATGAAAAATGCTATCCATCCCCAGAGAAAGAACTGATGGTGTCTGACTACAGATGGAAGCATGCTTGGTTTTTTTGTTTGTTTGTTTGGTTTTGCTTTATTTTTTTTTTGAGAGTTTTTTTTTGGGGGGGTTCTTTTTTTTTCACAACATGACAATTGTGGAAATGTTTTGCATAACTACACATGGATGTATAACCTATAATTGGGGAAAATAAAATATTAAATATTTTTTAAAAAGAAATGTAATAAAGTAAGAAAAATTAGAGACATAAAGATAGAAAAAAATGGGGGTAAAACTATCCTCACTTTCTAATGACATGATGTTCCGCTTGAAAAAAAAATCCTGAGGATTTAGAAAAGAAATTAATTGAAACAATGGCTTCTGCAAAGTTGCAGGTTACAAAAATAACTCCCAAATGAACAGAATTTCTATACAATAAATTCAAAGAGGCAGTGATAGAAAAGGAACAATCATTCAAAATAACTACACAATGCAAAAAGTATGTGGAAGTCAGTTTATCAAGGCACATTCAGTACTTGTACTGATTCAATTGCAAAATGTTTCTTAATTAATTGGAGGAATTTACAGTGTTCATGGGTAGGCCATGCCAATAAAATAAAAATAGTAACACTAATTTAGTCAGTAATAAAATTCATAACACTAATCTTAACACTGCTTAATTCATAGTTTTGGTGCCACCAAAGGGATAATTTAAAGATTTAGCTAAATATAATAGCAAAATTTATTTGGAAGCACATGTGACCATCCTAAAATACTAAGGTTTTTGAGGATTGGGAATTGATAGATATGTGTAGGAAGCCTCAGAAAGTTAGAAAAATGGAATAGAAAGGGGAGAGAGTGGAAGCTGGAACTTGAGTTGAGGTACAATTGCAGTGTTTGAACACAGAGGCTATAAGAATGCAAACTGCTGATAGCTGTGTGAGTGGAGAGAAGAGGACAGGTGTGACGAGACGTCATAGAGGTAGAATCATAAAGACTGTAACAGATTGTAAATAATAATAATGATGATGATGATGATGATGATGATGATGATGATGATGATGATATCAGCATTTTTATAGGGATTTAAGGTTTGCAAAACATTTTACAAATATCTCATTTGATCTTTGTAACAACTCTGGGAGATAGGTGCTATTATTATCAACCTCATTTTACAGATTAGGAAGCTGAGGTAGACAGAGGTTAAATGACTTGTTCAGGATCACACAGCTAGTTTGTGTTTGAAGTTGGATTTGAATTCAGCTCTACCTGACTCTAAGTCTAGTGTTCTAATCATTGTGTCACCTCACTGAAATTTAGGAGAGGCAGGAACCAAAGGTAACTGAAAGGTTGTAACTTTGGGTGACTAAACGAATGTCTAATGGTGCCTTTAGCAAGATATTGGGAAGTTTGGAGGAGTAAATTTAAGGGGAGAAGATGGTACATCTATTTTGGTTCATGTTTTCCCTGCCTTCATAAAGCTCACAATCTGTTTGTGGAATATGGCGATATTGTGTGGTGACACGGAAAAAGGCTGTCGTCGCTTCCATATTTATCTTGATGTATTAGGTGTTATTTTGAATTTCAAAATTATATTTTTGTTGTTTTTAGTACCTGAGTTATGTCAGTCTCTATCACCTTTTAACACGTAACTAATATCCCCCATTTTTCTCTTTTTTAAGTATTTTGGATTGACAGCAAACTGGCATTTCCAGCTGCAATTTTAGGCTGTTATTACTAATAATTTTCATTTTTTTCTTAATTTGATGTTTGAGAATTTCATTTAATCGATGGTTCTGTCATCATGAAGTCTTGCCACAATTTCCTTGGGAGGTGCCATTGGTTTTATATATCACCTTTATTCCAGGCATCTTGAGGCACTTTGCTAACATCAAGTTTAGGTATTTCGTATAGCACATATCATTAATTATCATAAGGAGAAGCAAATTTCTTTAGAAATAGAGTGCCTCTAAGAATAGGGGCATTTTTGGTTCTTCCAGATTCTTTGAGGAGATTCAATTCCTCAGTGTCTGGCTGTCCTGGTGCAGAGTGGTGGTGTAGGATTACATAACATTGCATTTCTTCAGTAGTTTCAGTCATGTCTAACTCTGTAACCCTGTTTGGGGTTTTCTTGGTAAAGATACTAGAGTGGTTGGCCATTTCATTCTCCAGCTCATTTTACAGATGAGGAAACTGAGGCAAACAGGATGAAGTGACTTGCTCAGGGTCACACAGCTAGGAAGTGTCTGAGGCAGGATTAGAACTCACAGAGATGAGTCTTCCTGATTTTAAGCCCTGTTCTCTGTCCACTGTGCTAACTACTCTGTAATGCTACATGGAAAAAAGGTTTTCATTCTAGTAAATTTCAAACTTCAGTGCCACAGCTTCAAAAATGGATTTTTTAAATTTGATTACATATTCTTCATTCTCATGAGTATCACACATATACATATGTACACACATATGTACACATATAACCCATATATGTACACATGCGTTATACACACACATATGCCTATATTTCCCCAAAAACATTTTTAGACACCCGCCACTGTGAGGCTAAGGAATTAGAATGAACTAGCCTGACTTTAAAATCCAAAATAGTCGAATTTTGCTGAGTAATTACCTTTTACTCCACCTGACTTTTATTCTACTGCTGTTAATATATGATTAGCAGCGCTGCCACCTAGTGGCAAAGGGAATGCAGTGGAACTTGACAGAAATTGCTTATTATTTCCCATTATTCTTTATATTAGGGCTTCTTTATCTTTTGTGCCATGGACCCCTTGGGCAGTCTGGGGAAGGCTATAGACCTCTTCTTGGAAGAACATTTTCAAAATGTATGAAACCAAGTACATAAAATTACAAAGGAAATTAATTATATTGAAATAGTTATCAAAAGAAGTTCAAAGACCCCAAATTAAGAAGCCTTGTTTTAGATGAATCTAATGTGATCCACAATATAGGGATAGAACAGTGATTTTATTGGTATAGGGAATTCCCAGATGAGGAAAGACCCTCTATCTCTACAAGTTTGTATGTATTTTGAAAATTGCTGTTTTAGTATTGAGAAGGGTGCCCAGCTAATGTGTGCTAGAGATGGGGCTCAAACCGAGATCTGGCCTCAGATACTTCCTAGCTGTATAACCTTTGGTAAATCACTTAACTGCTTCCTGCCTCAGTTTCCTCAATTTAAAATGAGGATCATAAAATCACTTTCCTCACAGAGGTGTTGAGAAGATCAAATGAAATCATGTTTAGCACAGTGGCTGTCACATAGCAGATATTTAATAAATTCTTGTTCCTTTTCCTTCTCCTGCTCTATTTCTAGGTTCAAATCTATCTCTATCCATTAGAACATAATTTGTCTCTCTTTCTCTCCACACATATGTGTGTAGATGTGTGTGTGTATAGATTATCTATATCTATATCTATATATCTATATCTACCTATATCTATATCTATACACACATATGTGTATGTGTATATATATATATATATATATATATATATATATATATATATGTATGTGCCAGGCACCGTGTTAAGTGCTTTTTAGAAATATTATCTCATTTAATCTTTACGGTTACCCTAAGAGGCAGGTAGGTGCATCATATAGTTGAAGAAATTGAAGCAAACAAGTTAAGTGACTTGTCCAGCATTCTATATCTATACATATGCATACATATATACAATAAATATACACACACACATATATATGCAATGCACATATATGTATATGTGTATTTGTTGTTCATGTATATATATTTTTTTGGGGACATGGTAACATATACTATATTACAATATTATTATATATTATATTGAATATTATGATATATTATCATTATACACCATACCATATTATTAATATGTACGGATAATGTTATGCTTATTATTTATTATATTGGTTGTCCCAAAAGTCTTCGTGTGTTTTTAGGCTGTGAAAGCAAGGAAAATTTTCAGACACTTGGTATATATGGTGAAAATCTAACAGTCTAAATAAAGACAGTGAGTGAAAACATAGCTGCTGTTATTCATAGATTATTGTAGATAGCAGTGATGAACTTGGGCAGGAGGAAAAAGTATAGTACTTAAAATACTGCAAATGAATTGTGCTTTGAATTGGGTAGATATGTGTGTATATTATATATATGTACATGTATGTACATGTAAAAATACAGTACATATATGTATACATATTTACACATGTATTTATATTGTCTGTCTACCTATCTACTTATTTATTCTGGATGCCAACATCAGAGAACATTTGGCTAATACGTGGATTATTCTTACATATTTTAATTAAAGACAAAATAAAACTAATGTGGATTTAAATAATGTTTTGTAGTTTATTCTGGTGCTAGCTCTAAGAGTTTTGGCTGAACCCAAAGCCCTGATGCTAGATACAATACATGTGAAAGACAAACAGATTTGTGAATTGTTATTTCATTAACTTAGCAGAAGCCAATCCACTAACCAGAGGCTATATTAGGTAATTAAGAAGGCTCCTTGGGGCAGCTAGGTGGCAAAGTGGATAGAGCACAGGCCCTGAAGTCAGGAGTGCCTGAGTTCAAATCTGGCCTCAGACCAAACACTTGACACTTACTAGCTGTGTGACCCTGGGAAGTCACTTAACCCCAATTGCCTAAAAACAAACAAACAAACAAAAAAGTTGAGGTAAGAAGGCTCCTTGTCTGAGATATCAACAACAGAGGGTAACTGACGATTTTCCACTTGTTTTATCCTGTTTCCAATTGTATGTGCGTATATAAGAATATGGGAATGAGGAGGATTGTTGGGAAACTGGGAATAACACAGAGAAACAGGTTTTAAGTAGCGCTAAGATATAATGCTAACATGGCAGTATTACATATAATGTTATAAATGATGCTAACATATATAGTATGGGGCAACGAGGTTTGCAGCGGATAGAGCTCTGGGCTTAGAGTCAGGAAGACCTGAGTTTAAATCTGGCCTTCACTACCTCCTAGTTGTGTGACCCCGGGCAAGTCACTTCCTCCTGTTTGCCTCAGTTTCCTCATCTGTAAAATGAGCTGGAGAAGGAAATTACAAACCACTCCAGTATCTTTGTTAAGAAAACTCCAAATGGGTTCATGAAGAGTCAGATGTGACCGAAAAAAGAACATATGCGGTGCTAACATAGAATATCATTCCTGCCCTTTCTTGAAAGAATATGTGGCCATGTTAGGAGTTTATAACCAGGATAATGGTTAGTGTCAGATGACCAAGATATGAATTCTATGTCAGATACTTCCTATGCCATCTAATACAACCCTCTCATTTACAGATGAGGAGCCTGAGGCCTAGTTAAGTGATTTGTCTAAGCTCATGTAGGTAGGGTCAGAGGTAGGATTTGAACTCAGTTCCTCTTGACTCCCAAACCAGTGATCTTTCTACTATAGCACAGTCTTACCTAAAATCATTCATTCTCTCTTGATCTCAGTTATCTGGTCTGTCAAGTAAAAATGATGATAACCTCTACCTGAGCCCAGCACTTAGCACAAGCTTAGCACATAGTAGGAACTTAATAAGTGCTAGTTGAATGTTTCAAAGGGTTGTTGTAAAGACAAGTAAAATATGATGCTTTGTAAATCTTAAGTTGCTATATAAAGTATTCTTTGGTGTCGAACTCAGGTCTTCCCAACTCCAGGCCCAGCACTCTGTATACTGTGCTACCTAGCTATCTCTAAATATTATAAAGAGAAATAAAAAGAAAGGGGGCAGCTATGTGGTGCAGTGGATAGAGCCCTGGTCCTGGAGTTGAGTATAAATGCAGCCTCAGATACATTTACTAGCTGTGTGACCTTAGGCAAGTCTCTTCACCCTGTTTGCCTCAGTTTCCTCCTCTGTAAAATGAGCTGGAGAAGGAAATGGCAAACCACTCCAGTATCTTTGCCAAGAAAACCCCAAATAGGGTTACAAAAAGTCAAACATGACTGAAAAAGTGACTGAACAACAAGAAATAAAAAGAAACCAAGAGAACAGGCTAAACAAATGTTTTCCTGTTTGTCCAACACCAAATGTTTATTAAGTGCCTAAGGCGTATCAGGTACTATATCAGTGGATGACCATTGAGACAAAAAAACCCACACGTGTTTTGTACTCAAGGAGCTTATATCCTATTAGGGGAATAGTCTGTATAAATTTGAGTAAATTTTAAAATGCATTAAAAGGAACCCCTAAATTCATTTCATTGGATCCTGAGTATGATTTAGCATCAGCATTTCCCCTGTTCTTTATATTGTTCAAAATAACTGTTAGGTTTACCATGATGTTTCATTGTGGCCCAGGGATGATCGTTGTAATTTGCAGCCTATGCAATGGAAATTTAAGCTGTTCCAAGTTCTACCCACTGGATAGCCTTCAAGTATTGGCCCAGCCATAGACTTTGTATATATCCTCCAAGGTTCAGCCTAGCTAAATTCACAAAGACTAATCATGAGAAGAAGCCATAGCTGGCTCCAATTTATCATTGCTCTTCTCCTACTGGACTGTTTTGATGTAGTCCTTTTCTCCCAGATACCTTATTTGCCTAGTATAAAGGTTTTGTGCATTGGTTTTGAAGTCAGAGGACCTGGGTTCAAATTTGACCTTTGATACTTACCACCTCTACCTCCCCTTCCAAACTTCAGCCAAACTGCCCTTCTCTCTGTTTCTTACACATGATACTCTATTCTCTATCTCTATGTCTTTGAACTGGCCATCCCTCTATACCTTGAATTCACTCCTTCCTCAACTCTTTCACAGAGAATTCTTTTCTTCCTTCCAGAAGAACTTCTTCACAAAGACTTTCCTGATACCTCAGCTGCCTGGAATGATCTTCCTTGCCTAGGTTCCCGGCCCTCCTCCTAGCTTCAGCTAAAGTCCTACCTTATGTAAGAAGCATTTCCTAGTCCTTCTTAATCTTTGTACCTTCCTTCTATTAATTATTTCTGATTAATCTTTCATATATTTGTTTGTACATATTATTTGCTGTCTCTTGCATTTGATTGGGAGCTCCTTGAGGGCAGGGATTATCTTTTGCCTTGCTTTGTATTTTCAGCGGTTAGTACAGTGTCTGGCACAAAGTAAGTTCTCAACCAATATTGATTGTTCAGATGAGGGCATTAAATTATATAGCTTCTGAAATTTCTTCCACCTCTACTTTACTTGGCCTCAAATCTCCCCAGCAGATATTACTTACTTTAATCTTGAGGCAGGCCTTTTATCTCTATACTTAGTGATTTTGTTTCTGCTATAGAAACTTACGAAAGCAAATTATTATTGGATGAATGGAGTGTTATTGTTGTCAGTTGTGACCCCATGGACAGTTTTGTTAGCAAAGATGCTGGAGTGGTTTGCCATTTCCTTCTCCTGCTCATTTTACAGATGAAGAAACTGAGGCAAACAGGGTTAAGTGACTTCTCTAGTGTCACACAGCCAGTAAGAGTCTGAGGCCAGATTGAACTTATGGAGAGAAGTCTTCACCACTCTAAGTCCAACACTCTATCTACTGTTCCACCTAGCAGCTTCCTTCAGTGGAGTACCGGTATAGATAAAATGCAAGTGTCCTTGAAGGGAAAAAATGTCATTCATTTATGGGTTTAAACAATATGAAAAGTTTCCTCATTTGTATTCTTCATGCCATTGGGAGTCTACTTGTTTTAATGGCTAGAGAGACCCAGGTTCAAGTCCCGTAGCTGACACCCATTGGCTTTGTGACCCTGGGCAAGTCACAACCTATCAATGCTCAAGTCTAGACAGCTCTCTAAGGCTATAAGGTGTAAAGAAGGTAAAGACTTATATGGGAAGTCACTTAAGCTCTCACCCAGTGCCCTAGGTGACTTTCTGAGGCCTCAAGTTTTAAAGAAGGTAATAACCTGCATTAGTAGAGGGATTCTCCTTACATGGAAGTTCCCTATATCAATATAATCACAGATTCAGGCTCATTTTCTTTCCTCTGCTGTATTATTTCTTGACCATCATTTCATTGAGATGCATGAGCTAAAGAAGGATAATGGAATCTTACTTTTGAATTCCAGCCTTTTAAGGACAGAACTTTCTGGGTCAATACTAGAAGTAAAATTCCTCCATATGCTATGCAATGCTGTGCCACCAACGTGCTGAGTATCAGTAATTGAGGTTTGAAGGTATTGTAATACATTATTTATAGGATGGAAACTTTTAAAAGAGCAGGACAGTCAGAAGGAAGCCCTGATGATGGATGGTTCCCATTATTAGAATAATGTCGAGCTGGTGTGTTCTATTTGTTCTAAGGCAGAGCCTAAGCTTCTGATGTCTAATTGTCTACATGAGGACTCAGTTGCTGCTAATGGGTGTGGGTGGAGATGTAAGCTGGCTAGGTACTGGCAGAGGAAGAACCCTAGACTGCCAAATGGCTGCCAGGGTTTAGGAGAGGAAAAAGAACTGTTTATGGAAACCATACTGGTAGGTCACCTCGAAGCAGATGCTGTAGTCTTGAGCCAAAGAGAAACAGCAGAGTGGGGTTTGCCGTGAGGAGATCTTGAGGTATCTGGAATTAAAGGCTTGGCAAGACAATGGTGTACTGAGCTCCTCGAATGAGAACCCAAAAATAAATAAATGAAGACAGTAGGTGAGTCCTCATTGTCCCTTATTACAGAAAACTTTAGCATGCATGAGTGTTACCCACCAGAGGTGTCGAATTCTGGGGTTGGCAGGCCCCAAAGCAGACTAAAATGGAATTGGAGAAATATTTAATAAAATAAATAAAAATACAAGACATTCATTGCTGTTGGGTCATTTTTCAGTCATGTCTTACTCTCCATGATCCCATCTGGGGTTTTCTTGTCAAAGTTACTAGAGTAGTTTGACATTTTCTTCTCCAGTTCATTTTACAGATGAGAAAACTGAGGCAAATGGAGTTAAGTGACTTGCTCAGAGTCACATAAGCTAGCAAGTGTTTGAGGCAGGATTTGAATTCACAAAGAGGAGTCCTCCTGATTCCCAGCTCAGTGCTCTATCCACTGTGCCATTTAGCTGCCCCAATAAGACATAGATAATGTTAATTTGTGGTTTTCCAAGTCAGGGATACATTGCTATTTGAGCTTGACCCTCCTGCTGTATATCACTCTTTGCTTTTCAGTTACCTAAGGGTATACAGTTAGTAACCTACCAGTAAGCAGACTAGCAGGGCTACCTCTTAGCAGAGGTACACTAACTACATTGTGAGCTCTTGGAGGACAAACATTTGATCTTATCTTTGCATCTCTTCCAGAGCTTAGTATATTGTGCTCTCTCTCTCTCTGACTCTCTCTCTCTCTCTCTCTCTCTCTCTCTCTCTCTCTCTCTCTCTCTCTCTCTCTCTCTCTCTTTCTCTCTTTCTCTTTCTCTCTCTGTGTATGCTTTGCACACAGTATATATTTGTAGAAATGTAATTAAATGTAGAAGATACAATGAACAGCTTTGATTACATATTTTAAAAAAAAGGTTTTATAGAAATAAAAGCAATGAAATTAAAATGAGAAGAGAAGCAAGTAACTGGAATAAAATCAAAACCTTTCCAGAAACTTTTCTCTGATAAAGCTTTCTTTTCCGGACACATAAGAAACAGATTATTAAAAGTTTTAAAATTAGAGCTGTTCCTGAATTGGTAAATAGCTAAATTATGTGAACAAATAGTCCTTATAAGTAAAAAAAAAATGCTCTGAATCACTAATAATTAGAGAGATGTAAAATAAAGTAATTTTTTTTGGAAGTGAGAAGTAGAATTTATTATCTAAGGGAACCTCACCTCCCAAGATCTAGCCTTCCTTTTGCAGACCCAGTTCTACCCTGAGATTTGTTGTGAGTGGTAGGAAGGGAATGACTTTAGTCACTTTAACTTCCATTATAGTAGCCCATCTTCTATGCCCCCATAGGATGTGGATAGGGTGCAGGCGGAGTTGATCACCAAACTGGAGGACATTAGAATGAGGCCCCTCACAGACTGATGTTAGCTAGGAGGGAGTTTTTGCCAGCTACAAGGGAGTTTTAAAGCAAATGAGAGGAGCTACCACTTTATGAAGCGGAGAGAAAACCATCAATCTTAGACATGTACACAAACACACAGATGACCTAGTGCCATGGTTCATGGAGCTTTAAAAATGCATTAGTGAAAGGCTTATAATAAACGATGAAAGGTAAGTGAGACATGCGGGACCAGCAGATGGTCTTCACTGGCACAGACAACTTAGTTCTCATGGACACTGCCACACTCAGAGCACCACATATGGTAAAACATGGTGCAGATTATGACAGCTTTCTGTGTTCTTCCAACCCAGTTTTCACCCTCTTTTTCATCTAAATCTGATAAATAGTGCCCCCTAACCCCAGGCCATGCCTATAGAAGAGACCATACTTCTGCCCAACCTTTACCCTAGATCCAGTGATAGCACTAACTGTCATCATAAGGACCCTCCACTTTGAAGTCATGTCTATTACCAAAAAGAAATTTATGATCAAATTGAAAAACAAAAATCAAGGCCTAGGATGTCATCCAGGGCATTTGTCTTTCCATATTTTGGCAGGAGAGTGGATAAATGCACCATCTTGGTTCCCCTGAGTAGGAATCCTTAGAGCCATTCAGCTCCCCCATTGTCATTTTCTATCTTGACACACCTGGGAGACAGTGTCCCTAGCAAGAACTGTTATTTACCAATCTCCCTTTTTGTAGTCTTATATGAAGTTTGAGGGATGCTCCTATGGCCATATTTTTAGGCAAAGTTCCAGGATGTGCAAAAGGAGGGGAGGTAAGGGATTGAATCTCCCTACTTCCCTGACTCTCCGGGAAGACTCTTACTCATCCTAACTCCACATAGCTTCTAGAAAAAGATGCTATGGGTGAAAGTGGAGGAGAGAGCAGCAATTCAAACTTGACCCTGATCCTTTTTCCTGGGGAAGAGGTGGGGCATTCTACCTTCATACCTCCCTCCCTCCCGGTGGGCACTGCCTAGAGCTATGATTAGGATTGACCCTCCCTGGTTATTATTTTCTTTTCTCCAGAGATATGATCCTTGAATAAGGAGGACCTTACATGTGGGGCCAAACCCAACCCTTCATGGCCACCCTTTGCTGGTAGAGAGTCTTGCGTCTATAAATAATAGAGACATTTCCTTGTCTACAGGGATGGAGGCCAGTAGAGGTCACTGCAAAGCGTGGGCTGTAGGCAAAGAGGCTGGAGTATCAGTTTTCCCTTTCAGAATCCAGCTGATGATAGGAAAGGAGGAGATACTTAACATCCCTCTTTTCAACCTTCACTGTCCTTTCCCATCTCCATCATCAAAGAGATTGGGTTTTTTTCCGCTAGAGTTATTCAAACCTTTTTCTTTTCCTTAAATTGGCCGTAATTGGAGACCTTAACAATTTGCCCATGGTGTTCTTTTCCATGATTTTCTCTAGCCAGGCATTGAAGTTGCTGTTGGGACTCTCTCCCTCAGGCCTGGTGGGCTCAGTACCACCATCTATGTGGGCACAAGTATCCCGGCTCTCATACAGCACCTTGAGAGTTGACATTTTTTTTTGTGCATAAAGTTCAGCTTCCACTAGCCAACATCTGTCATGATTTCCCCGTGCAGAATGTTCAAAGTAGACCTCCTGCTCCTGCTGCTTTTTCCAAGCCAAAGTGAACTGAAACTCAGATCCTCCCAGCTAACAGGAGTTGAGGCTGGGTGCAAACCAGTAAATATTTATCACACAGGAAATCCAGTCCCAGTGCTACCTGTACCCACTGTGGAACCAGGAGAAAATGGGGATGAGGTGGTTATCTATAGTGGGGAGGAAGGGATACCAAAGAGAGATCCTCGAACCCTGGCCCCACCCCACTCCACTCTTAGTGTGCCTGGCTTCACCACAGCCTGACTGCCAAAATAAAGTAATTCAGAGACTTCACATCATCTCCATTGGATCAGCAAAGGTGACCACAATGGAAAATAATAATAGTAAAGGGGCTGTGCGAAAATAGGTACATTAAGAGAACAGGGACCTGTGAACTGGTGCAGTCATTCCAGAAAGAAGTATTTTGGAACTATATCTCAAAAGTTTCTATCCTTTGAATAAACAAATTAACTTTTTTTTTTAATAAGGGAAGAATTGAAAGGCATAGAAAAGAAACAGAAATAGAAGGAGCTTGGGCAAGTCAGGGCACTGTAGGAGAGGTCTAAGGAAAGTGCCACAATACATTGAATATCTTCGGAATTTTGCATGATATTGACTTGATGCTAGGAAAAATACTTAGAAACTAAGTGTATATCCTAGACTCAAGACACAAAAGGTAGAAATTTAGGTTATTATTTTAGTCAAAAGTATTGATAAATGATACTTTTCCCCCCTTGAACTTGAGTTATAAAAGAAGCATTTCCACATGCGTAGTATAACAAAGAGAAGACTGGGTAAGCAACTGTGAATCTATTAGGCACAACTTGCTTCTCTTTTAAAATAGTAAATAAATTCAACAGCTTCCTCTCTTTCCCTTCTCCTTGGGCAAGCTGGAAGTCCAGAGCTTCATCTGGCTCTGATCTGCACAGGAGCCAGGGGCCCCTCCTATTCTGACCAGGGCTGGATGTCTCCTCCCTAGGCAACCCAACTGCCCTTTCCCAACTGGGGGCTGACAATATGAATTCAGAACTTAATGTGTGCAACTGATACTACTGAACTTAAGAATTCTACCAGTCTCAGCCTCTTCTGTACCTGGAACTAAAGGTTTGTACCACTATGCCAGGCTCAATATGGGACTTTCAAAGTTATCCTGACCATCTTACATTACTTCATGATTCCCATCTGTTTTCTTTTGTTAAAAAAATTTAAATGTTTCAATGGCCTTCCTTCTTTCCTTCCTTTCTTCCTTTTCTTCCTTCCTCCCTCCCCTTTCCTTCCTTCCTCCCTCCCTCCCCTTTCCTCCCTTCCTTCCTTCCTTCCTTCCTTCCTTCCTTCCTTCCTTCCTTCCTTCCTTCCTTCCTTCCTTCCTGCCTTCCTTGCTTCCTGCCTTCCTGCCTTCCTTCCTTCCTGCCTTCCTTCCTTCCTGCCTTCCTTCCTTTTGTATTTCCTTCCTCCTGCAGTGAAAGCAATTCTGTGCTAGTCTCTCAAGATTTGGAACACTAAAGGCACGGTCTAGTTCCATGTCCTTTATATCCAGCATACACACACATACATATATACATATATACCCATATACATATATATGTAGAGAGGGTACATATAGAGAGAGCATATAGATAAATATATACAGAGAACATATAAATATATAATATACAAATATATACGTATGTGTATGTATTTACATATATTTATCTACATACATATATAATATGTACACATCCATGCATATAAGCATATGTTTTATATATGATATTAAACAAATTATTAGTGAATTGAATTAAATCTGAGAGTTTAGATACAAATTAACTGTCTCCTTTTCTGGATAATAATTTCTATCCAACCCCCTAACTGTGGGGTTACGCCACGGCTCTGGCCTCCACTCTTCTTTGCTTTTTTTCTGTATCCTCTTGCAGTGACCTCCTTAGCTCTGATGGATTCTGAGGTATCATCTCTCTACAGATGGTTCTCAGAACTATACAAGCAGCCCTAATCATTTTCCTGTGCTCCAGTCCCACACGGCTAATGGCCTTTCAAACTAGATCATCCATAAGCATCTCAAACTCAACGTGTCCAAAACAGAACTCATTGTCTTTCCCCCCCACCAAAAAACTCTTCCAAACTTGCTTGTCTCTGTTGACAGAAACGCCATCTTTTTTGTCACCCCCCTTTGCCCCTTTGGAGTTGTCCTCAGCTTCTCAGCTCTCCCTAATCCCATGTAGCTGCACCAGTCATCAAATCTCCTTATTTCTGTTCTGCATACGTAGAACGTTCTTTCTGCTCATGGGGCCGACACCCTGTCCAGGCAGTCTTGTCTTTCACCTCAACTATTACAATAACTTACTAAAAGGTCTCTCTGACCTAAGCCTCTCCTTTCCAATCAGTTTCCAATTCCCCACACTACCAAATTGATATTCGTATAACTAGGTCCTATTCCACTCCCCTAAAGCTCCTCGCTTGATATTTGAAGTCCTTTCATAAACTGGCTCTGATCTACTTTTCGGGGCCTATTGTACACAACTCTTTTCATTTATCCTATGATTCAATGATGATGAGAAAACTGAGGCAAAGAGCATTAAATGACTTGCCTGGGGTCACACAGCTAGTAAATGACTGGCCAGATTTGAACTCAGGAAAATCACTCTTCCTGACTCTAGGCCTGGTGCTCTATCCATTGCACCATATAGCTGTCCTTGGAACACCATGCATGTACTTATATATGTAGATGTTGGGTACTGTAATTACTTATCTAAGAATATTTAGAACTTTCTCCTGTTATGGAATATAAGTTCCCTTGGGGCAGAGCTGGTTTTATTTTTACTTTGTTTCATCGGTGTCTAGTGTTTAATAAATATTTGTTCAACGATTGATTGATTAACAGGCAACTAGGTGGTGCAGAGGAGAGAGATCTGGACTTGGAGTTAGGAAGACCTGAGGTCAAATTCTGACTCAAATACTTACTATCTGTATAGCCTTGGGCAACTTGCTTGACTTCTCTCAGTCTCAGCCTCTCATCTGTAAAAAGGGGTTAATATTATTAGCACTTGCATTACAGGGGTTTTTGAGAGGATAAAATGGTAGTACTTGTAAAGTACCTTGCAAACTTGGCAAATCTTAAAGTACTAGCAATTAAGAAATTATTTAATTGCAGTTCCATGTGCAATCATTTTAAAAAATCATACTATGTTATGGAAATGCTTGTCTTATCCTATACATTGAAAATAAAATAACTAAAAATTTAAAAATTATATTATATATTTAATTCATGTGGAAGATCACATTTCCTTTGGAGCTAGATTTTCTCTTGGAATTGGTCCATATTATCATGATGAAAGTGCAGGTCTTCATTTGTGCAGATTTCGTGAACTCATGCTCATTTCAAGCTTAGTAATTTTCTGTGATATATCTGCCCCATGATGTTCTGCATAGACTGTCATTGGCCAAACAACCCTAAAGAGACATTTGGTGCATTTTTTTTTCCATCTCAGGATTAAAATGTCTAGTTCCCTACAAAGCTCAGCCAAAAGTGACATATTCTAATTCCCCCCACCCACCGTCCAGTTCTTAGAGTCCCTCCCATCAGCCTCCAATTCTTCATGAACTTTTTTTGGGGTATATATCCTGTAATTATTTCTCTATGAACATATATCTCGCTCCTGTCAAGCACAAGTTTTTTTTTTTTTACATATAGATTATCTCACTTTTGTATTTATGTCCTCAGAGTCTGGTACTAGGCATTTCTATGTAATAATGATTATGATAATAATAATATAACAATTATATAACAATGATGATGATAATATAACAATATTGTGCACTGTTTTGCATTTGTATTATCTCATTCGATCCTCACAAAAACCCTGTACAATTATTTATGAACAATTATTAACCCTATTTTAGAGATGAGGAAATTGATGCTGATAGAGGTTAATGTATCACACAGTTCATCAATGTCAGAGGCGGGATTTGAGCTCAGAGCTTTCTGACTCCATTTCCAGCCCTCTATTTGCCATGTCATTAACTGCCTTGCAAGTGCGCATTTCCATATTTATGCCATCTTTAAATGGGAGGGGGAGGGGATTAATGTATTCTTTTACCATTTCATATGGAAAAAACAAAGACAGACTTATCTAACAGCTGTTTCATCATAGGATCAGAGATTGGGAGCTGGAAGGAATCTTACCATTATTCATGATCCTGACCCAAGAGTTGTCTTAGACCAGCATTCTGATGGAAAGAGAAATGCAGGCTGCCATCTAGATGTTAACATCCTCACCTGTGATCTGGAATCACACATCTCTCTCCATCAGTGATTATCAGGTACAGCTGAAACTAACGCAGGACTTTCAGCACAATAGGGTAGATGCTTCCCTCCAATTCAGCACATTGAGTATTCCCTTTTTTAAAAAAAAAATTCATCATTATTCATTTCCAAAGTTATAAATAAATAAGCAAATGAATGAATGTATAGATAGACAAATAAATAAACTCGTCTGCACCAAGTTTCATGGAGCCAAGCAACAAAGCTTGCAAGTGTAAATCAATTCTTCTTTTCTCAGTGTAGCATCTTACCTTCTTAATTATGGTTTACTTAGGCTAATATTAGAAGGTGTTCGCCTACACTGGCACCCAGCATAGCTTTTTCCTGAAAATAGCTTCACAAAGAAAGTGAAAGTCAGAAGGCACCTCGAAGCCCACTAACAAAATTCCTCTGTGGTACAATCACAGATCTAAGCCTAAGAGAGACTTCAGGGGCAAGCTGGACCAATTCCCTCATTGGATAGATGCAAAAAAGTTAGGCCCACAGAGGTTAAATGACTTATCCACATTCACAAAGGTAGTAAACATCAGAAGGGAGCATTTCAGTCCTCTGACCCCTGATTCAAAGCTCTTTCTATATTATACTACATTAGAATGCTATAAATAAATTAAACTGTATGCCATAGAATTATAATATCCAAGACTGGTTTCTCCACCCAAAAAACAGATCTGGGGAATCATTCCACCCCCCTTTTCTTTGCAAGGGGAAGACACTATATAATGTCAAGATTGGCTTATGTTTTGTTTCATTTTGCTGAACATTTTTTTTTCCTCTTTTAATTTCATTATTATAAGGAAATGATTTTGGCTTAACCACGCAATAGATCTATATTTGTGGATTGCCTCTAATTCTTATCTGCTGAAACAAATCCACAGCCTACAACAACAGCAAAACAGGGAAAATGAAACCTAACTAATGTATACAGATGATAGCTTTATGATGTTTCCCCATGACGCTTCAGTTAGATGTGTTGAGATTTGCACGGTGGCAAGACAGAGAAGAGCCGCCACTAGGGGGCGATCTTCCCCAAGAAGAGAAATACGCAAGTCTTACAGTACAGTATATTTAGTATCCGCTATTTACATTTGCTTTCCCTAATGTACCACTTCCTTTTATGGGAACCTACCGAATGTTTTCTCCTGGACAAAAATAATTAATTCCAAGTTTGGAACACAACTTGCTTCTCTGTTCCATCTCAAGATTTCTATAAAATTGGATATTCCATCAACTTTCCAAAGAGTTGTTCTTTTTTAAGAGGAAGAAAACAGACAGCAGAGTGTATATGTATATGTATATGTATATGTATATGTATATGTATATGTATATGTATATGTATATGTATATGTATATGTATATGTATATGTATATGTATATGTATGTGTATGTGTATGTGTATGTGTATGTGTATGTGTATGTGTATGTGTATGTGTATGTGTATGTATATGTGTATGTGAATGTGAACACGAATGTGAATGCGTGTATGTGTGTTTATGTATTTATGTATGTATATGTATACATACATATATATGTACACTCACACATACAATAATACATATATATTTTAGAGAAAGAAAACAGGTGGCAGAGTGCATGTATATATACATATATGTATATTTACATATATCATCACATAGTTATGCCAAATTTAGCTGGGACGGGGTGAGAGTGCTCTCATACCTCTTCATATGGAAACACCCAGTACCAACAGGATCCTTTAACTGCAATTTCATAGGTCTGGAGCTGGAAGGGAATTTACAGACCATCTAGTTCAAAGTCCCTTTCCTGTCATTTTAAATGTTAAGAAAATGAAGCCTAGAGTCTTTAAGTGATGTACCCAAGGTCACAAGGGTAATAAATGATGAGAATTTGAACACGAGTTCTCTGGAACCAGAGCCAAAGTTCTCTATATGCATCATTCCATTTCTTGGCTATCATTGATTCATTCATTTAAATCCTCATCTTTAGAGTATAAACTCCTTGATGGCAGGGGACGCACACACACATACATATATACACATATATGTATATGTACACACACATGCAGAACACACACACATATATAATCTATGTAAGTGTACTTTCAACAATAACACATGGCAGGGGCTTACTGAATGGAATCTTCTAGAATGTTGCTTTGCATCTGAACTACTGATAGCATTATTGTCATTATTATTTTCACTATTCTCTTTTAATTGTTGTGACTTGTTCTGGTTTTCATGACACCTTCCACAGTTGCTTATTCAGGAAGCCCAGCTAGGAATGAATCCAATATCTGCCAAACCATATCAATTTCTATCATACATCATCATAAACTAATAAGAGAAAGAGATGGGCAGACGGATTATCAGAGGCTCAGGCAAGATAGGATCCAGAATAAAATATATTCTACGCATTGAAATATGGAGCAAAATTGCTTTCTAAATCTCACAAAAAAACATGTTGTCTGTTCCCACAGTCTTCTGTTCCTACCCCTTTTGCCTCATTGTTACTTAGAAACTGATTCAAGCATTTCCTTTTAAAAGCTCTTCTGTATCTATTGTGCCCAGATGCACCCTATATACAAATGGCCTGCTGCTTTCTCCTTTTCTAAGGCTTAACTTGCTGTGCCTCTGACCTCCCTCCCAGGCTCAGTTCTTGAGTACTTGAGTTTGAGACAGAATCAGGGCTGGTAGAATTTAAGTCAGAAGATAGCAATCTTTCCAAGGGCTGCTGCCTCTGTTTTCTTCCCAGTTTCCTCATGTATTGCAAAGGAGGAAGGAGGAATTGGATTTAAGGGAAGACAATCAAGTTAACAAGCCTTTATTAAGCACCTACAATGTACCAGACATTGTTCTAAGCTCTGGGGGAAGAAGGAAAGGCAAAAGACAGTCCCAGTTCTTAAGGAGCTCATAGTCTAGGGAGAAAGATGGTGGAAACAGCTCGAGTACAAACTAGATCTATATAGGGTAAACTGGAGATAGTCTTAGAGAGAGGGAACTTGTTTAAGGAGGACCAGCAAATGCTTCTTGAAGAAGGTGGGACATCAGCTGAGAGCTAAAGGGAATCAGGAAGCAGAGATTAGGAGGGAGAGAGTTCCAGTTGTAGGAGACAGCCAATAAAAACTCCCAGAAACAAAAGTGAGATCCTATCTCTAATAGTAAAGAGAATAGTCAGGCCAGGTGGGCTCTACTATAGGGCAAGAAACTAGAGAAAATAGAGCTGCTGGTGGCGTGTTATAGAAATGCCAGGATCCTAAGACTCTAAGAGGGAGCTAGGTGTGCTCATGACCATATTTTGTCTATCGCAGTTCAAAATCTCTGGGTACCACTGGGCAAGTATACAAAATCTAGTTCTACTATCAGTTTATGCCCCCACCCCACTCTTCAAACACTCTATTTCAGTAAGAAATAATTCCTTGGAACTTCTTCCCTCAGGAAGGAGTCAGCTGGCTTGGACTCTGGGGCAACATGCCATTTTCCCCCAGTACTTCCATGGTTTCTAGCCCTGTTGTGGCTGGCACCCAAGTCTTTCTCTTTCCAGATTTCTCAGGGTTTTGCATTTTCCAGCTGTCAAGGATTGTGATGGCAGGAGAAATAACAGAGGAGCTGGAAGACAGAAGATGAGAATTTTATTCTGAAGGGCTTTGAAAACATCCTTAATTGTTTCATTTAATAAACAAACAGCCAAAAAATCAAGGCACTGTCTTCAAATAATTTCCTCCGTTGCCTGTGACTCTCATAGATGACATGCCCTATAATTAAAATGGCAAAAACATTAATGGATACCTTTCAGGTGGGGGAGATATTGTGTATATAAACCACCTATTTAATTTCATATGTTTTTATGAGTGTATACTAGGTTCTGTGCTAGGTACTGTGGATAAAAAAAAATATCCAAATGTCCCAGCCATTAAGAGGTTTATATACAACTGGAGGGAGGAGTTTACATTCTACTTAAGCATATCCACCACCTCAGAAACCAGCTTTGTGATCTTCCCCTATTGTCCTCTTGGATTAGTCAGTTAGTAAACAAGCACTTATCAAGCACCAACTGTATGTCAGGAACTGTACTAAACACTATGGATACAAAGAAATGGTAGAAGTCCTTGTTCTCATGGATTATAAATCCCTGCTTACAGCCTAATGGAGGAGCTTACAGTCAGGGACATTTAATATGTAGCCAGAATGGACAATCAGAATTCATTCACCAAAGAAAGGAAATATAAGCCTAAGCTCAAGTGTTATCTCTTACAAGAAGCCTGTCTAGATCCTTTCTC
Organism: Phascolarctos cinereus; assembly: GCF_003287225.1. NCBI lineage: Eukaryota > Metazoa > Chordata > Mammalia > Diprotodontia > Phascolarctidae > Phascolarctos > Phascolarctos cinereus. The sequence goes on along the minus strand of NW_027555514.1, from coordinate 259,821,280 downwards.
CACTCCATTCAACTAGAAATTACTGCATATAAATTTTGTACTTAATATTATACATGCATACTGCTCTCCCCTGCCCCATCAACACCATTCCATCCTTCCCAATAGAATGTGGTCATGGAGGGCAGGCATTAGTTTTCCAGAATCTACTATATATATTAAGCACCAACGATGGTCTGATACATAGTTGTTGCTTAATAAATGTGAATGAAGGAAGGAAAGAAAGAAGGAAGAAAGGAAGGAAGAAAGGAAGGAAAATAAGTAGGAAGGAAGGAAGGAAGGAAGGAAGGAAGGAAGGAAGGAAGGAAGGAAGGAAGGAAGGAAGGAGGGAAGGAGGGAAGGAAGGAAGGAAGGAGGGAAGGAAGGAAGGAGGGAAGGAGGGAAGGAGGGAAGGGGGGAAGGGAGGAAGGGAGGAAGGAAGGGAGGAAGGAAGGAAGGAAGGAAGGAAGGAAGGAAAGAAGGGAGGGGAGGGAGGAAGGAAGGAAGGAAGGAAGGAAGGAAGGAAGGAAGGAAGGAAGGAAGGAAGAAAACAAGGGAAGGAGAGAAGGGAGGAAGGAAGAAAGTTAAGACTCACTGAGAAGGCAGCCTTGTTCAATGGGATAAACTGTTTTTGTGACTTCGAGACATGGGATCACATCCCCCTTCAAATACTACCTTGCGCTGATACTACCAAGTGACCTTGGGCAAGGTCATTTAGCTTCCTTGAACTCATTTCCTCATCTGTAAAGTGAAGATGTAGAAGTCTTTTCTGGGTCTAGAATTTGAATCACAGATTTAGATGTGGAAGGGGACTCAAGAGGCCATTTAGTCCAACCCTTTTGAAGAAATGGAGGCTCAGACAAGTGAAATGACTTGTCTACAGTCACCCATTTGGTGTCAGTGTGAGTGGGTGGGTGGATGGGTGGACATTGCTATTTTGAACCCTAAATCTTCTGACTCCAGAGTCACTGCTCATTTCACTGTGCTGAGCTTCTAGATTTATGTTCTATTTGAACCAAACCATTCAGGGGGCATCAGTTCAACAACCTTAGCAATAATAACTTACGTGTTGATTATGGCTAAATTGTACATTAATGGCATGATCTCAGTTGAGATTCATAAAAATGATGTGAGGAAGATACAAGTGTTGTTGTTATTGTTCTCATTTTGCTGATGAGAAATTAGATCTAGAACAGTCAAATGATTGTTCATTGGTCATCCAACTAATAGGCCATAGATTTAGAATTGGAAGGTCTCTTAAACCTTATCTAATTCAATTCACTCATTTTATATATGAAAAAAAGTGGGTCACAAGAAGTGAAGGGACCTACCCATGGTCACTCTGCTAGAATTGTAATTTTAACTCCATATTTGATTCCATATGCAGCACTTCATCCATTATACCAAGGCAGAGAAGGGGCTTGAACAGAGGCCCAATGTCCCTATCACTGTACCATGCATTTGTTCATGGTTGGTTCCATCCATCCATCCATCCATCCATCCATCCATCCATCTATCCATCCATCTATCCATCTATCCATCTATTTATTTATTCATTCATTCCATTCACCTACAGAATACTATGTTGGCTCCTGGGTCCTACAATGATATGACATAATCCCTACCTTCTTGGATATTTCAGTATGGTAGAAGAATAAGATCCAAACACAGATGATTGTATTAGTCTAGTTAGCAACACAGGGCACCTAGATAGCACAGTGGATAGAGTGCCAGGCCTGGTCAGGAAGACCTGAATTCAAATTCAGCCTCAGATACTTACTAGTTGTGTAACCCTGGACAAGTCACTTAACCCTATTTGCCTCAGCTTCCTCATCTGTACAATGAGCTGGAAAAGGAAATGGCAAACCACTGCAATATTTTTGCCAAGAAAATCTCCCCCAAAAAGGGGTTATGGAGAGTCAGACATGACTGAAAGGGCTGAAAAAACAAACAAAAAATTAGTAACAAATCACATGAAGGGCATTAAAGAGATTCAAAGTCAAGGAAGGTCAATGATGGTGCCAAGGGGTGGAGAATCTCCTATCTTGCTTGGAAAAGAACATAACTAGATGTAGTTGTTGGAACACTTCTCCCATGTCATAATTCTCCTTCATGTGATTCTACTGAATGAAGAAGTCTAAGATCATTGGAGGTTTCCAACCTGGCATTCTTGGATTCATCTGGTTTTAGCTCTGGATGGAGGGAAGACCTGGAGTGGTGAGGAATGGTGAGAGGCAACAGGAAGAGCATTTTTCTTCTCACTCTGCCCTGGAGAGACTCAGAGTCACTACCCTCTGGGTGGCATTAGGGGAAGTCAGTGCTGTGAGTAAACATCATTTCATAACTATGCAAATTACCTATAATTTTCCAAATAATATACAGCCTGAATACTGGGTACTGAAATATGTGGTATTCATCTATAGCAGTAAAAAGTTGGCAACTTTTCTTTTGTTCATTTATGGGTCTAAAATATTTCATTTATTTTTAAAATATGCTGTGATTTGACTTGCATGACTTACTATAATGTTCTGAAAAATCTATTTAATGCATAGGTGGATTTCAGACACAGATTGAAATTAAATAATAGTGAGAAAAAGTATTTCTTTCCTTGGGGATCAAAGAGGTCAAGGGTTTAATATTTCTAGTTGGTGGCTTTTTATTTATTTATTTTTGATGTTTAAAAAGTTCAAGAGACATAGTTTCTGGGTAATTTAATCACTTTATTAATAAAGCCAAAATGTTTGTTAATAAAAGGATGGTCATTTGGTTGTCTCTCTCTTAGACCAAAGACCCCTCATGGCAGTAGGCTCATAGTTTATATGTCCTTGGTAGAGTAGGTATGGCTAAGGGAGGCAATCAACTTTGATTGGTTAACAATTAATGAGAGAATGAGTGTTATAATGGGAGGTGGGCTATATTATAATGAGGGTCTTGAGATATGTGACTTGGATCACTCAAGTCTTGGTCAAAGAGACATCAATTTCCATATCACCTGTCTGAAAACAGGAGAATCCACATTTTCCCAAATCTGTCTTAATAAACACAATGAACAGGAATCCATCCATTAGCCTAAACTTAGAATTTCTCTTACTGGTTTTGACTACATCTTTAGTCTGAATATACCTTTGAGAGATTTCCCATACTGGTTGATGTCTGTATGAGGAAGTAGAAAAGTGGAAAATTCTTGATTTTGATTCAATAATTAGTTATTAATACAAGAGAGAACTTTTTTCCCAGTTTGATGAGTTCCCACTAAGTTATGCCTTATTTTGACTAAATTTAATGATTAGTTAATTTGCTATGATTTCGTAGAAGCAGCATGGTCTATTACGTAGGATACTGAAATTAAAGCCAAGAAAACCTAGGTTTGAATTCTTCCTCAGATATGTTTGAGTTCTGTGACCTTAGGCAAGTTGCTTAAAGTCTCTGGAACTCAGTTTTCCCTGCTTCTGTAAAATGATAGGGTTGGGTTTGATGGCTTTTGAGATCTCTTCCAACTCCAGACCTTATGGTCTTTTGCATGCCTTTCATTGATGCATATTATAACATATCTATAATTTAATCCTAGAGAGATGCCTCAGAGAAGTTAAATAATTTGCCTACTGTGTAGTAGTTACATACAAAATAAGCAGACTAATCTGCCAAGATAATTAGTTATCCCAAATGTCATTTGCAATGGGCACAGTTGTTTAGGAAAGTAATTTCGAGCTGTGCCATACTTTAATGATAGACATCTTCCCAAATATCCAGTAGTTTGGGCTGTTGGACTGGAATGTCAATTTCTGGAGAGACAAGTTAATGTAACAGAAAGAGCACCAAGTTTATATTTTAGAGTTACACATTCAAGTCTGCCATTCCTAGGACCTTGATGTAAACACTTCAATTCAGTTTCCTCTTTGGTAAATTGAGGGTAGTAGCAACTCTGCTGCCTACCTCACAGGTGTGCAGTGAGGAAAAATATTTTGTAAACTGTAAAGTGCTCAATAAGTGGGAACTGGTGTGATTATGACAGAGAGGGTGTACAGATGGCATTGCAACATTCTCATGTGTGCATGTTCACCGAGACGATGTGCCTGCATCTGTTCTATGTAGGGCTGATATATGTGGCTAAGATATAAGCATTTCAGAAGACGCATGGTATTTGTTGGTGTGCTTTGAATGCAATCCAGCCAACATGTGCTAGGGGAGATGAACGCAGAGCTGTAGAATTAGAGCCACAAAGGACCAGAGAGGGATCCAGACCCTCATTTTAGAGATGGGGAAAGTAAATCTCAGAGAAATTAAGTTGTTTGCCCAAACTTAGAAAAAGTATCCTTCCCTCCCCACACTGACAGGAGTCACAGTTCAAATATACCTCAGGTGTTTACTAGCAACATGAAATTGAGCAAGTCACTCAACTGCTATCTGCCTCAGTTTCCTTATATGTAAAATGAGGATAATAATAGCACCCACCTCCCATGAGGATCATGAAAGCCAAATGAGATACTCTTTGTAAATTGCTTTATAAACCTTTAGGCCAGGGGTAGGGAACCTGTGACCTCAAGGCTACATGTGGCCCTTTAGGTCCTCAAGCATAGCCCTTTGACTGAATCCAAATTTCACAGAACAAATCTCCTTGATAAAAGGATTACTTATATAAAACTTGGACTCAGTCACAAGGCTGGCAGCATCTAGAAGGCCACATGTGGCCACAGGTTCCCCAACCCTGATTTAGGCAATGTAAGTACTATTGTTTGTTATTGTTACTGTGTTATTTTGTTATTATTTGTTATTGTGACCCAATGGGTCACAAAGAGTCAGACACCACTCAAAAGACTGAACAGTAACAATAACAAATAATAGTACTTACATTGCCTAAACCAGGGTTGGGGACAGACAACTGTAAAAGTTGTCCAATCTGTCAATGTTGAGTGACAAATGCAAATAAAAAAAATGCAGGTTGCTCTCTCCGATAGAAGAAAAAGTGAAAAGCCTTCTTTGAAGAAAGCAAGGCAGAGGGCCGCTCAATCTTCATCATTTCTGAATATCTGATTCAATATCTTGTACGTTTGATGAGTTGTGTGGTAGCATGTGATAGTGCCAGAAAGAACCCAGAAAAAAATGCTAGGGATTGTGGTGGTTTGGAGAAGGTAAAACAAAGAGCATAGGGATAGGGACTGGAGCAGTGTTTTTTTTTTTTTTTTGTATGTGTGTGTGTGCATTTTTTATCACTGCTATGTCTCAAAAAAAAAAGACTCTTAGTCAAGGATGGCGTACATCTATTGAATCTAAGGGAAAAAATCTATATAAATAGGGATATATATTCACACATATATGGGTATATATATATATATATATATATATAGTATACAGACAAACACATACACATACACACATATAAATAAAGGAAGGAAAAAATATACATACACACACACACATACACACACACACACACATACACACACACACACACACACACACATATATATTGAAACCCAGACATGAAATTTCATTGATATTTCATTTTTGAAAATAAAAGTGTTAATTAAAAAAAAACACCTTAAAATCTGATCAAGTAGGATTTAACCTGAAAATTATGGAAGGAAGGCAAAGATGTTCAATCAATAAACAATCTACTAATCAATAAAAATTTATTAAGCACCTATGACGTGCTATGCACTGTACTAAGTAACAAGTACCATTCACGTATCTGCCAAACTGGATTCCACAGATGATAAGAGATATGACAGGAAGAGGAGACTGTCAGTGAAGAGGCCCATTATAGTAATTCAAAATGGACAGTCTTGAAAAGCGCACGACAAAACTTCGGGCCTCAGATGTCTATAAACAAACCACCGAGGGAAATAAAAAGTCAGATTGATAGGTTAATGTCAGGAAAAGAATTTGACATGAAACTATCAGTAGGATGTGATTCAATGCTAGAATGTAGTGATATGGTATTCAAAAAAATATTAACTCAAAGGGATGATAGAGTAGCATTGTATAGAAGGATGTCAAATATCTCATATGATGAAATCCATGAACCAGAAGGGGCTGGGGGAACTTGGGTGAGTCTCAATTTATTTATCTGGCATCTTGAAAATCTCTAGAGCACTTAAACCAATTGTTCTTCAGAGAGACAAAGGTGGGGGGAGAGGGAGAGAGAGAGAGGGAGAGAGAGAGTGTGTGTGTGTGTGTGTGTGTGTGTGTGTGTGTGTGTGTGCTCATGTGAGATGGACCCCTTTGGCAGAATTTGGTGAAAACTATGGACTTCTCAGAATTATAATTTTAAGTCCATAAAATAAAATGCTTGAGAATTCAAAAGAAAACAATTATATTTATGTGTATGTACATAGACATACATATATATGTATGTGTATATATGCATATACACACATACAATTATATTTATGTGTGTGTACATAGACATACATATATATGTATGTGTATATATGCATATACACACATATATGTGTATGTGTATATATGTATACATATATGTATGTATGTGTGTACATATATATGTGTGTATATATATACATATATATATCGAGAGAGAGAGAGAGAGAGAGAGAGAAGAGAGAGAGAGAGAGAGTTCATTTGCTGAGTTAAGAATCCCTACTTTAGGGGGCAGCTAGGTGGCACAGTGGATAGAGCGCTGGCCCAGGAGTCAGGAGGACCTGAGTTCAATCTGGCCTCAAACATTTGACACTGTAACTGTAGGCAAGTCACTTAACCCCATTGCCTAGCAAAAAAAAAAATCCCTACTTTAAACTGAAAAGGAGCTGAGAAAGAAACATTCCTTATGTATATCTACACATATGCACATAGTACAGGTGACAAGCAGAATTCCTAACAGAAGGAGGCAAATTTTAATCCATAGACTAAGCCTTCTTATCTCAGCCAGTTTAGAACTGCAGTGCCCACACATGTACTCAGTCCCACTAGTGATTGGCACAAGACCTTTCAGAACTCCTGAATTCAAATGATCTACCAGGCTTAGCCTCCTTGGTAGCAGGGACTACAGGAGAATACCATACATAGAAAATTCATAGCTCTCATTGAGATTTTGCAGGATGTGACCCATGACTGTGTTATGACTGGGTTATACATTATTCAGATAGAAGAGAAAAGGTAGTGGTGGGGTGGAGGAATGGAGATATATAGTAAGAAAATATATCCATTTAAGGAAATCTATCTAGTCACTAGAAGGACAAAACATGGTAGAGAGCATTTGGGTGTAGATTAACAGAAGCAAAAATAGGAGTAATTCCATCCTTGGAGTATGCTACATTCCTTCTGAACAGAAAGAGGAAATAGATGATGAGCTTGCAAAGTCAGTAATAAGTATCATAAGCAGGCTCATTTCAAAGAGTTTGGAGATGATAGGTAGGATCTTCCTCTTTAAAATTCTACAGTGGAGGGACAGCTAGTGGCACAGTGGATAGAGCACTGATTCTGGAGTCAGGAGGACTTGATTTCAAATGCAGCCTCAGGTACTTACTAGCTGTGTGACCCTGTGCAAATCACTTAACTCTGATTGCCTTCCATGCCCCCCCAAAAAAAAAGTGGAATCTGGCCTGGAGGGGATTGGAAGCTCTTGAGACATGAAATTCTATGATGGTCAAGAATTGGAAATTGAGGGGATGTCCATCAATTGTGAAATGGCTGAACAAGTTGTGGTATATGAATGTAATGGAATACTAATTGTGCTATAAGAAATGATGAGCAGGAGGACTTCAGAAAAACCTGGAAAGGCTTGCATGGACTGATGCTGAGTGAAGTAAGCAGAAGCAGGAGAACTTTGTACACAGTGACAGCCATGTTGTAAAATGACTAATATTGACAGACTTAGCCCTTCTCAGCAATGCAAGGATCTAAGAAATCTCCAAAGGTCTCATGATGGAAAATGCTATTCACATCCAAAGAAAGAACTATGGAGTCTGAATGCAGATTGAAGCATACTATTTGATCTCTTTTTTTCTTTTGATGTTTTGTTTCTTCTTTTTTGTGGTTCCTCCCATTGGTTCCAATACTTCTTTACAACACGACTAATGTGAAAATATGTTTAATATGAATGTATATGTAGAGCCTATATCAGCTTGCATGCTCTCTTGGGGAGGGAAGGGAAGAAAACTGAAAACTCAAAAGTTTATGGAAGTGAATGTTGAAAACTAAAAATAAATTAATTAATTAAAAATTAAAAAAAGAAATGAAATTATAAAGAAGAAGTTCTGATGAAGAAAATGGGAAGCTGTCTAGAGATATATATTTGAATTCATAGGAGACTCATTGACATATACCTTGAGATGACATCTACAGAAGATAGAAACAAGGAGCAGTAATGGAAGGTAACAATAACTAGATTTTGTATGGCTATTTAAGTTTTGCAAAGCACCATGCATGTTATCTCATTTGATGAGTACAAATGTGTAGCTCAGTCTTGTAATATAGTGTAAGTCATTCTAAAATTTGAAATCAACTGATACTTATAAAGAAAACTAATGAGAATCAGCAAAAGAGATGGTTGATTTTAGTTTGTTTTTTTAAGCTTTATGGCATAGTGGAGAGAGTGCTGACCTAGAAGCCAGGAGTATTTGGATTCACGTCCTGCTCCTGACACATACTGATAATGTGTTAATTACTTCCCATAATCCTTTAATAACTATATGCTGACATGGGCTTGACAAATGACTTCTTGTGATTTTCCCCTTAGATTTCGCCGTCACCAATCAATCTTGTGCTCTTCTTTAACGTATTCGTTGGAATAGTCATGGGGGAGACATGGGCTATACTGCTTTTTCCTACCTCCCATCTTTGTGGGTCTCCCAGTCTTTAGACTAGGAAAAGCGGAATATCAGAGAGAGGAGGTTACTAAGATGGGGTAGAGGAGATAACGATAACAGATGATGAAGAGGGCTGGATTACTCCATTCTTTTTTTTTTTTGCCTAAGATGATATCTCCACTGTAAAAGACACGACAAGAACCATAACAAAAAGGCTAGTCAGGCTCTCAAATCTGGGGCAAGTGTGGATGCAGTAAGGTACAAACACTTCCTCTGATATTTCAGCGTTCTCTCTGAATATCAGCTTCTGTATCTGTAAAATTGGAATAATGGCGCCTAAATCACATATCTGATAGCCTAAAATGTGCATCAGGCAAAAAACAAAACAAAACAAAAAATAAAAACCCCATAATAAATTCTTTGTAGATCTTAAAGCAGCATGCAAATTACTATTTATTTTATTAAAAATGATAAGAACAGAGCATGGTAACTGTTATGTGGTTAGTAAGAACTGGGCGTCCATAGCCAGGGTGGAGAGAAGACATTCTTCATGGCTGCAGCTAACAAACAAAGTACTTTAAATGCTTCCAGCATTGCCATGGGTTGTTGGGCATAAGCATGCTAGCAGCAGCTGGGAATGAGATCATGCTTTTTGAGCTCAGGTGTCATGAGGGACACACATTAGAAGCCCTGTCTGTGTAAGGCCAGTAAGGTTAGATGTGACCAAGATTTACAATGAGTCGTTATGACAACCCAAGAGCGGTGAGATCAGGATTTCTGTGTTTCTGCTGTGTAGTACAGAGGTGTTGAGGGACTGCAGTGAATGAAGGGCTTTGGGTTCCTTCCAGATTGGAAATGCTCAGACATGCACAGAGCTATAGACAGTGTTTGCTTCTGCTAAGAATTCTTTCTTTCAAAAACACAATGGATATAATTCTTACACATGAAAACCAAGGGCTGGTGATGCAGGGCACATCGCAGCTTTTAAAACTAGACCTACGGGGGAGATTTTAATCACTGTCCAGAGTACTATCTCCATCCGTAGTGTTATTGATGGGAGACAGATGGTACCATAGTGGATAGAATGCTGGACTTAAATAAAGGAAGATCTGAATTCAAATCCCTCCTCAACCCACTTACTAGCTGTGTGACCTTGGGCAAGTCATTTCAGCTGTTTGCTTCAGTTTCCTCATCTGTAATATGGCTGATAATAATGGTACCTACCTTGCAGGGCTATTGTGAAGCTTGCATGAGATAACATTAAGTTATGTCATGTAAAGTGAGTAAAGCACTTTGAAAATGTCAAAGTTTTATATATATGTATGTATGTATGTATATATGTATATATATGTATATATTTGCATGCTGCATAGTATCTTCTAAAGAAAATGACAGCATTCTAAATTTCATATCCATATTTTTTAATTCTTTTAAAGATTTGTGATTAATGTAGGTTCTCCTTTGATACATGGGCACTCACTCAATTGCTGTAGTCAACCAGTCAATTAACTACAGTTATCCCTTCCACATCATGACTTTCCTCACCACGATTTCAATTTAACGTGGGTCAACATGAGAACTTAAATGGGAATTTTGGGGAGTTTTGTGGAAGCCGCAGATGGCACATGAAAGCCAGCAGACTATACAGAGCTTATGACCAAATACTCAACCCAAATTTTATAATGAGGTACTATAAACACCCCATAAAAGAAAAAGAAAAATTCAGTCTTCTTTTCTGGCACGAAGGGAGGGCCAAAATTTTTTACATGGAATTTCAAAATTGCAACAGCACTGTGCCTGTAACCCTGCCAATGTGGAAAGGATAACTGTACTTTAGTTAGTTCCTAGTATGGGACCCTGGGCAAGTCACTTCACCCTGTTTGCCTCAGTTTCCTCATCTGTAAAATGAGCTGGAGAAGAAAATGGCGAACCACTCCAGCATCTTTGTCGAGAGAACCCCAAATTGGGTCATGAAGAGTCAGACGTAACTGAATAACATCAACAAAAGGTGTCAGGTAGTCTTCTAGGCTCTGGGTATACAGATAAAAACAATTGAGAAACCCTTTGCCCTCATGGATCTTCTGGTCTACCAAGATACTGAGATTGTATCTTCATGTTGCTTAAGCATCCAGTTTTAAAACAGAACAATCCAATCTATGCACCAATATTTTGTGTACTTGGCACTGAACAATGAGTTTGTCTAATGTTTTTCATGGAGCAGGCTGGTTGTTTTGACTTTCTATGGACACAGTTTCCATTTTCATTGTTTTTGTTCTTGTTCATAAACTGGGAGAAAAAATACAAGAGAAGGAATGTGGATATTATATGAAGAAAAAGAAAGGCAATCTTTGGAAGATGCTTTTACAACCATTTTTTGCTAATGCACAAATTTTTCACTTGCCTTATCCATGAGAGCTAATAATGGCAACAGCAACATAATTTTTAGAGCATGTGAGAAACATGTCAAAAATCTCTAGAAATACTTTTGGAATAAGCAGACTTCACATCACTAAGCAATAGAAAAGGCTGAAAGTAAATTTGTGCCATTGGAATTTTCAAATGAATCTAAAAATGATTTAGCTACAAATAAAGCTAGGGAAAGGGCTAATATCTAAGAAGGAAATCAAAAGGACTTCCATGGGCATTATTCACATGATCTCAGCCAACATATTTATAAAGATATATTGAGCCAATGGCTGAGTCATGTGGATTTTTCATGGAATTGGAAGAGTTTATAATAGCAATTCACCAAGGCTTTTCTACCAGTAATCACGGAAAGATTGTTTTTTAAGGATTTGAGACTAATAATCAATGTAGATAATGCAAGGAAATGGTCGAAACTGCACCAAATCACTGCAGGATGCAGTAATTTCACACCCTACTGAGTGTCTAGGAAGACTGAAGACTTATACGTCAGAAACTCTCAATCTTTCACGGACCAACCAATGAAAAATCCCAATACTACAAATGCAAACCCTAAATGTCCTGGACAGTTCAATCGAGGCACTTCTTTGGAACCAGGACGTTATTACAGACTGAACTGTTACCCACCATCACTTGCACATAATACCAATTCATAAAAACTCAAGGACAATATTTTTTCACATGTGTAGCCCTATCTCCAAGCAACACGGAACAAAAAGCTTTCAAAATATACAGACCTAGCAAAAAAGATCAAAATTACATGGAAGTGAGATGAAATATTCATCATCTTTGTCCTTTCTGTTAATTGAGTTGTAACAAGAATGCTTTCAGTGAGATTACAGAGTGTAAGCATCTATATCAAGACTGTCATTCAATTGCAAAAAACAGTTACTTTATCACAATAGTCCATAGAATATTAAATATACTAGAATAATAACAGAATAGGAGAGAATCATAGCAGAATAGAGCTTTGTTCCAGGAGCCTTTCATTCTCAACTCCATTGAAAAAGATGATAGTGATGATGACGGTAATCCATACCATAGTAGGTGGTCCCCATGAGTTTTTGTGGCCAAGATTAAATTATCTGGTAGTGATGAACTTCTTTAAACTCAAACTGTTCCTTGAATTAAAGAGACACAGCTTGTGACCAGACCTATAGTGGAAATATTTCTAGCTTTGTTAGATGTGTTAACATACATGTGCTTTGTTGGTATGGTGTTGGAACACGAAGGGTCACCTCCATACCAAAATGAGATGTTGTAGAAGTACATTTGTAGAGGATTAATACACAGACATGCATACATACACATATACGAACACATGTTCACATACATGAGTGCATGCACATACATACACAAGCACAGTTCTAGCCTTCAAATTGACACTTGAGTGACTGGTGAATGTAATATTCCTACTCTCCTACTAAATGATACTGGGCCACTGAGAGTGAAGACAGCCCAGTTAACTGGGAAGCTACTTAACGATGGAATTATCTAAAAATGCTTAAGCTATTGCATGAGATAAAAAGTTTATGAGAACAATAAGTAAATAAGAATAAAAACAAAAAGGAAAATGAAAGAGATAAAGGAAGGAAGGAAGGAAGGAAGGAAGGAAGGAAGGAAGGAAGGAAGGAAGGAAGGAAGGAAGGAAGGAAGGAAGGAAGGAAAGAAGGAAAAAAGAGAAAGAAGAAAAAAGGAAGCAAGAAATTTGTGGGAGGAATCAAACAGATGACCAGAGGGGGATTGCAGGGATCTCTTTGCTGGTGCTGAGGCAAGATTCTCTTGCTTTGCTCTTGCTTGGATCTGGGTTGAGGTCCTGGGTGGTAGTCCAGAGGTGAGAAGGAGTGCTGGCATGGCAAAGCTTGTGGTAGTGGTAGAGAGGGAATCCTCGCAGTTCTAAGGCAGAAAAGAGTGCTTGTGGTCACTTATGGATCAGAGCACAGGCCAGGAGAGGAATAAACCTCTCCTTTTATCATACTACCTTGAAAAAATTGAAAATTTACAGATCTCTAGAAGTATCTCTGAAAACAGCTGCATAAAACCCCGGAAGCTTGGGACAGTCAGTACACCTCCACACTGGAAGCACAGCCCTACCTTAACAAGGAGTTAAAAAATCAAATAATTGGCTGAGAACATGAGCAAACAGTGGAAAAGAACTCAGACTATAGAATCTTACTTTGGCGATGAGGAAGATCAAACATACACTCAGAAGAATACAACAAAGTCAAAGCTCCTACATACAAAACCTCCAGAAAAAATATGAATTGGTCTCAGGCCATGGAAGAGCTCAAAAAGGAATTTGGAAAGCAAGTTAAAAAAGTATAGAAAAAATTGGGAAGAGATATGAGAGTGATGCAAGAAAATCATGAAAAATGAGGCAACAGCTTGCTAAAGGAGACCAAAAAAAAATACTGAAGAAAATAACAGCTTACAAAATAGACTCACCCAAATGGCAAAAGAAGTCCAAAAAGCCAGTGAGAAGAATTCCTTAAAAAGCAGAATTGGCCAAATGAAAAAGGCAGTCCAAAATCTCATTGAGGAAAAGAATTCCTTAAAAATTAGAATGAAGCAAATGGAAGCTAATGACTCTAAGTAATCAAGAAATTAAAAAACAAAACAAAAAGAATGAAAAATAAGAGACAATATGAAATATCTCACTGGATAAACAACTGACCTGGAAAATAGATCCAGGAGAGATGATTTAAAAAATATTGGACTACCTGAAAACCCTGATCAAAAAAAGAGCCTATACATCATCTATCAATAAATTATCAAGGAAAACTTCCCTGATATTCTAGAACTAGAAGGTAAAATAGAAATTGAAAGAATCCACCAATAACCTCCTAAAAGAGATCCCCAAAGGAAAACTCCTAGGAATGCTATAACCAAGTTCCAGAGTTCCTAGGTCAGGGAGAAAATATTGCAAGCAGTCAGAAAGAAACAATTCAAGTATTATGGAAACAAAATCAGGATCACACAAGATTTACAGCTTCTACATTAAGGGATGAGAGGGCTTGGAATATGACATTCCAGAGGTCAAAGGAGCTAGGATTAAAACCAAGAATCACTTACCTAAAAAAACCAAATATAATCCTTCAGGGGAAAAATGGAAATTCAATAAAATAGAGGACTTTCAAGCATTCTTGATGAAAAGACCAGAGCTGAACAGAAAATTTGACTTTCATATACAAGACTTAAGAGAAGCATGAAAAGGTAAACAGGAAAGAGAAATCATGAGGAAATTATTAAAGTTGAACTATTTATATTCCTATGTGGAAAGATCATATTTGTAACTCATGAGACCTTTCTCTGTATTAGGGTAGTTGGAGGGAAAATAGATATGTATATGCTCACACAGAAACAGATATTACAAGGTGAATTGAATATGAAGGGATGATATCTGCAAAATAGAATTAAGGGGTGAAAGAGGATTATACTGGAAGAAAGAGAAAGGGAGAGGTAGAATGGGGTAAATTATCTCACATAAAAGAGGCAAGAAAAAGTTTTATAGTAGAGGGGAAGGGGGGAGATAAGAGGGAATGAGTGAATCTTACTCTCATCAGATTTGGCTTAAGGAGGAAATAATACATACACTCACTTTGGTATGGAAATCTACCTTACCCTACAGGAAAATAGGTGGAAAGGGGATAAGAGAGGGGAACATGATAGCAGGAAGGGTAGATTGTGAGAGAAGGGTAATCAGAAGCAAGGGTCAAAGAAGAGAATAGAAAAAATGGGAGTGGGGCAGGATAGGTTGGAGGAAAATATTGTTAGTCTTTCACAACATGACTACTATGGAAGTGTTTTGCATGACTACACATGTACAACCTATATTGAATTGCTTGCCTTTTCAACGAGGGTGGGGAGGGAGGAAGAGAGGAAGAGAGGGAATTTGGAACACAAAGTTTTAAAGACAAATGTTAAAAATTGTTCTTACATGCAACTGGGAAATAAGATATACAAGCAAAGGGGTATAGAAATCTATCCTGCCCTACAGGAAAATAGAAGGGAAAGGGGATAAGAGAAGTGGCAGTAATTGAAAGACAGACAAATTGGAGGAAAGGGTATTCAGAATGCATACCACCTTGGGGTGAGGGCAGGGGAGAGGTGGAGAGAAGAATTGGAACTCAAAATCTTGTGGAAGTGAATACTGAAAACTAAAAATAAATTTAAAAAAAGAAAGCAAGAAATTAAAGAAAGGAAGAGAATGAAGGGCAGAAAAAAAGGAAGAAAAAAGGAAGAAAATAAAGAGAAAGCAAGAAATGAAAGGAAAGAAGAAAGCAACAATGAACAAACATGAACTTTGAATTAAACAGTTTTTCATTTGAGTTATCAGTGCAAACTATGAGAGGCATCCTGCTCGTTTATGTCTCCCTAGCACCAGAGTCAAAGTTCTTTTCCAACCCCTACTAATAAACAATTCATTTTATGGCCTCAGTTAAGTACAGCTGTACATCAAAAACCAATACAAGCACTGAAAAAGAGTTAGTGTTTTGTACACCTTAGGAAATTTTAAAGAATTTTTATTTAGTTATTTATTGCAAAAATGCTGCACACAATTAAATATATTTAAGAAAGATCTAGGGAAAGACTCAATTCTCAATTATTGTGACTCAAGAACAGCTGCCTATTTTACTCATCTGAATACAAAAACAGTGTAAACATTACTGAGTAGAGGGGAAAATGGAAGGAAAATTCTCTTTCTGTGATACAAAGGGCAGTTTTGGAGAGGGGTAGCAATCTCACTGCATCAATTGTTTGGCCTAGACTTTTTGGTACGGGCCATATTACAAAATTCTCCATGCTTCAGCAGTATCTGGGCCTTGTCATTCCAGTGAATGTTCCAGCTGCCTTAGATAGGCGTTTATTTTGATTTTCTAGCAGCCTTCTTATTTAGATCACCTACTTTAGGAATAACTAATGCTCACTTTTACCATCAGAACTCTCATTTCCATCCCGTCTGGACGCAGCTCATTCTATTTCTGTTTGTCTTGTATTAGAGCAGCAAATAAATCAATTAAGCAAGTGGGACACACTGAAAAACAGTATGTCCATTCTCTGGATTTTGCCACCAAGCCTCACTTACTTTCTCCTTCCTTCCCTTTTGCCTCGTTGAGGAATTCTTCCCGGAACTTCTATTTTGACAAAGAGGCCAGACCAATCATCCTCCATCCTCCAGACTTTGACATCATGTCACCTCAATGGGTACCACCTTCTTCCCTGTCAGCTTCTTTTTCTGTGTTGTCTTCTTCCATAAGAAGGTAAGCTTCTTGTAGACAGGGACCATCTGTTGCTTGTTTCTTTGCTTGTTTGTTTGTTTTTTGACTTGTATTTGCATCCAGTACACCTTTACAATTGCTCAAATGCAATAGATACATAAATGCTAATTCATTGACTGCTTACTGATTTTTTTTTTTTGATACAGAGTATTTGGATTTCAGTCTTGCCTTTACCTTATTCTGTCCAGTGTGACCTTTGGCAATCCATTTAACATTTTTAGGTCTCAATTTCCTCATCCCTAAAATGAGAAGGTTTGGACATTTTTGTTGTTCAGTCATTTCAGTCACATCTGATTCTTTCTTTTCTTGTTTTGTTTGTTTGTTTTGGCAAATATACTGTAGTGGTTTGCCATTTCCTTCCCCAGCAAATTAAATCAAACAGAAGTTAAGTGACTTGCCCAGGGTCACACAGCTAGTGTCCAAGGCTGGATTTGAAATCATGTCTTCTTGACCCTGGGCCCAGTGCTCTATCCATTGAGCCAGCAAGCTGACTCCTAGACAAGCAGGGTTAAGTGACATGCCCAAGGTCACACAGCTAGTAAGTGTCTGAGGCTGGATTTGAACTCAGGTCTTCCTGACTCCATTTCCAGCACTGTATCCACTGAGCAATCTAGCTGACCCCATATATATTACATACATTCCATATGCATATTTTGAACATGTGTGCACAAATAAGCATGCATACATGCGTGTATGTACACATATATGCATTATATGCATAGATGAAGCATAGATTCATATTGGATCTGACCAAAGAGGGAATTTGTCTTACATGATAACACATATATTTGTAGTAAGGTGTTTACTTTTCTTCTTTTCTCAATTAAGAGAAAGGAGAGAAGGTACGAGGGAAAGAATGTAAAAATCTGAAAATCAAAAATTTTTAATTAGAAAATTTTTAAAAATCATCAAGGGAAAAATCAACATAAAATGAGGGGATTCCCATTAAGTGACAAGATAAAACTTAAACAAAGGGACAGCCAATGTGTTGCCCTGGTATGCACACCATTTTAACCATCTCAGAGGAAGGTTGCAGGCAGTAGGTCCTCTGTGGAGGATTTGTGGAAGAGCTGGAGCAAGGACCATGTCAGATGAGAAGGCATATCGGTTTCCATGAAAGGAGGCAGGACCTGCATTGGGGAGATCATGTATCCTTTGTATTAACAAAGTATGTCCAGATCACTTAGCAGGATAAAGAGGGAGCTCAAAAGAGAAATTAGAAATGATTCCTGTCCTCATGGAACTTCTAGTCTAGAAAGCAATATTGCAGGGCAGCTAGGTGGCACAGTAGATAGAGCACCAGACATGGAGTCAGGAAGACTTGAGTTCAAATCCGACCTCAGGCACTTGATGCTTCCTAGCTATGTGACCCTGGACAAGTCACCTACCACCAATTGCCTCACCAAAAAAAAAAAAAAAGTAATGTTGCAACACATGGACCATGAGTAATAGTGGGAATGGAACTTGATGACTATGCATGAGAAATAGAAAACAGCAGTCTAGTCTCCTTTACAATCAATGCTAGGTGGCACGTAGAGGCTGGGCCTGGAGTCAGGAGGACCTGAATTCAAATCCAAATTTGACTACTTGTGTGATTCTAGGCAAGTCTCTTAACCTCTGTTCGTCTCAGTTTGCTCAGCTGTAAAATGGAGATAACACTACCTCCTGCCTCCTAAGGCTGTTGTGATGATAAATTGAGATAATATTTGTAAAGCTCTTTGCAGACCTTAAAGTGGCATATAAATGTTAGCTATGATGTTGATGATAATGATCCTACTTTATTATAAGTCTTAGAAAAAATGAGGCATCCAGTCAAGCATTACCTCCATGAATGAGGCAATATGGTGTAGTAGAAAAAATATAAATTCTGAAGTCAAAAGACACAGGTCAAATCCTACCTAAGATACTTATTATGCAACCTTGGGAAACCTCTGTAGGGCTCAGTTTTTTCATGTGTAAAATGAGCTGGTTGAATTAGATGGCATCTGAGGTCCTTTGTAATGGAGGTATGATTCTGTGACACTTCTCCTTCCCTCCTCAATTCCAATGAACTTTCTCTCCATTCCGATTTATTTCAATTGTTGAAATCTACCTATCCCCCCTCCCAACTCCCCACTGCCTTCCTAGCTATGGTGAAATCCCCTACCCCCCAAATTCCTCATAGTGAATAATGTCTTTGTTACCTTCTTTAGAAGAGGGCATCCTCTCCCTTTCCCAAACTCCTAGCTGTTGATGGTCCAACTTCCCAATCCCAGACTCATTATTTCTACCATCTAGTTTCTCAGCCCTTGTAGCCCAGCCACAGAATATCACTCTGTACATAGCCTTTTAGCTGGGGGTGGATTTAGAGGTCATTGAGCTCTGCTCCCACATATTGCAGATGAAGAAGCTGATCCCCAGAAAGCCTAAATGAGTATCAATAGTCACCTATAATAAGCAGTGGTACTGATTTGTAGACCCAACTCCTTTTTATTCCATACCTATTACTCTTAAAACAGAATGGAAAACTATTCACATTTGGTCTATTGCTTATTTATGCTTCCCCATGACAATCTGGTTCTCCCTTCTACTTTCATTTATTTTTCCATCATGAACACCCTTCCCATATTGGTCATTCTAGACCTTTCTTTCCCTAAAACCTTTCCTCCTTCCTGTCATGCCCTCATTCTCATCACTTCTCAATTGATGATGTTGCAGCCTGCAATAACACTTATAGTAATAATTAAATCTAGGAGCAATACAACGGCCCCTCTGGTCCATGTAGCTTCTCCTCCCTACTGGAGCAGCTAGGTGGTGGGATAGATGGCTGCATACAAGGTCAGGAAGACCTCAGTTCAAATCTCAGCCTTATATCTGTATGACTTAACCTTTATCAGCCTCAGTTTCCTCAATTGCAAAATGGAAACAATAATAGAATAATATGGATGCTGATGATGATGATGATAACGATGATGATGATCATGATGATGATGAAGCTGTTCTGAGGGTCAAGTGAGATAATGTTTGTACCTGGCACATAGTGGATAATTAATGTCTGTTCCCTTTCCTGGCTGCTTTAGAAGTTTATGGAGCACAATCACACTGAGCCCCCAGTTAGAAAAATTCCTAACATTTAGACAATGTTAGTTTTGACTCTCTGCCTTCATTTACATTTACTTTTATCTCTAGCTAACCCCTGGCCTCTTTGTGCTTGAGACAACATTCAAGTTACAGGAAACTATTTGTGTGGAGAAGAAGCAGAATATACTAGAATGTCTGTTAAGGCATCTGGGAGGGAAAATGGAGAAATAGCTGTTCTCCTCAAGCCCTCATATTCCCTTGGAATTTCCTTTGTTTCTTAGGGAAATGAGTACCAGTGGTGTCTTCAGCCAGAGTTTTCTGCTCAGAGGGGCCAATAGGGCCAATGGCCCTCCTAGATCTTTCCTTTCTCCACATACCACAGTTCTTTCTCCTCGTCTGTTCACCGATTGCCCCAGGGCCACAAATTCTTTGCAGCTCAGCTCTTACTGTCTCCACTCCTTCCACTAACAGGCCTTCAACATTCCTACCCTCAAAGAACTTCCCTTTTACTGAGGAAGCAAATGTACATATGTGAATACACGCACACACACACACACACACACACACACACACACACACACATACACACACAATATCGCCAAATTAAATAACAACATGTATTCCTAAACTCTTGTATGTTTGCATATGGTCCATAGACACATACATATGTTTTTTCAATGCAATTGGCCCCATTCAATCTGGGTCAACATTCCTGTTGCAAAACAGCCATTATGGTTTCTAGTCAACAGAGAATGGAGGATGAAAGAGGACTTGGTGCAAATGAGTGGATTTGTGTGGTGTGCCCAAGTGCATGCTGGGTGAGCTTTTGGCTCTGGGGTATGTTGGAAATGAAGCCAGGGGATTTTGACAAGCATTATTTTTAAAAAGTTTCTTTTAAAGAGGAAAGCTGTATTTTATTTTTAACATCTTTCAGTTAATAATATTTTTTTTCTATTTGTGGATTAAAGACTTTATATTATTTCCCCTGATTTTTAATATTTTATATTTTTGCATTTAAAAAGGAGCATATCTTTTTTTTTCCAACAATTTAAGTAGGAAGCACAGACTTGGGGCATGAATATCAGAATTTGATTGATTTTCTAATGACATTTATTGTTTTTTCCCACAATTCTTCTCTTTAATATTTAGGGACCTTGTACTCTTTCTCCATTTAAGGTGAGGTTTTTGTTTAATAAGCACAGAAAAATGCTTTATTTATTGGTGACTACAAGTGGTGACCTCTTTGGGAATCATGCCCCAAACACATGATTATATTTATATGAAGTAGCACACATGATTTTGACATCTGTGTATCCCCAGTAAGGAAGCAGATCAAAAATGCACTCACAATTAGTCTTGATAATGACCTTGAGCCTGGATTTTGTTGCAGGTGCTGGCAGAGCACAGTCAGAGTTGAAGCCAAAAAAAGGAAAGAAAAAATAAGAAAGACAACACCTACATTCTGATTGCTGAAGCTGCAAAGCTAAAAATCACTTTGCAATGGAGGTTCATTCCAATAGTTTGATTTTATTCCCGTCCTGTTGACTGAGGTGAAATGTCAGCCCTGCAGCTACCTTTCATCAACATGCTTAGAAAAAATCCCCGGGCCAGGTAAGTGGCACAGTGGATAGAGCAGGGGCCCTGAAGTCAGGAGGACTTGAGTTCAAATGTGGCCTTAGGCCAAACACTTGACCCTTACTAGCTGTGTGACCCTGGGCAAGTCACTCAACCCCAATTGCCTAAAAAAAACCAAACTCCCCAAACTATTGAAATACTTTGAGGAAGCCTCAACACCAGTCACTTCATGTCTCTCACCTATTTGCCAGCTCACATCATGTAAAGGAGAAATTAGGTGACTTGGAACAAAGCCCCAATGCAATTACCTCGTCATGGATTGGAATGTTCATTTGCAGAAATGGCCTCAGTCTATGGAAGGAAATACTTAGTCAAATCCTCTCTATATTTGCCTTATTTCTATCTTGCAAGGAAATAACAGCCTTGGGTTTTAATTACCAGCATCTTATACTTCCCTTTTTCTACTATGGCAAGATGTAGGGACTGACCTATATTCAGGTATAATAGAGCAGAAAGAGCATCGCATTTGGAAAGAGAGGTCTTGAGAGGTCAGATTCTGGTTCTACACTTAGCCCTTCCACACAGCAACTTTCCACATCACAATTTCCATATGTCACGTATGGGTCAGCATAAGAAATTAAATGGGAATTTGGGGGGGAAGCCACAGATGACACAGAAAAAGCTTAGAAACTCACAAATACATAAAACAAATGCATGGTATTGCATAATATCAACATAGTTTATCTGTTAATACCATAATAATTCAGACTTCTCTGCTATGAAGGGAGAGCCAAAAATTTTGCACAGATTCTCCACATTGCAGGGATGCTGAGCCTCTAATTTCTATGATCCGGAGGGAATAAATATATTTTTTACTATTGAGGTGGCCCTGGGCACAATAGATAATCTTTCTGAGCCTCATCTTCCTTCTTTGTAAAATAAACATGATGATCTAGATGGTTCATTGTAGCCTTCAGTCCATGGTCTATGATCTCTGTCTTTTCATCTTTATTTCTTCCTTAAGAGCAAGCTTCGCCCTTGGGCAGCTAGGTGGCACAGTGGATAGAGGGCTGGGTCTGGAGTTAGGATGATGTGAATTCAAATGTGGCCTCAGATACTTACTAGCTATGTGACTCTGGGTAAGTCACATCATCCTGTTTGCCTCAGTTTCCTCATCTGTAAAATGAGCTGGAGAAGGAAATGGCAAACTGCTCCAGTATCTGTCAAGAAAACCCCAAATGAAGTCATGGAGAGTCAGATATGACTGCAAAACGCCTAAACAACAAGGAAGCTTCTCCATCAAAACCTTGAATTTTTAAGGATCAGAAAGGCTATGTAGCAGGTTATATAGTGAAACAATAGAGAATACATCTATTTTTCTTTCACATGAAAGTTTAGCCATGAATATTACTCATTCACAAATAATTCATGATAATTCTTTTGGTTAAAGTATTTCCTTTCCTATTTCTCCTTGGATTTGAGGGGACATATAGAGTACAGACAGCTGCCCTTGGATTCAGGAAGACTAGAGTTCAAGATCTACTTCTGAAACTTTCTACTTGTGTGACCTTGGACAAGTCACAATTTCCCTGGGCTTCAGGTTTCTCATCTGTAAAGGAGGGGCATGGCTAGCTGTCCCTCAGGTTGCTTCCATTCTAGACCTATAATCCTTTGACTCAGACAAGTCATTGAACTTCCTTGGTCCTCAGTTTACTCATTTGTAAAGTAAGGAAGTTAGACTAGGTGACCTCTGAGGTCCCTTCCAGCACTACACCTATGACCTTCTGACATACCCTCTTAGGACCCTAAGCAATTCTGGCAAGTTGTAAAGCTTTAGGGAAGCAAATTTTATCTGTCAGATCTATGAATAAAAGGAGAATTTATACTAAACAAGAGATAGAGAGGATCACAGGAAATAAAAAAGAGAGCAATTTGGATCTATGCCCAAAGAAATAAGAAACTGTTAATACCCTTTGACCCAATAATATCACTACATATAGTGAAACTAAATACCAACTAATAAATATAGATAAGAAATCTATACCCCAAAGAAGTCAAAGGAAAGATGACTTCTATGTACAAAAATATTTATAGCAGCTCTTTTTGTGCTGGTGAAGAATTGGAAATTAAAGGGATACCTATCAATTGGGCAATGTCTGAACAAGTTGTGGCTTATGATTCTGATGGAATACTATTGTGCTGTAAGGAATGATGAGTAAAATAGTGTCAGAAAAACCTCTAAAGACATGATCTGATGCAGAGTAAGGTAAACAGAACCAGGAGAGCATTGTACGCTGTAACAACAGGGTTATACAATGATCAACTATGAGTGGATTGGCTATTATGATCAAATCAATGATCCAAGACAATTCTGAAGGACCTATGATAAAAAAAAAAAATCTCACCGCTTTCAGAAAGAGAACTGATGAAGGCTGAGTGAAGAATGAAGATTTTTAACTTTTTTTTTCTTTTTCTTTTTGCAACATGGCTAATATGAAACTGTGTTTCACATGATTTCACATGTATAATTGATATCACAATTCTTGCCTTCTCAATGGATGAGGATGGGACAAGAGGGAAGGAGAGAATTCAGAACTCAAAATTAAAAAAAAAAGGTAAAATAAATAAATAATAATTAAAATAATATAAAAGCAGGAAGTTATAAAGCTTCAGAATTTGTGTAGCTCTGCACTGAACATTCAGGTTTCCTTACTGAAGTGCTACATCATTGAAATCACAAATCTAGACCAAAAGAAAAACACAAATTCTTTGCTATGATGAATAGGACAGGAACTAGAGCAGTGATTTCATTGAGTTGTCAAACATACCATCTGCAACACTTCAGAGTTTGGCTCAAACTAGATTAAAAGGTAATTGGGAAATATTTAACAAAATAAATTTAAAAAATACAATAAAAAGATAATTTTACATCTTAAAACTAAGTCAATCTGTGCCTGTAGTCAACAACTCTGAGGTACCACCTCACATCCATCAGATTGGCTAATACGAAAGAAAAGGAAAATGACAAATGCTGGAGGGAATGTGGAAAAATTGGGATGGCTAACGCACTGTTGGTAGAGTTGTGAACTGATCCAACCATTCCGGAGAGCAATTTGGAACTATGCCCAACTACGAAGCTGTGAACATCCTTTGACCCAGCAATACCACTACTAAATCTATATCCCAAACAAATCAAAGGAAAAAGAAAAAGGATTTATGTGTACAAAAATATTTATAGTAGCTCCTTATGTTTGGATTAGTGGGACCCTGTTTCTTTTTGAATTTGACGCCACTGGGGTAGGGAAGTCCCTGTGACCACATACAAATCATTTCATTAGGATAAAGAACTGCTACTACTATTGTAATCTGGAACCTTCTCTCCAACTTAAAGCCTAGAGTGATGTTCATAACCTGTGTGTGTGTGTGTGTGTGTGTGTGTGTGTGTGTGTGTGTGAGAGAGAGAGAGAGAGACAGACAGAGAGAGAGAGAGACAGAGAGACAGAGAGAGAGAGAGAGAGAGAGAGAAAGAGAGAGAGAGAGAGAGAGAGAGAGAGAGAGAGAGAGAGAGAGAGAGAGAGAGAGAGAGAGATGGCCCTTTCTGGCAGTCTGATGCAGCCTTTGGACACCTCAAAATAAAGTTCTTAAACACATAAAACACATAGGATTCTAAATTAAGTCAATTATATTGGGAATTCTCAAAATATTAAAAAAAAACCTTAAGAACCCTTCCTGTTACATTCATGCCTAGAGCCCTTGGAATTTAAGTGACTTGCTGAGGTTCACCAAGTCAGCATGTGTTACTTGGGGTGGGCCTGGAGGCCAGGTCTGGCTCCCTTCCAAGTCTAGCTCTCTATCCTCTATCCTGTCTCCCATAATTCTCTTCTTACACTCCAATAACAAAGGCACAGCTAACATTTGTTCAGGTGCATTTTGAGGCTTTAGATCAAATGAGATGAAATATGTAAAGCACTTGAGTAATTCTCAAAGTGCTATATCCATGTTAGTTTTATTATACTATACACATGTTAGTTTTATTAAAATGTTGTTTTTTTAAGATTGAGTGTTGCCATAAATTATTGATCTAACTCATATGATCTTCATAACTCTAGATCTAGAAAGAATCCCAGAGGCCAATAAATCTGAGCCCTTATTTTACAGATGTGGAAACTGAGGGTCAAGGAATGTAAATTATTGAAGGTCACATAGGTAGCAGTTAGAAGAAGTAGGTTTTAAACCCAGATCCTCTGACTCAAGGGCCAGTGCCTTTCCTACCAGACCACACTGCCTCCCTTAGTTCATAGTTCTGAAAGCATCATTTCCCAGGCAAACATATGCCTACTCTATGTGCAGCATTCATCAGTAGGTGTTGAAGGATTTTCCTTAGAAACCAGTCCAAGGTGACTGTTGCCACCATTTTATGGAGACACTGAGTATCTCTCAGAAGATTAGTAAAGCATTTATTTTTGAAGGCATTTCAAAGGTTTCCTGTATTCTAGGTTTATCTTATTAAGTTGGAGGACTTCAAAGAAGACAGAGGAATGTGTTGTGTATTGCCATGGATTGGGAGGCTGGAATCCTGCCCCATTGCTGAGTTTTGGTATTTAGTTTATAAAATATATGAGACAAATGGCTTCATTCCTTTTATATTTTTTTCTTTTCAAGAAACAAAAACAAGCCACAAAAGTATAATAATGCCTGCAGTATACAGAGATTCATTATTTCATTCATTTGTTTGTCTATTTAATAGATACTGGTTAATATCTCCACATTCAAGTAACTGCTGAGCTTGGGGAGTGGAGAAATAGAATATTTACTCCTCACCTTCAGAACACCATAATCTAATCGGGAGATAAGATATGTGGACAAATGACTCTAATAAAAGGCAATGTGTATTATGTCATGAGTCATACAGATGTTAAAATCTATAAAAAGTTAGAGGAAATGGAAGTCACTGTGTGGAGCGATGATCAGGGAAAGCTTTATGGAAAGGGCAGGTTTTATGAGGGACCTTGAAGGACTGGTAGGTCCTGATGGGGAAAAGGACCTTCCAGATAAAGGAACAATAGAAGCAAAGGCACACAAATGATTTAAAAAAGATTAGATACATAGGGCATGATGTTTGAGGAGTAGTTTGTCAGAAATGGAGGGTTCCTATACAGGTGATGATGGAGTAAAGATACTTGGATCAGCTTGTTGAAAGCCTTGAATGCCAAATTAAGAAAAAATGCATTTCATTTGATAGGCAATATATTAGCTTTCAAGGAAGTGACATGTCAGAGTCAAAATTGTACTTTAGCCTAATGGTACTATGCTAGATTAATGAAAGTGTAAATCGACCATTAATAGCAAAAAGAATTGGAAACAAAGGATGAAAACGGTGAATGTGAAATGTCTAAACCAACTATGATCAGAATGTAATGGAATATTATTGTTCCCTAAGACATGGTGAATATAAATAATTCAAAGACTCATGAAAAGATTTATGTGAGCTGACATAGAGGAAAGTAAGAACTAGGCAAACACTATACAAAATTACCATAAAAATATACACAGAATGAAAAGACCACCATCCCCCCCCCACCACCACCATCACCAACACAAGACAACCCTCCAATAGAGTAATTTAAAATTTTATTGATCAAGCCTAGCCCTGAAGAAAAGAGATGACCATTCTCCTCCCTCCTTTCTTTGTGAGGTGGGAGAGGCTATGGCCATGGATTATCACAACACTATGGGATTCATCTCATGTTCTACATAGTTTTACTGGAATGTTCTCCCTCCTCTTTCTTATTTGCTCCTTGTCACAAGGGGTGGCTTGCTAGGCAGAGCCATGTGGAAGCCTATATTTGAAATGAATTAAAACATTTAAATACTATTGCAATGTTTCACATGTAAGTGAATAACACCTTGGCTGGGGTAGGAGTGGCTCTGAAAGTGGAATGGGAAGGATGGAAGGGAAAAGGGAAAATCAATAGATTGATTTTCAAAGCAGTTTAGATGCCAGAGGTGGGAGAGAGAGGGAAGAATAAAAAGCACGATTCAAGTTTCAAGAATGAATGATTGGGAGAATTTGGGAGCCATATGCAGAAGAAAATAATAAAGTTTTGAGATTTTCTTTTTTTGGTGGCAAGAACAAGGGAGTAGGCAAATTAATGAATTTAGCTTTAAATAATCTGGACTATATGTCCTTGTGGAACATCCAAGGAGAAATACATAGGAAGCACTTAGAAATGTGAGAGTAGGGACCAAGAAATGAAAGAGAAATATATTGATTTGGGAATTTGTAACATAAACTAGTAATAATTGAAGTCGTGGTAGTAAATGAGCTTCCTAACTTAGGTTACCACCCAAAACCATTGAAACTGAGTTCAGACATATCATTTTAAAATATTATATAAGGTAACAATATGAAAAGCAGTGTATTATAGAAAGTGGATAGAAAACTGACCAGAGAAAGACCTGAGTTTTAAGTCTTACCTCTGGCTGTGTGACCTTACGAAAGTAATTTAACTTCTCAACGTTCTAAGCAACTCTCTTAGGTTGTAAATTACAGAGAAGATATGAACCTGCAATGGTAAAGAAGTTTCTTCTTTTGGGAATTCCTTATACTAGTAAATAATTATTTGATTACCTGGCTACTGCAGTTGAAAAGTAATAATTTATATGTGGCCTGGTAATTTGGATCAAATGTGCTTATAATTTTGTAATCATAGATGAGTAAGTTAATTTCTCTGGTCTCAGTTTCTTCATCTGTAAAATAGAAACAATCTCTACAATTGTCATCAGCTCTAACTTTATATGAGTCCATTCCTTTTCCTGTCCCTTCTTTTCTCTTCCCTTCTTTTCTCTTCTTTTCCCTTCCCTTCTTTTCTCTTCTTTTCCCTTTCCTCTTTCCTTATTTGTAAAATGAAGAAGACTAGGCAATTTATAAAGTACTCTCAAATTGTAACATTCTATGAGTTCTATGATTTCCTTCCCTTCCCTTCCCTTCCCTTCCCTTCCCTTCCCTTCCCTTCCCTTCCCTTCCCTTCCCTTCCCTTCCCTTCCCTTCCCTTCCCTTCCCTTCCCTTCCCTTTATTTCTTTCTTTCCTTTTGTTCTTCCCAAGCTCTTTATACATCCTTCCCCTTCACTCTCTAATATCCAGTCAAACTTTGTTCCTTGCCATTTATTATATATGTATATGTGTGTGTATGCATATATGTATATAACATCTATATCTGTCTATCTATCTATCTATCTATCTATCTATCTATCTATCTATCTATCTACTATACTATTTTTATGCCTTTACGTAGACTATGATAACTGAAATGGTCTCCTTCCTATTCTCTACTTTTTAGAATCTTTTGCTTCCTTCAAAGCCCATCTCATACATGAGGCCTTTCCTGATCCCCCTAGTTTCTAATGTTGCTCTCAAAAGATTACTTTTTTATCTTTTTTTAAAAAAAAGTATTTACTTGTAGTATATATGCTATTTTCCTGGTAGAATGTAAGCTTCTTGATGTCAGGGACTATTTCATGTTTATCTTTGTGTCTCCAAAACCTAGCCTAGCACAGTGCCATGTTAGATACCTAGTCTATGCTAGCTAACTGACGATTAATGAAGTGGTTTATCTAAATTCACACAGCTAGCTGGTGGCAGATCAAGTCCAGGGATCTACAACTTAGTTGTAAACAAGCCTGTTTTCTCCCTCTTAGGAAAGCAAATGGCATAGCTTCAATTAGTTTTATTTCTGGATTATAATTACTTCAGTGTTTGTACTATCTGTTTATCTCAGCAAAAGCATGCCGTCAAAATTTTGGGTCATTTCCATCTATCATCTTGATATAGGTCAAAGTCTAGTGAAAAAAAAAGGTTTTCTATTCTTGGCATCAGCACGTAGGTTTTCATTTTTCTTGCTGATCTGAAATATTAATTCATTCTATTGACATGGTTGCTGATGTAAACTTTTCCGATGCAAAATTAATTGTGAGTCCATATTAGCCTATACAGTAATTGGTCTATTAAAGAAAAAGACATAGTTCCCTGACATACTTCTTTACTCATAAACTTCATCACTAGAAATATATAATACAGGAGGCATTCTGCTACATTCTAGAAACTGAAATAAGTAAGGGTAAGCTGGAAAAAAAATTAAATGCTAGTGAATTTCATGTCACACGTGTCCAGAAATGTAAAGTAGACTGGTAAGAATCTTAGGGCAGATGGAAAGGAGAGGAGAGGAAAAGGGAGAGCAGGGGAGGAGAGGAGAAGAGATACGAGGGGAGAGGAGAGGAGAGGACGAGAGGACAAAGAGAGTATGGACAATCCTTTTGATTCACTCCCAATTCCCACCCCTGGCTTTCTCACTCTAAAACACTGAATATTGTTAATCTTCATAGTCATCCAAGCAAACAGTGTAATGGGAGGTTATGGAGGGTCTTAGTGGTTTAAATTATATTAATATATCTACTGATGCTAAAATACTTTATGGGAGGGGGATGTCTTTCAATGGCTGGAAGTCAAAGAGGCTTAAAATGTATATGCTTGAGATAGCAGTTGTTTAATGAGTTTGAAATGGAAAGATAATCAATCACTAAGTATGAGGTAATATCAAATGATAAATTCTTTTAGGAGGTAGAGGATGAAAGAAAGTAGCAGGGGTGGGTGTTCTGAAGTAAATGGAGGGGTGATCTTTAGTTGGAGAAAAAGAAGAATCATATCATTTGAGAGCTGGAAGAGATCTCAGTAACCTCATCTAACCTTTACGCAAAAGGAATCCCTATTGTAACACTGACTGCTTCCCCAAGTGACTCATTCCGCTGTGAGGCAGCACTATTTTTAAGGGATTTTTTTTTTCTGACATCAAACCTACATTGATTGATCTTTACATAACTGTCACCTATTGCTACTGCTTCAATCTTATGGCCCCAACTAGAAGTCTTATATCTCCTCCCTATGACAACCTTTCTAATACTTGAAGAGAGCCACCAAGCTTCCTCCTATCTCTCACCTCCACACTGCCACCCAGTTGTCTTTTCTCCAGGTTGAACATGATCACCTTCCACTGATACCGAAAGATGAAAATGGGGATTGCTACAGACTTTGGAGGCTTCTCAGTCTAACTTTGGGGAAACTCTATTTTCCTTTAATTGGGTGAGGATAAATGACAAACACATACATACACATACACTCATATCTACTTCAAAGTTTGTGTGTCTCTATGTGAAGCCTACAAAATCAATCACTTCTTTGCACAATTAATGATGTAATTCTAGGAAAAAAAAAACCACAAACTAAGCAAACTCCTGTCCATGAAGATCAAAGTGATTCCTACACACTGATTACAGCTGTCCAAATTTTTTCTACGTTGTTGCCAGATATGGCAATTGGAAGAAAATGTTTTATCATGAGATGAGTCATTGAATTTTTATTGTAAATGAAGTAAGAGAAACAAAACAAAACAGAAAATAAGGACAGAAGGACATTTTACCAAAATACAGATAAAACATTCTCTAGGATATTTTTCTGCTACCTCATATTTGGATAAGTCTCCACCTAAAATGGAAAGATACAGAGACATTGATTTCTAAAATATCCTCTCTGCAAGGTCAGTATCTGAATTAAAATTAAGGGGTAACAATAATTGTACTTTGGAGCCTGCTGTGTAAAAGAAGAATGTCATGTAAATAACACAGGTTTAGAGTCAGAGGATTAGGGGTCAAACCCTCTAATTGTCACAGGCTCCCTGGCTGACTTTGGAAGTGCTTCCTCAGGAAACTGAAGAAACTGAATGTCCTTAAAAATTCATTCCAGTTCTAAGCTGTGAATATAGTAGATAAAGTAGCTATGGGAGATGAAGAGCTGGGTTTGGAGTCAGAAATGCTTGAATTCAAATCCTGTCTTAGATACATACTAGCTGTATGACCCTCGGCAAGTCAATTAACTTTGTCTGTCTCAGTTTCCTCCTCTATAAGAAGGGAGGGGGAGTGGATTGGATGGCCTCTAAGGTCCATTGTAGTTCTAATTATCCCATGATCCTACATATGGTAAAATAACTAGCCACTGAAATCAATGATCACAGGAATTTTCCTTATTCCAGGACTGGATTTTAGTAAAGAAGAATGTTACACTATCTACGATCCATGTATATATATATGTATATATTCATTAATTCATTTATTTAGAAGAATTAGAGGGGATTTCCTCAATTTATACTCCTCTAGGGCAAGGGTAAGTATCATATAGAGCCTAGAAAATCATTATATAACTTCAACTGGAGACTGTCATTAGAATGTCTTAAGTCCTATTGGACATCTCTGGTACATATGTGCACACTACACATGTACACACACATGTATAAATGTACATATGTTTATATATGTGTATTATACAATATATCACCCACATACAAACACACATGTATACACAGTGCACACTACCTACATGTGCACACATGTATATACTTACAACCCATGTGCATATACATGTGTATATATACACATGTTGTGTGTGTATATACATGTATATGTGTATGTATATACATATGTATATATATATATATATATACATATGATATGCATATATGAGCCAGGTTGACTAGAAATGAAGACATATACCTGCATATACACACATGTAAAATCTAGCCCTGGAATTTGGAAAATTCTTGTGGTCACTGATTCCAATGGCTAGTTATGACTTCCGTTTGTAGGATCATGGGATAAGATATACACATGGACACACATATATATGTATGTGTGTATACACAAATCAGCAACTGCTTGACTCATTATTATCAAGATCCTTTCAGAATCTCTGTATCCAAAATGTTGACTTCTGGACCCATAGAGTTTAATAGAAGAGATTCTCAAACCATTAATTTATTATTGCTTCTGATGTAGATTGAAAAGTGGAGAGTGCAGTGTGTCTATAACTTTCTTTATTTTTGATTCTATCAAAACAGTGTAAAATTGCATTTTTCCTCATCTATCATAATGAACCTACAGTCTACAAAGAACCCAGGTCTATATTCACACAAATTGTTGTCTAGCTATGTCTTTCCTATGTGTTTGTGTGCCATTGATCTTTTGAACCCAAGTGGAGGAATTTACATTTGTACCTATTAAATTTCATCTTGTAATATTTGGCTCCTCGGCCCAGCCTGTTTTTTTGTTTTTGTTTTTATTTTGGATTTGGGTTCTTTCATCTAAAGAATTAGTTATTCCTTCCGAGTTTGTGTCATCTGTAGATCTGATTAGCATACCATTTATGTCCTCATCCAAGTCATTGATTAAAATGTTGCATGGAACTGGGACAAGGTCCAAGTTCTGCAGGATTCTACTAGAGACTTCTTTTCTAGCTTGACATTGATCCATTAATTAGTACTCTTTGAGCTCAGGCTTTAAGCTAATAACAAATCTACCAAAATACAGAATTAAACAATTTATTTATCTTCACCTTATGCACAAAGATATTGTTCAGATAATATTTTGTTACAAGGGACCCGATGCCAGGGCATTTGAGTTTCTTTAGTATAAACCCAAGAACAATTCATGATTAATATCTTTTGTCTAGTTTCCTCATCTCTGCATATCTTTGATTTGTTATTCCTATAACTTTAACTCCCCTCTGAATCTGGGGTGTATATCCTACTTTTACTCCCAGTAAATTCATACATGGCTCTTTGTTGGGCTCCTTCAGACAAGTGACCCTGATTATGATTTAGGAATTGGGGTGATGGAGGTGAGATCTGTCTATCTACCTTAAATTACTAAAGAGATGATTTAAAACCATGTACAAAGGAAAATTTTGATCAAGTTTGAGTCAACGCCAACAACAGACTATGCCAGACTAACACAATTCCCTCTTCTCATGGCAAATATGCTAGCTTTCACATTTCTTTCTGATGTCATTTTTTTCACAATTATGTGACCTTCATTTTCTTGGCTACCAATGATAAAGATAATCCCCTTACACAAGTACATGTTCCTTATGGATCTCAGGAAATATTTCACATGAATAAAATAAGTCATAATAGATATAGCACTGTGACTAAATAGATAGTTTTTCAACATTGCCTTTCTTACTTGAGATAATCTTGAGCTATCGAGTCTAGCAAGTGAGAGAGGGATTACTGGAATTGTTTTATAAATCCCTATTTAACAGAATGTATGTATGTGTGGCAAGAATAGTCTCTCTTTTTTCTGTATGGTAGAGATGGGGACTAGAGCCGTGATTTCATTGTAATAGGGAACTCCAGGTAGAGGGAACTTTCTCTACCAATGCAAGTTGGCACTTTCTCATTTAAAATGTGACCTAGGAAACCGAGAAGTCCATCATGGCCAGTATGAGTCAGTGGTCAGACTTGGACTCAGACCTTCCTGGATTTCAGGCTAGCTCTCTATCCACTATGCCACATTGTTATGACAAATAAAACCACTTCTCTCTTACCAAATGCTAGGATAACGTGTCTCCCCATTATTCATTTGACTTTTAAAAAGTATTTTATGCATATCATATCTTGTGTTTGTGTCAAATGGAGTGAGAATCATATAAAATATTTCACACTTATTGAGAAGAGGCAAAAAAAATGAAAGGATATATCATTTGTTTCTGTATATATATTCATCATATCTCAGGGTTTGAAAGTACAAAACAAAACCAAAATCTTTAGAGACCATCTAGTCCACCCTGAAAAGTAATCATCTCTATAATATTTTCCATAAGCTAGTGTGAAGGCTGTTTTGATCATCTCTGCTGACAAGAAACCCAGTATTTTTCAGATAGCTGATTTGTCTTTTGGAAATCTCTAATTGTTAGGAAACACTTTTCCCTAAGTGTTGAAACAAATGGACAGCTAGGTGTTACAGTGGATAGAATGCAGGGCCTGAAGCCCAGGAAGACTTATCTTTGTGAATTAAAATCTGACTTCAGACACTTACTAGCTATGTGATCCTAGGCAAGTCACTTCACATGGTTTGCCTCAGTTTCCTCATCTGTAAAATGAGCTGGAGAAGGAAATGGCAAAGCACTCTAGTATCTTTGTCAGGAAAACACCAAAAGGGGTCATGAAGAGTCAGACCCAACTGAAATGACTGAACAACAACAAATCTGAAAGAAAATCAACCTCTTTGAAGCTCCCATCTTTTAATCCTACTTCTTTACCCTATAGCCAATCAGAATGCATCTGCTCTCTCTTCTGCAGCCTTTCCACAGTCTGGCCCCCTGGCCTAAAATATCCTCCTCTCTCATCTCCGCTTCGTTATTTCCCTTACTTTTTTTTAAGACTCATATTGAGATCTATCTTTTGTGGAAGACATTTCCTAATTCTTCCTATTGCTAGTGCCTTCCTCACTCAAATTACCTTCCATTTCCTCTGAATAATTTTAGATCTACTTAGCTTAGGGGTGGGGAACCTGCAGATTTGTTCTGTGAAGTCTGGATTCAAGTCAAAGGGCTGCACTTGAGGACCTAGAGGGCCACATGTGGCCTCAATACTGCAGGTTCCCTACACCTGATAGCATACACACGTACATACATACATACATACATACACACATACATACATATGTGTGTGTGTGTGTGTGTGTGTGTGTGTGTGTGCGTAGTCCACCAGTTAGCACAGGACCTTGTCTATAATAAAAACTTAACAAATGCTTAACTGACCTTTGACTGACTCCTCTAGCCTTTCAAATACTTGAATACAACTGCCATACTCCCTTTAATCTTTTATTTTTAAGGATAAATATTCCCTGTTCCTTCAACTAATCATTGTACATTATAGTTTCAATCCTCTCACAATGCTGGTTGATCTTCAAGTTTGTTGTCTGACTATGACCATTCAGCTCCTTAATTCTGGATACAATTCTTCTGTTAACGTAGCTTAGAGAATGGATGCCCATCCAAGTATCACAATGCGGTTTCAGTACCTTTGGGGCTGTGCTATCTCTCCACTGACTACATTGAAATTGCAATCCACTAAAATGTCTTTTCCACTATGCAATCCACTATATCTTTTCTGCATGAACAGTTGTGTCTAGGCACAATGTCCCCGTCCTGTACTTGTGTAGTTGATTATTTTTTACCCAAAGTATAGGGCATTGTTTTTATTATCATCTAATTTCTTATTATATTTCACCCTTCATTCTAACCTGTCAATGTTTCTTTGGATCCTAATTCTGTCATCTGTCATGTTAGCTATTTCTACCACATTGTCTTCTCTTCAAATTTAATAAGTATGCCACATATACCTATATCCAAGCCCCTGACAATAACTGTGAATGAAGGGTCTTTAAAAAGTAATAATAATAACCATTCAGGATGAAGGATCTTTAAAAAAAGGAAAAAAAATCTCTTCATTGGCAGTCTTAACTCACTATTAGTGTTAATACTCATAACAAAATTCTTAAAAGACAACATTGTATTGTAATTCTTTTCAGTTGTCTTACTCCCGATTATTTCATTAGAGACTTTCCAGACTTTGTCCCCTCCAGGCTTACATCAATTCATTATTAATCTTTTGTTTGAACATTCAATCAATACTTAATCCACCTACACAAAGCCTACCTATAGCTCACATTTATCTAGCCCATCCTCAAGGGTATCTTCTGTGAAATGTTTTACTATAATCCAGGTGTATTGTATTCATGTGGCTTCCTTGACTTCCTAGTTGAGTAATGCTGACAAAAAGGAACTCATGTTAGTTTGATGTAATCTATTTCTGATTAATCCTTGTTGATTCCAAAAGATTAAAACTTTTCTTCTGATATTTATAAATATCATCTCTTTTGTAATGCAATGTAGAACTTTTTTTTTTCCGCTCCAGGAATACAAGTTAAAAGTCATTGGCCTATAATTTAAAGAATTCACTTTACACACATACATATACATCTATGTATATATTATATATTACATATATGTGTGTGTGTGTCTCTATATAATAATTTGTCTTCATTTACTCATTTTCAACTCAGTGGCCCATTTTCCTATTTTCTATGATGTTTCACCCTCCAACCCCCCAAGATCACCAAAAGCAACTCAGGTGTCAAACTGGCAAGTAGTTTTTGTTTGTCTGGTTTGGTTTTGAGGATCCTAGAATACGGTTTAACCTAACTTATAGATATGACCTCTTTGTGGATAGCTATGTATGATCTTTTCATCTCTTTTCTCTTCTTCTTTCAGTTTCTTGCCAATTATTTTTGTTGGTCAAAATCCAGGTCTAAGGATAATTCCCCATTGCAGGGAAAGTGGAAGTAGATTAGGAGTTGAGAACTGCTTTCTAGCCATCATCCACTCTCCTTGGCCCATAGATTACAGGCACTGGTCCTATTCTTTCTTTGACCATCCTATTGCATTCTACATCTTAATGTTTTTTTTAATTCTCAAAATAGCATTTTTTTTTAGGAGGAGGGTATGTTCTTGGCATTTGTAACCAGCTCAACTCATTTTGGGCATTTCTTTTGTCACTCCTGACACCATACCTCACACTTTTATAATCATTTTCCATTGCCTAACCTTTCTTTTGCCTTCCGAAAGTTATTTAAAAATCTAATATATTCCTTACATTGCATCATTCTCTAACATAGAGATAGGGATTGGGATTTGATCTTAGTCCTTGGTACCAGTGGCAAACTTCCTCTATCAAAGCAAGTTAGCACCTTCTCTGCAACCCAAAGACTCAGGTAGTTGCCCAGAGCACTGGGCAGTTAGGTGACTTATCCAGGGTCACACAGCCAGTCTGAGTCAGAGATGGGATATGAACCTTGGTATTCCTGGCTCTCAGTTTAACCTCTAATTTTTTATTGTCCACTATCAAGTGGAAATTTGTCAGAAAAATTCAAACTACATTTTTTTTTTTGCTCAAGTACAGGGCTTCCTTAAGTGGTCTTCTTCACTACTTTAGAGGATAATTCTGTATTTGAACTTTATGTTCCCTGTAATATAGCTACTTCCATGTGGCAACTTCTTCATAAATAGTTGTCCAATTTCATTGAATTGAATACCACTCTCATCCACAACACAAGAAGAAAACTTGAAATGGACTCTTCAGAGTCGGCTTGCAAATGGCAAGAGAACGTCTCATTGTAAACGTTAGGTCTTAAAACTAGTTCGTGGGCAACGAGGTGGCACAGTGGCTAGAATACGGAACTAGAAGTCAGGAAGACTCATCTTTGTGAATTCAAATCTGGCCTTAGACACTTACTAGTTGTGTGACCCTGGGCAAGTCACTTAACCCTGTTTGCCTCAGTTTCCTTATCTGCAAAATGAGCTGGAAAAAAGGAAATGTCAAACCTCTCCAGGATCTTTGCCAAGAAAACCCCAAATGGGGTCATGAAGAGTCCTACACGACTGAAAAATGACTAAAGAAAACTAGTATGCTTAGTACCCATCTCCATCATGTAGACACAGTGAACTCTCATATGTGAGCTATTTTGATGCATGCCTGATATAGACAGAGCTTTGAGGAAACAAACATATGCTGAATCATTTCCCTTATTTGGCTATCAATTTCCTCATCTATTAAATGAGGACAATGGACCTTCAGTGCTGAATCTATGATCCTATGAGTCCTAAATCCTATGTGTGTCCTTGGGGTGTATGTTAGTAATAAGCACCTGACCACAAAGAATTTACAGCCAATCCTAAAGAAGTATTCAGTTCTTGAAAAAGAAAATGTTAGTTTAGATTATAGTTTTGACTACAGTTTAGATTATAGTTTAGACTACAGTTTAGATTATAGTTTAGAACATAAATCAGATTTTTAAAATTATGTTTATAAGAAACAACAAAAAACATTTTATACTTATTAGTGTTTGCATCCAAAAGAAATCTTGAAAAATCTAGTAGTATAAGTTCCTTGGAGAAAAGCACTCCATTTCATTCTGTTTTTGTATGCCCATATGCAGCACAGATCCTTGAACATTAACTATTACTGAAATCATTAACTATTAAACTGTTAACTAATGTTAATTAAAAAGCTATTTTAATTTAATAGAATGGAGTGGAATTAAAACTAAACAACCCAAGGAGAAGAAATAAATATAGATGAAAACATTGTTGGTTGTATATGAGCAATGCTGCTGAGAAAGAAGTAATGACCAAGGAGAGAGAAATGTCTACTCAGAAGCATCTACAAATCTATACCTTCTACAATATTCAGATTTTTTATCTAATTTGCATGTGATGTAACTTGCCAACAGCAGACATTTTGTGTGTAACCAGAAATGGAAGCTGCTGGCTGGAATCTTGACTTTAATTTATCACTGTTAGATATTGATTAAAGAGGGTCATGTACCTGTAGGTATTCATAAGAAGAAGGAACGGGTGGAATTAATCAGCTTAAAGATTGTGTTCAGGTGTATGAACATCATAAATAGGGAAAATATATTGTGCACATATCCGTCAACACTAATGAGTGGAACATATAAATTGGAGCAATGCTGTAAGAGCAAATCCAGGTGGGAACAGTTAAGATGGCAGAGCATGGACAGTGACTCAGTTGAATTCTTCCAACTTTAAAATAATGCTTCAAGTTGAATTTTGGAGTGACAGGGCCAACAAAATTTCAGAGTGAGACATTTTTGCAGCCCAAGATAACTTAAAAGGTGGTAAGAAGGAAAAGTCTGTCACACTGTGGTGGTGGTGGGCCCAGAGTGTAGAGCAAGCCAGATATTGCAAGCATATCAGCAGAAGGCCTTGGAGGTAGCTATCACAGCAAAAGTAACAGCTTCCAGAGCTCTCAGTCCACAGACTATAAAGGGGTCAGAAGGAGATTACAGGGGTTCCTTTCCTGGCACTGGGTGCAGGACTATGTTGCATTATCCAAACATGCAGGTGGGTCATAGTTCCAGGGCAAAGAGGAGCACTAGTGTCTTCAGCCACAAGACAGCAAGGGTTAGAGTCACAGTTCCAAGGCCAAAAGGAATGATAGTGTTTGTGGCTGAAGGAGAGCAGGTGATCTGGTCACAGTTCCAGAGCCAAGAGGAGCACTAACACTTGTAGCTGCAGGGGAACAAGGTCCCTTCCCAGGTAAAGACCAGACTTCAGTTCACTAGAGGAGTGACCGTACCTTTCCTTAGACTATACCACCTTAAAAGTATTGAAAACTTGTAGACCCCAGAACTAGCTCTGAAAACAGCAGCACAAAAAAATAAAATAAAATTAAGCTTGCTCCACTTTGGAAACATAGCCAAACTTTAACATAAAAGTTAAAAGCTAAGAAATAGACTGGGAAAATTAGCAAAAGAACAAAAAGAACTTGATCATACAAATACATTACAGTGGCAGGAAAAAAAAAAAAACAAAACCAAGACACAAATTCAGAAAAAGAGAATGTGAAAACTGCTACAAGCAAAGCCTCAAAGGGAAAAAAAAATATATGTGAATTTGACACAAGGCCAGCAAGAATTCCTGAAAGAGCTCAGAGAGGATTTTAAAAATCAGATGAAAGATGTAGGGAAAAAATGGAAAAGGAAATGAGAGTGATGCAAGAAAATTGTGAAAAGAGAATCAAAAGCTTAGTAGAACAGACACACAAAAAATACTGAACAAAATAACACTTAAAAAAAGGATTTGACCAAATGGTAAAAGAAGCACAAAAATCTAGGAAGAGAACGCCTTAAAAAAGCAGAATTTGCCAAATGGAAAAAAAGAGGTACAAAAGATCACTGAAGAAAATAATTCCTTAAAAATT
Organism: Phascolarctos cinereus; assembly: GCF_003287225.1. Classification (NCBI taxonomy): domain Eukaryota; kingdom Metazoa; phylum Chordata; class Mammalia; order Diprotodontia; family Phascolarctidae; genus Phascolarctos; species Phascolarctos cinereus. Next base: position 259,781,529 of record NW_027555514.1, on the reverse strand, counting down.
AGAATTAGGCAAGTGGAAGCAAATGATTCTATGAGACAACAAGACTGATAAAACAAAATCAAAAGAATGAAAAAAAATGCAGAAAATGTGAAATATCTAATTGGAAAAAAAAAACTTATCTGGAAAATAGATTGAGGAGAGATAATTTCAGAATTATTGGAATACCTGAAAGCCATGATAAAAAAATTAGACATCATATTTCAAGAAATCGTCAACAAAAACTGTCCTGCTATCCTGAAATCAAAGGGTAAAACAGAAATTGAAAGAATCCATCATTTGCCTCCTGAAAGAGATCACAAAATGAAACCTCCCAGAAATAGTACAGGCAAATTCCAGAGCTCCCAAGTAAAAGAGAAAATTCTTCAAGCAGCCAGAAAAACAAACAAACAAGCAAACAAAAAACCCTCAAATATCATGGAGCCACAGTCAGGATCACACAGGATTTAGCAGCTCCCACCTTGAAGGAAAGAAGGGTTTAGAATAAATATCTGAGAGCAGATTTGAACTGAGATCTTCCTGACTCTGGGCCCAGTGCTTCATCTTCTGTGCCACCTAGCTGCCCCAAATAAAACTAGTTGAAACACTTAACAACTTCAGCAAAGTGGCAGGATCTAAAGTAAACCCAAGTAAATCATTAGCTTTGCTGCATATTACCATCTATGCCCAAAGGGCATAGTTCGAAATTGCTCTCCAGAATGGTTGGATCAGTTCACAACGTCACCAACAGTGCAATGACATATGTACCAGTTTTTCCACATGCTATTCAATATTTGTCATTTCCCTTTTCTGTCACATTAGCCCAAAGGGCTGTAAAACTGTGCACACCCTTTCATGCAATAATACTAATGTATTGGATAGATCTGTCCCAAGGAGATCAAAGGAAAAGGACCTATATATACAAAATTATTTACAACAGCTCTTTTTGTGGTGGCAAATATTTAAAATTGAATAGGGGAATGGCTGAATGACTTGTGGTATGTGATTGTGATAAAATATTATTGAGCAATAAGAAATGACTAATGGGATGATTTCAGAAAAAACCTGAGAAAACTTATATGAATTAATTCAAAATGAAGTGAGCGGAACCAGGAGAACATTGTACACAGTACAGTAACAGCAATCTTGTATGACGATCAATTGTAAATCTCTTAGTTATTCTGATCCACCTACTAATCTAAGAAAATGCTGAAGGACTTATGCAAAATGCTATCCAACTACAGAAAAAGAACTAACAAAGTCTGGATGCAGATTGAAGTATTTTTTTTTCACTTTCTTTTTCTTTTTTTTTTTTGGTGGGTGGGGCAATGTGGCTAACATGGAAATATGTCTTGCATGATTTCATATGTAAAATTGATATCACAATTCTTGTCTTCACAATGGGTTTGAGAGGTGTGGAAAAGAGGAAGTGAATTCAGAACTCAAAAAGTTTTAAAATGAATGTTAAAAACAAATCTTCTTTTAGAGAGCAAATAAAAATACTTTGACAAGACAAAAATAGTGGTAAACAGGTGAGAGCTAATCATATCCTTCCAACCAGTTTCCAGTAGGTTGGTTGTATCCTCATGAAGACCAATGGAATTAAATGAGAGACTGAAAAATGGAGTAGGATAATAATTACTCAGATCTATCAGGTGCCCTCTTGTTTACAAAGCCATTTCCTCCAAGAGATATTGTGAGATGGGTAGTATGAGTGCCAATACTTTCATTTTGTATATGATTACAGGCTAGTGAATGGAATAATCAGGTCTTTGGACTATTCCGTTTACTAGCCACATACCCTTAATCCAGATACTTACCCTTTCTGGGCCTCTATTTCCTCATCTGTAAATAATACTTACAATATTATACAATAATGCTTACATTACCTACCACATACGGTTACTGGGAAGAGAGAGTTTTACAAATCCTAAGGCATTATAGTCTGTTGTCATTCTCTCTCTTTTTTTTTTTTTTTAGTTTTTAGGTAATTGGGGTTAAGTGGCTTGCCCAGGGTCACACAGCTAGAAAGTGTCAAGTGATTGGTCTGAGGCTGGATTTGAACTCAGGTCCTTCTGACTTCAGGGCCGGTGCTCTATCCACTGCCCTCACATAGCTGCCCCAGGCTTGTCTCTTTTAAGAATCAGCAATTCCTTCCCTCTGGTTATTAGGAATCCTGTAAAAGATGCCATTTTCATGGAGATTTAGGAGGAATTAGTTTTTAACAGAAAAATACTGCATAGCTTATGTACGTTTTTTCCTTGTTATATACAGGAGGATGAGTAGAAATGAAATTATTGGCCAAATACCAGAGTAGCCCTTTTCTTGTTTTATAAACATTTGACCAGCATCCTTTCATTATTCATTGTTAAAGAATGTGATTAGGTTTGAAGTGGATGACTCAGAATGGGGAAGGAAGATGTTAGTCCTGATGCAGAAAGATTTCCTGGAAGGTGCTCAGCTCCTTTATAGGGCCTGGTTTTCTGGACAGATCAGGCATGATCAAGAGAATCCCAGTTCATTTTGACAAATCCCCCAAACAACTTAATGCTATTTTAAGGCATAGATGTTTGTCAGGCATGGGTACCTCTCCATGGATCAGGTTATGGTTCTTGGCTTCTTGCTGAAGGACATGATCCTTGCTAGGAGAATTCAGTGAACTCTTCTGATTGGTCTCCAGAGACTGGGGTTGCATCACAAATTATTGGTGTTTCTTTCTTTCTTTTTTTTTTAGGCAATCGGGGTTAAGTGACTTGCCCAGGGTCACACAGCTAGTAAGTGTCAAGCGGTTGGTCTGAGACTGGATTTGAACTCAGGTCCTCCTGACTTCAGGGCCAGTACTCTATCCACCGCACCACCTAGCTGCCCCAAGAAATGATTGGTGACAAAGAGTCTGGGGTGGGGGTACTCTTCTCAGAGCACCCTATACTCTCTATGAACTATAAAATTCAGCTGTGGAAATGGATTTATATTTTTAAACGTTTCTATATTTTCACAAGCTTTCTCTCCTTTGATTTTCTAGCAAGGGTCAGAGAGGATTTCTTTTCCCTCTTCCCCCAGCATGTACAAGGTGCTATAGAGAATAGAAAAAAAAGTAAAACGCAGCTAAAGAGCTTGTAATCTATGAATTTACAATGCAATAGTAAGGTAATGTGAGTATATAAGTACCTAAAAGTTACAATAATAACTCACATTTATATAGTGCTAAAATGCTTAATTATGGGTTTAACTTCCAGAAATTCAGCATACAGGAGAAATATGATTTTCTCATTTTACAATCGAGGCACACCTGAGGCTTGGAAAATCTCAGTGACCTGCTTATGATCACAAAAGGTACAAAATAATATGAAAATTGAAGAAAAGCATAGTATGATGGATAAGAGTATTGGATTTGAAGTCAAAGGACCTGAGTTCAACTCTTAGTTTTGCTATTTGTTACCTGGGTGACTATAAGCATAGCACTTAATCTCCCTAGCCTCAGTTTCTCCATCTGTAAAATGAAAGGGTTGGCATAGATGAACCCTGAGTTCTTTTCCAGATCTCAGTCTATAAAATTATGAAATACAGGATTAGGGGTATCAAAATTGTTATTCACTTGATCTGGGCCTTGAAATATCTGTAGGACTTCATTAGGTGAGGGTGTATAGAAAGGTATTGCATATGTAGAAAGAAGCATGATTAATGGGGTTCGGTCAAGGAAGTATGGGATATATTTGAAAAACCGTGCGTAGTGGTCCATTTATCTAGACCAGTGGTGTCAATCTCAAATAGAAAATGGTGCCACTAAACTGTACGTGAGGATCCCTTGGAAAACTACACATTAGCATTGTCTATGTTCTGTTATATTTTTATTTATTTTATTTCAGACTTCCCAATTACATTTTAATCTAGTTCTGGCCATTGAGGATTTATGTGTTTGTCATCTCTTATTTAGAGCACAGGGGAATGTAAGAGAAAAAAAGAGAGAGAGAGAGATAAAGCAATAAAAATAGTTTGGGGCCATATCACAGATGTCATTGAGGACCGGATGTTGAAATATGGATTTTAATCTGCAGGCAATGGGAAATGATTACTGTTTTTGGGTAAGGGCAAGATTGAATTACAAGGCTGAATCTTCCAAGAGATTTGGAAAAGTAGTCTAGCAGCCATATATGATAGATGGCTGGGGGCAGGAAGACCAGATAGGGCCTTTACCACACCAGTACAGGCAAAGGTATAATGAGAAAATATGAGAGAATGACAGCTGTAATAATGGACCAATGGAAGAGTTAGTGCAATGTCAAAATTGCCCCAACTTATTAGACATGACTAATAAAGGATTTTTAAAATAGATTTGTTATAGGTAGCATGGTATAGTAGCAAGAAGGTGAGTTTCCAACCCAGGAGGGCCTGGGTTCAAATGCCAACTCTGACACATATTGGGCATAGGACCCAGGACAAGTTATTTTAATTTTTCAAAGAACTTTTAATATTGCTACAAACAATCCCTGAAGGGGTTGCGTTCATTAACATGTTAGTTAACATGTTAATCAAATATCAACTTAATATGTAAAATGCCTTGTAAAACTTGAACATCTATATAAATGCTAGACATGATAGTGATAATGATGTTAAATTATTTGCATAGGAGCTTGGAGGCATATACTAAGTTCCGCCCAATATTTATTGGAGGAAGCATTGTTCAAGAAAATATAGAACCATAGTTCTTAAAGTTAAAGAGAATCATAGTGATAATTTACTCTACACTCTCATTTTATCTATCAGGTATTCAGCCACAAAGCAAGTGAAGAGACTTAATAAAGATCACGTGTAGTAAGTTGCACAACATAGATTATATTCTATTTGGTATGATTCCGAATCCAGCTTTTTTAAGTCCCCAAAAATCTCTCTATGCACCATAGGACTCGAGTTAGGATTCATCTAGTTCAATCCTTTCATTTCACAGCTAAGGAAACCAAGGTTTCCAGAGTCTAAGAGACTTACCCAACATTACATGTGCTGTAAATGTTACAGCCATATTAAACACAGGTCCTGTGACTTGAAAGCCAAGTGGTCATGATTGAAAAAGTTTGTTACAATTGATGATAAGAATACTCATTATTCATGCCTTAAGAGAATATGAAGAATACATAAGAGTTGTCTTTTTGTTATAAGCTACTATATAACATCTGAAATCATTTGCCAGTCATACTCTCACAAGTGTCAAAATATATGAAATGAGCAGACTTAAAAGATTCATTAAATGACTTGCCTAAGAGGGCATTGGTAGGAAATGTCACTGAGCAAACATCATAGAATATCTTTAGAACTGGAAGGAAGCTTCGAGTTCTGCTAATTCAACCTCTTTAGTTTACAGATGAAACTAAGGCTCGGAACATATCCATGATTTGAGCCTGGTCACATAGACAGTAATTATCAGAGTCAAGTCTGTACTCTAAGACAGCTGAGAGACTGGAAGTCAGGAGTGTGGGGGAAGGCAGCTTTGGAGAGAATTACGTATTTTGTTTTCTTGTTGTTTGATGACTTTCTGATGCTACAATGCCTACTATTTTATGCAAAGTGTTTTTGTTTCTGTTACAATATGATAATCACAGTATGTTGAATCACCTTACTCATGAGACTCTACCACACCTAGAAGCAATGAAATGTACTGAAATGTTTAGTCCTTTCCTGATCTCTCTAGTTATTAGTCATTTCCCCCCAAATTTCATCACATTCTTTGAAGGGGAGAAAAGGAGCTACGAGGTACTTTTTGGCCTCACGTGTTCTCTACATGTAACCTTCATTACCTTTGTGTTTTAAGTTTGTGTGCCTCCCCAACCCACGCTTCTTTCCTGAAACCATGCTGGAGGGCACTTTAGTATACCCTTAGTATACCTTTCCAGTAAATTATCTTTTGTAAAAAGCTAAATGATTTCAACTGAATGTGTGATACAGGGGGAGGAAGAAGGAGCAACAATGTCAAATGAGGGCTCATGAGTGGTAATACTAGAGGCAGCATATTACACCCCCATCCCATCCCCCAACAACAAGGGATACCCCTAGGCTACCAACTTGCCAGTTTGAGTAGAGATTGTGAGAATGAGCCTGTGGCGGTGCTATATGGTCAATATGCCAAACACCTTAACTTGGAGCTCTGGATCTATTATTAATCACCAAATCTCAGGCAAAATTGTAGAGGTCAGAAAGAAGTCAGAAAAATGGCTTCCAAGCTGGCCCAGGACTCTAATCTTCCAATTTGGGGCAAATTTACTTCTCCTTCAGGCCTTCCAATTGGCTAATGACCAAAACTATCAATCTTTGCTGTTTACTGAATGCCATGTATCCTCACCCCATAACTGATTGATACGATGGAGAATGTGTCATAACAGCCAGAATATTGAGCTCCTTTCTGTCTCTCACGTAATTCCAATGGGTTCATTCTAGAACTGTCTGCTCTCTTCCAACAGCTAATGATTATAATTCATTCTGCATGCATATACTTAACACTTGAATTAATAGCTAGAATGAAGATAGCACATCACAGTTCAAAGCTGGATTCAAGATTTGTCTTGCTTGGGTGCATCAGATGGCAAACAGTTTTAGTATCCACTCTCAACCCATTTAAAATTAAACCTCCTGCTCCTTTATCCTCGCTTTGGAGAAAATGTTTCAGAACATCAAAACATAACAAACCCTATCCATAGGTTCTGTGTTTTTATACAAGCAAAGTGAGCTGGAGAGATAGTAATTGTCTAAGGTATTTAGACAAGATTGTTTGATTCCTCAAGCCTTTAATTTTTTTATAAGTAGGTTTCCACCTATCCCTATACACCTATTTCATTTCCGTCCATAATTATTCCTGCAAATTACCAGGCTGATCGTTTCATTTTCTCATTTTGCCTTCCATATGAAAGTAGGAGCATCTATACATATGCTGCGTTAAATCTGGGTAATGTACAACATCTTGTTTTAAAAATACAAATCTAACATTCCTCTTTAAAAGAGGGAGATACGTACATTCCTAATGACATATTCCTATAAGTATACTACATCTCCATCCTGAAATGTAACTTAGGAAAATATGATAATTGATACAGAGATGGAAGAGACTTTGCAGGTCATTTAGTCATTGAAGCATGGAATCAGAATTAGAACTGGAAGATGTTTTTATGTATTCTATTACAACTCACTCAATTTTACAAATGGGGAAATTGAGTCCCAGAGCCTTTCAGTCACCTGTCCAAGGTCACTTCGTGCTATGTTGCAGAACCTAGGATCAAACTGTGATCAGTGGAAAGATCATTGGCTCTAGGGACAGGTTACTGTTCAGTCATTTCAGTCATGTCTGACTGTTCATGACCTCGTATGAGGTTTTCTTGGCAGAGATCCAGGAGTGATTTGCCATTTCCTTCTCTAGTTCATTTTATAGATGAGGAAACTAAGGCGAACAGGATTAAGAGACTTGTCCAGGGTCACACAGCTAGGAGGTATTTGAGCCCTGATTTGAACTCAGGAAGATAAGTTTCCCTGCCCCAAAGGCCTAGTACTCTATTTACTGCACAATATAGCTAATCAGGGTCAGAAGACCTGGGTTCAAATTCTTCCTTGGATGCTTACTATTTGTATGACCTTAGACACATTATTTAACTTTTCCAGACCTCATTTTCCTTATCTCAAAAAAACTAAGGTTGAAATTCTCAGGTCTCTTCTGGTTCTAGATCTATGAAGCATGACTCCAAATTTATCAATCCTTCTGCCAAATCATGCAGTCTCACCCCACCCCCATTTGTTACTGGACCTTGGTATTTCATTGGAAATAAGTCAAATGAAGAATTTCTTTCTAGTTACAAAATCATGCAACAAGACACAAGATTATAGATATAGCTAGAAAGGAAAGCAGCGATCGTATACCCCAATCCCTCGTTTTACACATGAGGAAAAACTGAGGACCAGAGAGGTGAATTAATTTGCCCAGGGATAAATAGATAGTAAGTGTCAGAGCTGGGAACTGGACCTATATCTTTTGACTCCTGTTTCAATGGTGTTTCCATTGTTTAGGCTGTTTCCTTCTTTATTTTGACGATCCTTATCAGCTTTAGGCATCCCTGCTACTATATGCAGACTTCAAACCATTGAATGTAGTGTATCATATCATATTGTTATTCACCATCCCTTTTTGAAGAGAACCAGTGATGTCATAAGGTGATGTCTTGACTTGTGTGTGAATTGGATTTAAGTGAGGAAAAATGGAGACCATAAGCTAACGATTCTAGAATTGGAATGAATTTTAGAGCTCATCTACTCCTACTCCCTCATTTTCCACATGAGGAAACTGAGGCACCGAGTGTTTAGGTGGCTTGGTGAGGGTCCTTAGTAAGGTGCAGAGCTGGCATTTGAATTCAAGTGTGGTATCTCTAAGTCAGAACTCTTTCCACCTGCACCAAGAAAAATATACTTTAAACAGCCAATGCTAAAATTTTTTTCCAATATTCAGAGGCATCTGTGATCTCATAAATTTAAGATTTCTCTGTTATAATGTAGGTAAACCACTCAGCCATGCTGGCTCATCCCTAGTGCCTCCTATTCATCTAGATTTGGCATTTTCATTGGCTGACGCCCATGCCTAGCGTATTTTCCTTCTTCATTTCTGCCTCCTGAGTTACCTTTCTTCAAATCTCAGCTAAAATTCCACCTTCTGAAAGAAGCCTTTTCCCCTGTCCGCTTTAGTGTTAGTGCCTTCCTTCTGGGATTATCTACAATTTCTTTTGTATATAGATTATTTATATATAGTTGTTTGGATATTGTCTCCCCCATTAGACTGTGAGCTTTTTGAGGACAGATCCTATTTTTGTCTTTTTTTTTTTGGTTGGTGTATTCTCAAGCACTTAACAAAGTGCCTTGAATATAGCAGGAGCTTAATAAATTCTTGTTAATTTGATTTAAATTGTCTGGGAGTCCATCCAACATGCTGGAGGCTTGTCTCATTTTCTTGGGATGTTACCCTATCATCCCTTGATCTAGTCATGTGCCCAGAACACATGGAAATGGAAAAAGAAATTTGTTATGTAAACTTATTCTCTTAAAGGATAATTTCAGCTTGAAGAGGGGCAATCAGAAAGAAAAAAAATAATTGATGAGACTAAAAATAAGTTAATGAGAGGCATCTAGGTAGTGCAGTGGATACAGTGGTGGGCCCAGAGTCAGTAAGACCTGAGTTCAGCAGCTAGGTGGTGCAGTGGATGGAGCACCAGCCCTGAAGTCAGGAGTACCTGAGTTCAAATCTGGTCTCAGACCAAACACTTGACACTTACTAGCTGTGTGACCCTGGGCAAGTCACTTAACCCCAACTGCTTTAAAAAAAAAAGATAAGACTCCTTTCTCCTTTGGGGCAGCTAGGTGGTGCAGTGGATAGAGCACTGGCCCTGAAGTCAGGAGTACCTGAGTTCAAATCCGGCCTCAGACACATAACACTCACTAGCTGTGTGACTCTGGGCAAGTCACTTAACCCCAATTGCCTCACTAAATAAATAAATAGGGTAAAAAATATAATTAAGAAAAAAAGACCTGAGTTCAGCTATGACCTCAGACACTCTAGTTGCGTGTCCTTCAGGAGAATGACTTCACCTCAGTTTCCTTATTGGTAAAATGAAGATAATTCTAGTACCTAATTCCAGGGCTGTTGTGAGGATGAGATGAAATAATATTTGTAGAGTGTCTTGCAAACCTTAATGAACTGCATAAAGGCTAGCTATTAAAAATAGAATAAGTGAAATCAATCATTCAATAATCATTTATTGGGTGTCTACTATGTGCCAGGCACTATGCTAAGCATAGGGCACATTCTGACCAGTTCTTGGAAAAGTATTTTTTTTTCTACCTTAACCCTCCCAAAGAGGTGAAAAATTTACTTTATAGATGACAATATAATTTCTTCCCTCTGCCTTCTTTTTTAATGCACAATACCCAAATGGGCAAGTTTTCATCTCACTCATCGCAGCTGACTCTCTCTGGTGAAGGATTGCTGCATATCCTGCTGCAGAAAACTGCAGACGGAATAAAAATGGGCCTGCTGGCGCCTTCTTCCTGCTCTCCCTCCCTCCCTGCTCTCAGGTGTCACCATCTGCCACGACACCCATCAGAGAAATCATACCATCCCTGTAATCCTCTGCAATGAACACGTTCACATTTTATTTTTTTGCCCGAGGCTGCTTTGAGGGACTATTTGATCACAGGTTTCCTTAACTGCATCAAAAGGCTTTAAAAAATGAATTAGGAAAAAAAAGAAAGAAAAAAGTTTCTTAATCCTGATGATTCACTGCGAGGGGATCAAACATGAAAATGCATGATAATGAGTACATGAAGCATTACATTAATTCCAAGGAGCTATTTTATGCTGTGGATGGAGAATATGTTCTGGGGAAAAAATTTAAATTTGGAAGTATAGTGTCAGTGATGGAGATCACTATGAAATGGGGCTTTGTCAAAAGAGGTGAGTCAGTAAAGCAGAGGGGTCTCCTTTCGTCACTGAGCAAAGCAAAGAAACATGTCTGCATATCACAGAAATGGTCCTAAAACACATGGCCCTGTGTATGCCTGGCAGCCACTTTGAAAGAAAATGCCATGGTGAGAATAGCAGGACCCCTGCTGAAAAGAACGAAGGTGTACAGGAGAGATATACTGGAATGCTTTGAGAGTTATATGCGCTGACTCATAGGTGACCTTTTGCAAAATTGACTTTGGCAAAAGCCTGACTGCTGTTAGGTTGATGTGGCGGGTGGTATCACAATCTGTCATCTCCACTTGACATATCTTTTATTGAGGGGGACAAGTAGGAACCCCTTATTGGCTGAGGGAGAATTTTCTACTTACATCCCACGCAGTGATTTAAAAATATACTCCTGGAATTTGACATTTACAGGCACATATTTAACCCTCTTAAACATTGTGAGCTCTGAAAGATGTTGGGGATTTTTTTTTTTTGGTTACTCATTGAATGGCAGAATCCAAAACACTTGTCCTTTGCCATTGGAGACTGAAGGGAACCTCCCCATTGTGTAAACCGGTCAAGAAAAACAGCAGCTCAAGTGAATAACAATTTAACTTGTGGTAGGTAGCTTTTTCTTTTAGCATTCTTCTATCCCCAAATAACACAGATGAGTTCATTATTTTGATGAGACATTCTGAGCTGTCCCCTCACCCTGTGAGTTTCTTTTTAAAATTGTTTTTAAAGTATGTGAAACTTCGTGGTTTTTTTTAATTATTAATGAAGTAGAAACTAATTAGTATCCTTTCATTCACAGAAATGGCATCCTCCCATTAGAAGAAAATACAGCCCCAGACCCCATGGTTTTAAAATGTTTTCTAGCTGTAGCACTTGAGGGTTGCATGTCACAAAATAAAAACTGAGATGAAAATAACAATTGACATTTCAGGTACTAATATCTCTTTAATAAGTCAATCAATAAGCATTTGTGCAGTATGATACTATACTATGAAATAAAACAAGCCCTGCCCTCAAGGATCTTACATTCTAAGGTTGGGAGGGGGTGGTGGTGGTGAAGGAGACACAAAAACTTGTGGATTCTCAAGGTACAGGTGGTCACATTGAATCTTCATATCATAGATACTACATATTATATGAGTAAATGAAAGAAAAGCTATATACTGTGTCCCAGGAACTGTGATACGGGCTGAGAATACAGATACAGAGACAATCTCTGCTCTCAAGAAGTTTCCATTCAAATAGAAAGAATCAACACATATAGGGGATTGGCAGCTAAGGCAGAGGGAAGTCACAGAAATGGCGAATGGATCCACAGGTCAACAGAATCTGAGAAGAAATGGCATCACTGATGAATTTTCCAAGAACAAGAGGTGAAGGGAGGATGTGGCAGGAAGATTGTGCGGTAAAGCTGCCAGAGACATTTAGCAAACTCTCACGAATCATCACATCCTTCTAAGTAGGGGTCAGATGCTAACTTGAATTATGTCACTCATTCAAAGTTCTCTGTTAACATGGCCTGGATGATGCCTTCATCTGTGAATACTGATATTTTGAACATTCTTATCTTGAGAAATCATTTACATAGCTTTTCCCTTCTTTCTTGAAATCATCAGAATTCTATCAGAATTGAGGATGATGTTCTTAAAAACCCTCTGGTTTTTAAATCATTGGTTCATTTAAAACATTTAAGTTTTATATAGGATTGATTACCATCTCAGGAAGGGGTGAAGGGAGGGGAGGTAAGGATGGAATTTGAAATTCAAAACTTAAAAAAAAAAGAAACATTAAAATTGTTTTAACATGTGATTGGGGAAAAATAAAACATTATATTAAATAAAATTTTAGAAATAAAATACATAGGTTTGAAATATGTTCAGATCATTTGTTCCAGAAAAAAGACACATTTACACTCAAGTGAATTCATTAATCTAATGCCAGATTGCTGATCCAATTTTATCAAAATCGAAGCTTTGGTACTCTGAATCATGACTGATGATGCTGTCTTTATTTATATTAAGAATTCAATTCAAATCGAGTCAATTCAATAACATGTAATAAGGGCTGGTTATGGGCAAGTCATTGTGTTTCCTGCTGTGGATGCAAATATAAAAAATTCAAATAGTTCCTGCCTGTTCTTTATATCCAAGTAAATTATATTCTAGGGTGGGATTGGGAGAATGCACAGTAGACATATCAATAGATAGTAAAAACTGCAATATGTGAATAGAGTAAGTAAAAAGCAATTTGTTGGGGAGTAAGAAGGCCCTTAACAACCAGGGGTGGGGAAAAATGGGAGGGAGGACCTCAAATAAGAGGTGAAACTTGAGTTGAGTCTGAAAAGGATTTAGAGATTCCAAAGTGTGGAGGTAAGGAGGGAATGTATTTTAGGTACAAGGTTGATCAGTACAAATGCAGAAGCAGAAGACAGAATGCCATTTATGAGGAGCAAAAGTAGGCTAGGTTATCTAGAACCATTGATGAATAAAGGAGCAGTATCAAATAAATGTGGAAACTCATGCTGGGACCAGATTATGAAGAGTTTAAATTCCAGACAGGGGAATTTTTATTTTATCCTAGAGTCAAAAGGGAGAAACTGACAAAAATTGTACGTACTCATTTTATTTTTTAAAGAAATTTCTTTTTTTTAAACTAATGGATGTTATTTATTTGATGGACTAGCTCTGAGAAGTGATTATGTGATTAGATAACTCTTAGTAGTGTAATTTGGAAAAGTACTAGGTTCTGTTCACATCCATCACATTATAAATGTTTGGCTCTTTTTTATTACTTACTGGTTTGTAACCTAGTTTGAACACTGGTCTTTAATGTTTTTATTTAAATAGAATCTGTAATTAAAAATGCATGAGTATATTAACAGATTTGTTTGCTTAATGTATTAAACCTGAAATTTAAAAGAATTCTTTGGTAAAGTTTAATTTGAGTAATGTTAGATTCATAAGAAAAACAAAACCAAACAGTTACTTGTAGTATTATTCTCAGTCAGGCACACAGTTGCCCCTCCAAAGTTTGCTGATGGACTGATTAATTTTGCAGGAAGTTAGAGTGGATGTCCTGTGAAGTGACTTCTATTGAATGTGGTTTATGAATAATCAACTCGTTTTCCTGCTCTGAATTTGGAGCAAATCCTAAGTAATAGTGTTAAGTAGGGAAGGTTTGGCTTCACTTTCCAAATCTCCTCTCTTTTCAGTATTCTTCCTTCTCCGTGGTGACCTTTACCAATTTTTTTGAAGTGACTGTGGTTAACTGGTATTCTTCCTTTCTCAGATGCACACACCTGTTCTCAAGAAAGGCTATAATAAATCACACTATTAGACTTATGACCCAAGGATGCCATTGATAAGATGGAATATACATCAAATATAAGATGAAAATATCCAGTATAAATCAAAATAATTAAAGAAGCACCTTTTTTGGGGACAGTAAAAATTTGGAAATGATGCAGATGTTCACTGATTGAGGAATGGCTATACAAACTGTGGTACATGAATTTGCTATGCTACAAGAAATATCAGATATGATGAATACAGAGAATCATGGAATGGACTACATGAAATGATGAAGAAGGAAGTAATCAGAGCCATGAAAATATCATACACAGTGGTTATAACAATGTAAATGTAAAGAATATCCATGAAACAACCAAAAATGAATGCAAAAGAAATTCAAAGACTGATGAAATTTAAAAAAAAGTCAACTACAAAAAATTATTTTTTTCATAATATAATCCTGCTATTGTTCTAGGAAAAAGAAACTAGAATGTCATGGAATAAAATGGAAAGCCATTGAATAAGATAGAAAGGATAGAATAGAATAGAATAGAATGGGATGGGATGGGATGGGATGACAGAAACTAAGAATTGAATTGGACCTTATAGACCATCTGCTCTAGCCACCTTTCCCTCTTAGGGATTTGACATGCTTATTCAATGGAAAGTCTTTCATTATGAATGTGGCTTATTGAAGGATGAGTGGAATGAGATATCATTACGTATAGACCACTATGGGGAGGCTCTGACTGTCTGCCTCACTGAGGACTTCTTGCTCTGCCTCTTGGTCAATCATTAGTGATTGACTGTTATCAAGTTTCCTATCTTCGGAATTCATCTCCAGGATTCATGTTGTTTTATCCCTATCTTATTTTTGATAGAATTTTGCCTCTGGGTTTAGTGTTACTAAAAACTTCATGGAAATCCTGCTGAATTTTGTTTTCTTTTATCCTCTGAAGGGATGGTACCCATCAAATCATGATGGACAATAGAGGCTCTAAGCATGTGTGTGTGTGTGTGTGTGTGTGTGTGTGTGTGTGTGTGTGTGTGTGTTTGTGTGTGTGGTCACTGGATGAAGACATTCACAACTGTTTATGTCATTAGATTCCATTTTTCTATTATTGTGAGACTTTTATCCCAGCAAAATTTTCTCTTAGTCGCCTGTACCCAAGAAATCTGCCTGTCAGTCAATAAGCATTTATTAAGCATTTACTACATGCAAGGCACTGTGCTAAATACTGTAGAAGGCAAGAACACAGTCCCTCTTTTCAAGGGGGAGATAATATGCAAATTATCTTTAAATTTATCTTTTGTTTTTAAATTCCAGGCAATCTGGGTTAAGTGATTTGCCCAGGGTCATGCAGCTATATCTTTCTTCAGTATTTTCCAAATGTTCACCTTTTCAATTAAGAAAAATAAAAGACCTTGGATTAAAACATTTGATGCAAAAGTGCCAAAGTTTTCTTTCAGAGTTGAGAAGGAATTTCCATTTTAATCTCTACCTTTCTCAAAGCATACCAATAGAAACTGTACCTGAGATTTCATTATATAGGGGACTGCTTTATTAGAAACAAACAAACAAACAAAAAACTAACAAAAACCTGTGGTACATAGAATCACGATTAATTTCCATCTTAGACATACTTTCTTATGTTATTAAAATAAAGTGAATGCCCACTGATTGAGGATAGACCTGAGTCTTGGATTTCATTGTTACAGGGAATTTCTGGATGTGGAAAGTCCCTCTACCAGTGCATATTAAGATTATTCTTTGCACTTGAGAGTCTTGGAGAGTTGCTGATAGCACTGAGAGGTTGTGACTGGAATAGGGACACACAGCCAGGAGGTGATTTGGGCTGGCTGTTCAAATTTCTACTGACTATAGCACATTACTTATTCATGCCATATAAAACATACCAGGGGAAAAAAAAAGATACTTCAAGTTGAAGTTTTCCAGTCCTCTTTTTTTTTCTGTGACATTCTTTTCTCTCCTCCCCTCCCACTTTTTTTTTCATCCATATCCTCCTCCTTCCTCATTCTTACTTTGGAAAAAGTTAGTTAAATAGACTCAGTTATTTTTGAGTTATGAGATGGCGAAAAACATACTTTTCCTCCTCTTAAAAATGGCTGGAAGCTTTATTTGTGCTGGTTTAACTCAAAAGCAACTGATGATTTAAACTTCAAACTTGGCAGTCCTTTAAGAGGAAGAATTTCCAGCCAAATTTTGGGGAAAAACATAAAAAAGTAAAATTTAAAACATTAAAAAATTTGAAAATGTGCATTTATTATATGCATTATATAGATATATTTTCCCTCATCTCAATAGTGGTATACATAGAGTGCTGGGAAACTTCATTAGTTAATTTAAAAATCCATAGGTGTACAACTAGGCAATTTCAAATCAAAGGGATTGGGATTATCCAGCAACTTAGTTTCAGTGTAGTCTTCTTCCAGTGAAGGACCCACAAGAGTTATTATTGGGTCTGGAACTGGATTTATGGGAAAGCAGAAGGGATGGATGTGTTATTGGAGACTTGTAGAGGGTCAACTGGCCTACTGTGTAAACTGAGTGGGTGGTAGGGTAGTTGGGGTCACTGGCAGAATGACTCTACTTATAAATATCATTCTCTTACCTTCTAGTCCCCATTTCTATTAGACAACCATTCCTAAAATTCAAAGGAGTGTTACACACTTTTGGAGTCCTCAAAAGATCTTTACTAAATTGGCTGGTAATGGGGAGATAGAATCACAATACTTTATACCATTAATCGGTTAATAATTTAATGGGCATAAAATGTAGGGAAAAGAATGCTGGTTCCACACAGATCATTAGAGACCAAATTTTATGATACTCATTTGTATGACTCTGGGCAAACAATTTCAACTTCCTGAGCTTCAGCTTCCTCATCTATACAATGAGACGATTGGGGTAGATAGCCTCTGAGTTTCCTTATAACTCTAGATTACAGGGACCTCACAAGCCATTATTTTTTCAGAAAAAGAAATGAGGCCAGAGAGAAGTACCTTGTCCAAGGTCTCACTGTTAGTATGTATCAAAGACAAAATTTAAACCACATCTTCTGTCTCCAGAGATAATTCTCTTTCTGTTGTACCATAAGAATTCCCCTAGATAGGATATTCGATGATTCTATGGTCCTATGACCATTGGGGAATCAGTAGAAGAGAGAAAGAAGAAAGGTACCAGAAACCAGCTTGTTTGTATATGTGTGGCCAACAAGGGAAGTGCTAAGCTTGCCTATATCAACCCTCCCCCTAAACAGATTCATGTGATATAATTGGGTAGGATGTCTTCCCCTTCCTTGATTAACTGGAGCGTGACACTAGATCACAAGGAGCGATGGTGGGTGTTTTGGGATCAGTGTAGCAGGAGCCAGGGTAGCGTTTCTGAGCATCCTGTGAGTCTCTTCCCTTTGCATTTTCTAGTCTCTTTTCATTTACCTATGTCAGACTTTCCACTCTATACATTATGCTTGGAATAGGCAGAGCTTTGAGGACCATTTTTTCTAGTTACTGCCTGGAACTCCACAGCAGAGAGCTGATAACAACCTGACTGATTGGCTGGCATTCTTTGCCTGCAGGAGGAGTCCAGGAATAAAGTAGAAAGATGCTTTTATCTCTTCCATGAATACATAATTGTGCTGCCTTTAACTCGGAAGGGAGAACCTTGCTTTATTGCAGAAGGTCATGACAAGGTTATTTTGTTTATAATCTCCTTACCTCTTCTCCTGTTTTACAACATTGGGATTTAAGTTATCTCATCAATTTAGTGAAGTGAAGCTCTCGGGGCCTGATTTCCTTTTTGAATTATATATTATTCAGACTTTGTTTTAAACAAACCATTTTAATGGGAAAGTCTTATCTATTGGCTGGAGAATTGCAATCCCATCGATTTACACAGGAAGCTATTTGAATTAGCTGATACTGGCTTAATAAGTTTTGCATTCTATAATGTTGACTCACTTTTGAATTACTATGTTGAATCAGGTCTACAAATGGCTACTGGATCACAAAGTGAACTTATTAGAAAAAATAAACTTTTTATCACTATCTCTTGTTTTTGTATCACCTGTATTTCCTAATGTAAACCTTCCCTAGGGTCTCCCAAAGAGCACATCCTTCATACCAAAGAATAAAAACAAAGAAGGAACATGAGGAGAAGTCTGCAAATCTAACCAATATGTCAAAATTATGACATTATATCCAGTGTTTCACACTCAAGGTCCCCTCATCTCTGCAAAGAACAAAGATTTGCTGCATTCTATCTCTTCGTTGGAGAGCTTACTGATTTCAATTTTGAGGTATTTCATTTCAGCTGTTTTGCTGTTTTTACTCTTGATCACATTCACATTGGTATAGTTACTCTGTGTGTTGTCTTCTTGGTTTTGTTTACTTGGATTTCCACAGATTTATATAAATCTTACCATGCTTCCCTTAATTCTCTATGATCATTGTTATCATATTACAATTCTATAACATCCATGTATCACCATTCCCCAATCAACAGGCATCTACTTTGTGGTACCGTTTGTTTCCAATTCTTTGCCACTAGGAAAAGTGCCTCTATAAATAGGTTGGTGTATGTGGAGTTTAAGTTTAGTCTTTGGCCTGCCTGGGGTATACACTGTGAAGTGGAATCTCTAAGTCAGAAATGATGAACATTTTAATCACTTTCTCAATATAATTCTTAATGACTTTCCAAAGTAGTTGAATCAATTCATAGATCCACCAATAATGCATTAGTGTTGAACTTATTGTCAAATAAGGGGAACATCCTAACTGGTTTGCATTGATTCTGATGGCCATAAACCACTTACTTAACTTTCCCAAATAAATGCAGGAAAGCTGATTGAAATATATGGTCAAACCAAGTTTATGCCTTAAGAAGAGATGAAAAATTGCACCTCCCTTACTTTATTTGTAGAGGTGAGGAGTTACAAATATAGATATAGGGGTGAGAAACCTGCAGCCTCGAGGCCACATGTGACTTTCTATGTCCTTGGGTGCGGTCTTTTGACTGACTCTAAGTTTTACAGAGCAAATCCTTTTATTGAGGGGATTTGTTCTGTGATGTTTGGATTCAGGCAAAGGGCCACACTTCAGGACCTAGGTGGCCTCAAGTCTGCAGGTCCCCCCAGACCTTGGTATAGAATATTGAAATATAATTTGGTTCAGTTGATGCATTGTATAGTTTTGCTGGACTGTCACCTGCCCCCCCCATGTCTCCTCTCCATTTTGAAATTATTTGTTACAAAGAATGGTTAATTGGGTAGGGGGCCATATATGAAATAAAGGTGATGTAAAAACAAAAAATATCAATAAATTTAAAATTTAAAATATGATTTAGTGGTAGGAATTATAGAACATTAAATGTGAATATAGTTTGATTACTTTCAAGTGTTTACAATAAGTCAAATTGACTTTGCTAACTGGATGTTCTTAAGGAACCTGCTTTAATGAGGAATAATTCACATGGAAGTAGCATTTAAAAAAAGGAAAGATACGTCCTCACAACAACCCTATGAGGCACATAGTACAAACTCTATTATCTACATATTCTAGAAAAGGACACTGGTGTACTATGTATCACCCCCCAGTGGCAGGACAGAAGTCAACCTTTGATGATTCTGGAAGAAAGAGTGAGGCTGAGAACTTTGTACAATTCTGTGTCATTTAAATCCAACTCATGTGTGAGTCAAGACATCACCCATCATCCACTATTTTATCTCAGCATCGTGATGTCATTGGTCCTAAAACAACAATAATCACCCACCCACTGTTACATAGGTAAATAATCTGCATGATCAGAATCTAAACCAGATCTTTTGACTTCAGGCTCTGTGCCCCATGCTGCCTCTGACAAGAATGAATTGCAATTTAGTACATAAGTCATAGGACATTCTGAAGCACTCAGAAACAGGTGATTCCTTCAGGAGTTTAATCAATCTTTCTGAAATCTGGTTCACGCTAATTATTGGGTTATGGGATCCTTTCTCAAGTATGCAGATAAACTAACTCACCCTTTATTCAAATGACTCCAAAATCCCAATGAATGGAACCAAAGTTGATAAAGTTTTACCATATGTTCTATGTCTTTGATCCTAGGAAGCAAGATAGGAATTAAAACAAGGGTCTGCACTGGTAATAGGCCACATTAGAGACGGTTGTATTATATTATGTTATGCCATTTTACCAGCACTCAAGTAGATTTGATGATGGCTAACTGAATCAACTCATATGCAAATTGGTTTCATTTAGGTATAGATCTAACCTGATTCTCTGACTGATAATGTATGTGAACCAAAGACCCAATAACTGAATTTTGTATATTTCCCCTAGAGAACAATAAAACTAAATTACTTTTCTACAAAATATGATAGACCATAGGGTACAATCCCTCTGCCATTGTGGAGTGGTGGAAACGATGCCCTCAGAGCTAAGAGGATCTGCTTTCAAGTCCTGACTGAGGCCTTTACTATCTATGAGATTCTGGGCAAGACTCATTTCCTTTTTCAGATCTTTACTTTCCTCATCTATAAAATGAGAGTGTTGCAGTGGTTTACATCAATTTTCCCTTTCAGTTCTAAAAGTATGGTTCTTTAATTAATTAATCAACAAGCATTTATTAAATCACTACTAGCTACTAGTCACTAAACTAGGCTCTCAAGAATCCTAGGAGTTAGGTAAGGTTAGGAATGGAACTCCCTATCTCTCTCTCTCTCTCTCTCTCTCTCTCTCTCTCTCTCTCTCTCTCTCTCTCAGAAGTAAGTTTTCCAGTGGAAAAATTAACTCTGTTTATTCTCCTCTTTGATTGTCTTGGCCACAAAACACAAAAGTTGAGATGAATGGGAGCCAGATTCTGGAAGGGAGAGTGGAAGTTGTGAAGCCTGTGTGGGATTGGGGTCACCGCTAATAACCTTCCTCAAACCCAGTGGGAAGAAAGGAAAAAAAAAGTGTTAACGTTAATGTTTTCCGTCCTAGCACAGAGTCTGTTCTATTTTTTCTGGCAGAGGCCTACTTTCCAGGAGATACTTTCAAACTGAAAGACTTAGAAGGCAGTCAACTGATGTGAAGCAGACTCTTTCGCGACACCTCTGAACTATGCTTTTTAAAGACATGAACCGTGGACCTTAGATAACATGCCAGTTGACTTTGCTGGACAAGGATTGTACTGTTCTGCAAACCTAAATGTTTTTCCAGCTTCTTTGTATCATTCAGAGTCTACTTAATATGATACTTATCAAGGCAACTATGTTGCAGTGGACAGTGTTGGACCTGGAGTCAGGAATATCTGAGTTCAAATCCAGCCTCACACACTTACTAGCTGTATGACCTTGAGCAAGTGCTTCCTCAGTCTCTTCATCAGTAAAATGGGGATGATAATATCTACTGCACAGATTGGTTGTAAGGACCAAATGAGATATTTGTACAGTGCTTTGTGAATCTAAAACCACTATATAAAGGCTAGATATCTTCATCATTATTATGATAATTTGAATAGCTTGGATTTCCATCCTTCCCCTTGATGTTTCTGGTATATTGTAGGATTGCATATTTTGCCACTGGGCTCTGGCATTATAGGTGGCAAAGAGAGAAGGGAGTTATCTTTTCCTCTATCAGAAAATAATACTGTCCTCTTTTTGTTTCTTCCTTAAACAAAATGCAAGCAAAGTTCTTGAAACTCAGTCCAAAATAATAGTGACTATTTTACTGCTTTGCAATTTTGATTTGCATTTTCTATCTCTTTGCTTATGAATTTGCATCTTCAGGGCATAATGCTATTGTTTATCCAAGAGAGCACCTGTGTAGGGAAAGGTACTGAGGAACAATTTTGTGCTCTTAAAAGTAAAAGCTGATTGCCTGGAAAGAGAGACCAAAAAAAAAAAAAAATCAGGCTCTTGCTATGTAAATTGCTTCCCTTGACACAACCAGAGGCTTTTGGTTTTTCCAAAACTGTTGTACTGCCAACTTTTTCTTTCAGTTTGGAAACCCTTTCAGCTATACACTGGGGAATATATTGAGACTTAAAAGCCTGTTCCAGTTGATGGAGATGCATTTGAACCAAGCTCTGTAGAGGCAAGGCTAATGCATTGTCATCATGCCACTAAGGTTTTTCAGTATTTGCTTACTGTATTCTTAAGTGGGTATAGAATTGAATAATTGGCAGATATTTCTGCATTATACCTTCCACCACAAGCCCCAGATGAATTATCTATAAACTCCTTGGTCACCATTTGTTCTAAAATAAAGACTTAGTATTGCAAGTGGTTTCCCAGATTTGACAAGAATGAGGTTTTACTAGTCATCTATTTGATCTTTATGGATTAACAACTAAAACTGACTATGGCTTCAAGAAATCTATCTCTGAATTGTCTAGATTCTAGGTCTAAGCTTCTTTGAAGTAGAGATCATCTAAGCTTCTCATCCCAACTCTCACTGTCCCAGATGACTCTCAATCCCCAAAGCAAGGCTGCATCTTCCTCTCAGGGTTCCAGGAAAACTCCTGAGAAGTATGTGTATGTATCTGAGCAAATCTTTCTCTTTATTTCTATCTACATAGATATCTTAGTATATCATTATGCACCTGTATTATTAATACATATAATATCATTATATATTATTATATATTGTCCATAGTAACTTACATGTAGTGTTATATATTATCTATAACATATAATATAATGTTGTTATGTTATATATGTATATTATTATATATGTATTAATATATTATAATGGTTCCATGACAATTTTTTTAAACAAGAAACACATTGGGCAAAAAGATGAGATGGCCAAACCAGTTATCTATTGCTATTGTAAAAGTAGCAAGTAATCCTGAATGAGGATAAATAAAAATGTTGGTAAATAAAATCCAAATGCTTCTTAACTCTTGGAAATGTTTAAGCACCAGATAGAAAAGTAAAGAAGAGACAGGAGGGAGGAAGCATTCTGCAATGTGTGGAATTATATTAAAAACTACTTTTTAAAATAATAATAATTTATTTAGTTTTAGTTTTCAGCATTCACTTCCACAAGATTAAGTTCCAAATTTTCTCTTCATCTCTCTCCTCCCCCCACCCCAAGATGGTGTACATTCTGAATACCCCTTCCCCCAATCTGCTTCCCTTCTATCACCCCCCCTTCCTTTATCCATTTCCCCTTCTATTTTCCTGTAAGACAAGATAGATTTCTATACCTCTTTGCCTGTATAACTTATTTCCCAATTGCATGTAAAAACATTTTTTAACATTCGTTTCTAAAGCTTTGAATACCAAATTCTCTCCCTTCCTCCCTTCCTCTCTTCCCACCCATCTTCGTTGAGAAGGCAAGCAATTTGATATAGAAAGAAAAAAAATTGATGCTACTTGTATAGTCATGCAAAACAATTCCATAATAGTCATCTTGTGAAAGACTATATTTCCCTTCATCCTATCCCACCCCCTCATTTATTCTATTCTCTCCTTTGACTCTGTCCCTCCTCAAAAGTGTTTGCTTCTGATTAACCACTACTCCACTCTGCCCTTCCTTCTATCATTCCCCCTCTCTTATCCCTTTTCCCCCTATTTTCCTGTAGGGTAAGATAGATTTCCAGCCCAACTGAGTGTGTATGTTATTCCCTCCTTAAACCAAATCCAATGAGAGTAAGGTTCACTTATTCTCTCTCACCTACCCTCATTCCCTGTGCTGGAAAAGCTTTTTCTTGTCTCTTTCTACCTCTATTTCTACCCCATTCTACCTCTCCCTTTCTTCTTCTCCCAGTATAATCCTCTCTTGCCCCTTAATTTTATTTTTTAGATTTCATCCCTTCATATTCAGCTCACCTTGTGGCTTCTGTATATATGCATATGTATATGTATATGTGTATGTATGTGTGTGTATTTATGTATATATGTATGTATATATTTTCCCTCCAATTACCCTAATACTAAGAAAAGTCTCAAGTTACCAATATCACCTTTCCATGCAGGAATGTAAACAGTTCAACTTTAATAAGTCCCTTGTGATTTCTCATTCCTGCTTACCTTTTCATGCTTTGCTTGACTCTTGTATTTGAAAGTCAAATTTTCTATTCAGCTCTGGTCTTTTCATCAAGAATGCTTGAAAGTTCTTTATTTCATTCAATTTCCATTTTTTCCCCTGAAGGATTACACTCAGTTTTGCTGAGTAGGTGATTCTTGGCTTTAATCATAGGTCCTTTGACCTCCAGAATATCATATTTTAAGCCCTCTCATCCCTTAATGTAGAAGCTGCTAAATCTTGTGTTATCCTGACTGTGTTTCCACAATACTTGAATTGTTTCTCTCTTGCTTCTTGCAATATTTTCTCTTTGATGTGGGAACTCTGGAATTTGGCTATCATATTCCTAGGATTTTTCCTTTTGGGATCTCTTTCAGGAGGTGATATTGGATTATTTCAATTTCTATTTTGTCCTCTGGTTCTAAAATATCAGGGCAGTTTTCCTTGATAATTTCTTAAAAGATGATATCTAGGCTCTTTTTTTTTTTTGATCATGGCTTTCAGGCAGTCCAATAATTTTTATATGATCTCTTCTGGATCTATTTTCCAGGTCAGTTGTTTTTCCAGTGAGATATTTCACATTGTCTTCTATTGTTTTTTTGTTCTTTTGGTTTTGTTTTATATTTCTTGATTTCTCATAGAGCCATTAACTCCATTTGTTCCATTATAATTTTTAAGCAATTATTTTCTTAAGGGAGCTTTTGGACCTCCCTTTCCATTTGGCCGTTCTGCTTTTTAAGGCATTCTTCTCCTCACTGGCTTTTTGGACCTTCTTTTGCCATTTGGGTTAGTCTATTTTTTAAGGTGTTATTTTCTTTAGTATTTTTTGAGTTTCCTTTAGCAAGCTATTGACTGATTTTTCATGACTTTCTTGCATCACTTTAATTCCTCTTCTCAATTTTTCCTCTACTTCTCTTACTTGCTTTTTAAAATCCTTTTTGAGCTCTTCCATGGCCTGAGACCAATTCATATTTTTCTTGGAGGCTTTGGATGTAGGAACTCTGGATTTGTTGTCTTCTGGTTGCATGTTTTGATCTTCTTTGTCACCAACATAATATTCTATAGTCTGAGTTCTTTGCCTCTGTTTGCTCATGTTCCCAGCCAATTACTTAATTTTTTGAGTCTTTGCTAAGGTAGGGATCTACTTCCATTGTGGAGGGGGTGCTGTCCCAAGCTTCAGGGGTTTTGTGCAATTGTTTTCAAAGATACTTCTAGGGACCTGTAAATTTTCAGTTTTTCCAAGGTGGTATGATCAAATGAGAGGTGTTTACTCCTTTCCTGGCCTGTGCTCTGGTCTGTGAGTGGCCACAAGCACTCTTTTCTGCCTTGGAAATGTGAGGAGGATTCTCTCTTTACCAATGCTACAAGCTCCACCACACCAGCTCTCCTTCTCACCCCAGGACCACCACCTAGAACTGTGACCCAGATCCAAGCACAGGCAAAGCAAGAGAATCCTGCACCAGCAGAGAAATACCTGCAATCCCCCTCTGATCAGTCACTTGATCCCCCCTGCTCTCTGTGGGCCAAGAGCTCTGGAAGCAACCGCTGCTGCTGTAGTCACTGCCCTGGGGCTGCTCTAGGGCCAGGGCTGGCCCATGCTCTTCTCTCACCCAAGCCTGACAGACCTTTCCCACTGACCTTCTAAGTTGTCTTTGGCATTTGTGGGTTGAAAAGTCTGGAAACCACCACCACTGCCCATTATTCAGTCCCCTGAGGACTGCTTTTGGTTTGCTGAGGCCAGGTCTTTGCCTGTGTGCCCACACTGAACTGCACTTCTCTCCCAGCCCAGAGCAACAGACCTTTCCCATCAACCATCCAGGTTGCCTTGGGCTGGAAAATTGTTTCACTCAGTCTTTTTGTGGGTTCTGCTGCTCTAGAATTTGTTTAGAGTCATTTTTCACAGGTATTTGGAGGGGTTTGGGGGAGAGCTCAAGCAAGTCTCTGCTTTTACTCCTCCTCTTGCTCCTCCCCTAAAAACTACTTTTTTAGTAGACCTGAAAATATTAAGAATTTTTTTTTTTCCAAAAGCAGTTTCTGTATTTCTTTGAAAAGCCCCTTGGGAAGGTGAGTGATAGGTAGAAGACCTTTTATAGCAAAGTGGATTAAAGGTCATAACTAAATTTAACACTTGTTTAGATAAGATCATTGCTTCATCTTCCTTATTCCCATCTCCATAGAGAAAAGATCAAGATATTATTTATAAATGGAAGAGCGCTTTTTTCCTATATCTTTTTTTTTTCCTTCTTTACTCCAAGAGTGAGCATTGTGGTTCAGGAGAGAACAGAGCAGTGACTTTGTCACTTAAATATTCCAGAAGATTTGCCCAAACTGTTTTTTTACACATTAGGATCTTTTGTTGTTCAACACCCTACAAATGCTACCTAAAGTCATCTGGGGCACAGAGTCATGTTGGAGATCATGAGGAAGAGATGTCACTTTGGACATCTCTCCAAGGTAGAAATGGTTTGGATAGATTAATATTAAAATAAATAAAGATTATTTTTGGCAGATGTGCCTAAAACAGAGTATAATATTAATAGGTTTTTCTTTTCTTCCTCAATAAATGGAAAGAAATTTGAAGTCAGAGACCCCAAGTTTCTATCTCTACCACTTAACTACCTCTATGACTCAGTCTAGGTAGCTGCTCATCTAAGATCTCTTCCCTCTCTGAATCCAAGGTCCTCTGACTTAAGACAGGAGATATACCCAAAGACAGTCAGACAAGACTGTAGTGCCAAGGGTTCTTAGCACAGTACTTAGCACATAGTAGGTACTTAACAAACGCTTTTAGAAATGAGCAAAGGTGTGGGAGATAGTGGACAAAAGTCAGATTTCCTTTCCTCCCCAAGTCCTTTCATGTTCGATTTTTGGGCTGACTGTTGTC